>NC_092810.1:107623240-107989490 GCF_040954645.1 Diabrotica undecimpunctata
AGGTTCCCACGTCTATTAAATGAACGGAACCATTGGAGTCCAGCTAGTTTATCTTTGATCCAATTCGCTGGAACTGGAATATTGTTTTTAATTGCCATATCGTATGCTACCTTTCGTGCTTAAATGGTTGTTAATCCGTAGCTCATTTTGCTACAAGTTTTGATATAGTCACACAGAGAAATTTCCTGTTCCTCTGGAAACACACATCGTACATCATAATTGGGTTCCATTCGATCATAATCTGGATTAGTATGTTTTTTTGCGACATATCTTTGTAATGTCTGAAATTTTACTCCGTGTTCAACGGCAGCAATTTTTAATGATTTTCCGTCCAAAACATCTTTTACGGCACTTGCCATATCTGAATGTCGCTCGACTCCTTGGTTTTTCTTTGCGCACCATGTCTGTAACAAACATAATAAATTTCATTCTACTTATACAACATATCATTATAGCATAAACACTTGGTACAAATTTTCAAATTTTAGTAGTACACAATGGGACAGTCTCATTGTGTACTATCATCCGGTGTCTCATTGTGTACCAAGTAGCATTGTTGTAAACAAATGCAAATAATCATATTTAATTTTTAGTTTTGAGACACGACTATTTGAGGTTAGACTAACTTAACTGTAGTATTTCACGCATACACTTGCAAATTGACACAAATCAACAATTAGTTCTGATAATAAGTCAACAAAACTATATAAAAAGTAACTTCTTACCTTAATTAAACAGTTTATCACTGTAACTTTTACGAGGTCACGACTGAAATGGTGGTATTTTGAATAGCGCTGTAAAATGACATTTCTAAGATAATGTTGGTTGCAGAATTGAAACTTGGCGGTAAATTAAAAACAAATTAGATTGTCTTATTGTGTACCATGTCTCATTGTGTACTACTCTCCCCTAATCGAATGAACTATCTTACAATAAAGTCGTCCCAGGAACACAACTCAGCAATATTGGCAATATCATTTTAAAGTCGTCTACTTTAAAATATGTAATATATATCTGAATTGTCAACATAAATGAGTCAGAGTCCCGGGAGGCCAAATGAAGTCACCACGCCGGAAATGATCAACAAAGTCAATGACATGATTATGGCAGATCGTCGAATTAAGCTCCGCGAGTTAATAGAGGTCCTAAACATTTCCTACAAACGCGTACACAACATCATTCACCATCATTTGGACATGAAAAAGCTATCTGCGCGATGGGTGCCGTGTTTGATGACAATCGATCAAATACAAAAACGTGTGACCACTTTGGAGACGCTTTTGGCGATGATACGGCGCGATCCGAAGGATTTTTTCGCCGATTTATCACCGTTGATGAAACCTGGGTGCATTATTACACACCGAAAACCAAAGAACATTCGAAACAGTGGCGCAAACGCGGCGAAGGGCCGCCGAAGAAGGCAAAGAGTGCACATTCGGCTGGCAAAGTGATGGCGACTGTTTTCTGGGATGCAAAGGGCATCATCCACATCGACTACTAAGAAAAAGGAAAAACAATCAATGGTGAGTACTAAGCAGCATTATTGGATCGATTCGATGCCGCACCGGTTTGGAACGCAAAAAAGTGCTCTTTCCCCAAGACCGGCTCACCGATCGGCCGTCGCCATGGCAAAATTACACGAATTGGGCTATGAATTGGTTGAACACCCACCGTATTTCCCAGATCTTGCCGCCAGCTATTTTTTCCTGTTTCCAAACCTAAAAAAATGGCTCGGAGGACGCCGTTTCGCAACAAATGATGAATTTGTCACTGACACTTCGGCCTATTTTGAAGAGCTCGAGCAAAAGTACTATTGGATGGGATAAAAAATTGGAACATCGTCTTACTCTGTATCGAGCTAAAAGGCGACTATGTTGAGAAATAAATCGATTTAATTCCAAAAAACTTGTTTTTTCTATCAAAGGCTAGTTTTATTATATCAATCCACCCTCGTATTGACAGTCTTATGACATGGAAAAGTTGTTCTGCGTTTCGTTTCGATGCAAAATCTCGAATTTTTCTCAACCAAAAAGCTTGCTTTCAGCCAAAGCGTCTTCGTCCTTCTATTTTTCCCTTAAGAATTAGCTTATTTTACATCTGTATTCTCTTAATGTATGTGCCAGACAAGATAGTTCTCTACATTTAACTTTAGAACCTAAGTCTCTATTATTATATATATTCAAATATAAGTACTAAGAAGAGTATATTAATATACAGTGATGAGTGCCTTAAGAACCGGCAAAATAACGCAAAAGATAGAAAACATAATACGTTGTGAAATAAAAAGAGATGAAAGTAGTAGAGGTGCGAAATTATCGATAGAAACCTCTAATTTACATTACATTATATTAGGACTATCGATAGTTTCCCACCTTTAGACGTTAGCTTATGAGCTAGTTGACTTCAGTCATAATATTACAAGTATGATGTCGAACATTAACATTTTTTAAATTTCGCATAAAGTAAAAACTGATAGAAGGCAATAAAGCAAATGTAAATAAACAGTTTAATTAACAGTAATTTGATAATTAGTTCTGTGTTGACGAATACAGAATAACAAGCTATGATAATTCTGTATTGAGAAGAGTGTATGCGACGTCTCAAATCATAGTTTATTATTGATCAATACTTTAATTTTGGATAAAAAAATACTCCTGACTGTTTTTAATTACATTACGTGATACGTATTACTATGACTGAAGTCAACCAGCTCGTAAGCTAACGTCTAAAGGTGGGAAATTTTCGATAATTCTAATGTAATGTAAAGTAAATTATAGGTTTATATCGATAATTTCTCACCTCTACTACTTTCATCTCTTTTTATTTTACAACGTATTATGTTTTCTATCTTTTGCGTTATTTTGCCGGTTCTTAAGGCACTCATCCCTGTATACTCTTCTCAGTACTTCGATCTTAGTTATGTTTGCTCTCCAAGTAATACTTAACATCCGTCTATGTATCCACATTTTTATTGTTTTAATTCGGTTCATCGTCGGTGTCTTTAGCGTCCATGGTTCTACTCCATACAACAGTGCTAGTCAAACATAATTTAACCATTATTTCTAAACGGAGATGTTTATTACAAAAAAAATATCCTTAATTAAAAAAAATCTTGAATATATTGCCTGTGTTCATTTTAAATAGCTAAAAAGAAATAAGAATAAGACTTACTCACAATTTTTATATATATATATATATATATATATATATATATATATATATATATAATATATATATATATATATATATATATATATATATATATATATATATATATATATATATATATATATATATATATATATATATATATATATATATATATATAATCGGGGAACCTACAGCTTCTGCCGCTTCCCGCATTTCGATCGCCATCTTTTTCTATCTCTCCAGGTGTCTTCATCAATGGCTCTGTCTTTCATGGTTTCCATAACACCTTGTATCCAAGACTTGGCTGGCCTTCCTCGTTTCCTTCTATTACTTGGATTGTATTCCACAGCTCTTTTTGGCCATCTGTTGTCGTCCATCCTCTGTACGTGTCCATACCATATTAACTGTCTAGTTTCTATTCTTTCAGAAGTTGTATGTACTCTATCTGTTTTTCTTCTAATTTCAGAATTAGGTATACGTTCTACTCTTGATATACGGCAAGCTCTTCTCAGGTAGTCCATTTCAAACGTGTCAACTTTTTTCTTTCCTTTTACTGTCATTTGCCAACATTCTGCTCCATATGTAAGAATGGGCTCTACAATTACTAGATAGTCATTTTAGTTCTCATAACTCACACAATTTGAGAGGTAAAATGTTATAAGACAACAAAAAACTAGTACATTTTTGCCAGTTCCTCTCCTCACAAGTGATGTAGTGCCACTAAGTGCCCCGTTTAAATTAAATGTATGTTGCGTCTTTTTGAATGTGTTCTGTTTGTCCCTAAGTGTCCTTAAGTGTTTTTTAATTTTAAATTTATTTGACAGCACAATAATTTCTGCCCAAATACAGACCAAATCGATCATAATCTGATAATTACAAGTTGGAGTTATTGCACCTCCAAAACTTATACATCTACCTTTTTATATATTTTATCATATTGCTGCCTGTTCTAACTAATTAAATTTAATAAATTAACAGACATTTCCAAAATATACCTCTTGAATAAATTAAATAACTTTTAAATAATATAACACATTACTTTCATTTCAACAAACAATCTACACAATACCTACTTCCTAGTTTAGTTGTTAATGTCTTTTCCCCTCAAGAACTTTCGCCTCTATTTGTTTAATAGTTACAATAAAACCGATGATCACCCGTCGCCAGTATACCATAACAGTTTGAACCATGTTTTCTAAAACACTTAATGATAGTCCTTGTATCGGCATGTAAGTATATTATTTATTAGTTATTTATTTTTTTAATTAAAGTAGGTAGATTGTTTTTCACTTAATTTTTACTTTGAGTATTCCACAAATTGTGTATACCAATTAGTCGTTGTTTCATCTGAGTCAAAAGCTTTTCTAGTTTTTACATTTTTTATCGCATGCTCTAGTTCTGATTTCATGATTTGTATAGCCTTTTGAAATTTCTGCTCTGTCTCATTATCTCGCAGAACTTCGGTACTCCCTAATGTTGTTGATGTATTCTTGTGGATTTTAAGACCCTATTCTTGTTCTTAACTTCATTTTTATCAGAAAATTATCCATGTCTCTATCCTCCCCTTCATAATATGGTTTCTTCATTCATATGACTTCTTACTTCTAAGAAGTTACTATCCCTACTGGCATCTATCAGAACATGATCGATCTGATTTCTTTTGACGCCGTCGTTGGAGACCCACGTTTTTTTGTATATTTTCTTGTGTCTTAATATTTTTGATTTTATTAGTAGGTTGTAGGATGCAGAAAAGTATATTAACCTTGTTCCCTTATAGTTAATGACATTATGGAGACTATAGTTAACTATTGTTGGTCTGTATGTTGCTTCCTTCCCAATCTCTTGCATTAAAAATAATATGCATGTCTTGCATTGTCTTGGAAAGATTATTTGTCAGTTCCTCTGTTGTTGATCTGGCTTGCATAATATCAAACTGATTATCGGATACTTCGCTTTATTCGCGTATATGTTTATCAATTACTCTCTCCCATATTTTCGTGATGTGACTCTAGTATTTTTATGGCCCTGTAGTTTGTACATTGTTGTATACCACCCTTGTTTTTGTAAACAGGTACTAATGCATTGCTTCTCTATTCACCAGGTATTTGTCCCCTTCCATAATTCTACATCATTTGAGCTGTGGGTGTACAGAAGAATTCTGAAAATATCATGGACAGAACACGTCACAAACAAAGAGGTTCTGGGAAGGATGAACAAAGAAATGGAAATTTTAAATTCAATAAAAACAAGAAAATTAGAATATCTGGGACATATTACACGTGGAGAGAAATACACCTTGCTCCAACTGATTATGCAGGGAAAGATCCAAGGAAAGAGAAGCATAGGGAGGCGTAGAATGTTATGGCTGCGCAACCTGAGAGAGTGGTACGGATGTACATCAAATGAACTTTTCAGAGCAGCCGTCTCAAAAGTCCGAATAGCTATGATGATTGTCGACCTCCGCAGCGGAGATGGCACTTGAAGAAGAAGAAGATAATTCTACTAAATGAATATTATGTTAGCCAACTTGTTCCTACCTATACTTTCTCATGTCTATACTTTCCCAGGAATATCATCTAGTCCAAATGCTTTTCCTTTCTATATTTTTTGTGTGCTTAAGTCACTTCCTCGTTTGTTATTTTGGTGCCTATTGCTGTTATTGTCTCTATTAACTCAACTGATTTTCTGTCAAATTCTTCTTTTAATGTATGTACTGTCAAAATACTTTTAACATCCTTTTGGAGAACTAGTAATTTATTTTTATTACAGATATTACTATTTGATTAAAATCCTTTGCTTTCTGTGCTCTATGTTTGGCTATTTTATATATCTTTGTTGCTCCTTCCTTGGTATCAGGTTGTTTGTATAGATTTGTATATGCTTTTGCTTTAGGTTCTGCTACTGCTTTCTCTTCTTTTTGGCGACTGTATAGTTTTGAAGATCTGTGTCCGACCTATTTTCTTGCCACTGTTTATGTAATTTTTTTTTCTTTTTAGCTGCTTTTTTTAAATAATATGCTGCTTATCTCTTTTACTTTTTTATGCACGTTCTTATTCTTGATGTGCCTATGCATGACGAATGTTGATTTGTCTGCAACAACGCCAGAAAGCTGCACGTAAAAGAAGTAATTTGTAGCAAAAAAAAATGCTTTTCGTTTCAAAGGCAGTTTCAAATTTCAAATATAAATATATATAAAATCGCCAAATCAAAGATATTGATAATGAAATAAAAATTAAATATTATATAAAAATATATTATTAATAAGTTGTCCCACCTGCTCAATTGAGATTCCTATAGGTTCTCTTGTTATTAACCACATAATGTAATGGATACAGTCTTCAGTACTAACAGATCCCCAGTAAAAAAAGTAGTCATCTTGAAAAGGTTTAATCAGCTTTGATAAGACAATATTTTCAATTTTCTTTGAACTATTTGCATCTGATATATGTTCTAAGGATTGTATTATTATTTGAAATGCTGGATTTACCTCATCTTGAAGCTAAAATTATTAAATGAAATTAAATGAAACAACATTAAATTAATAATTTTAGTAGAGTCTAAAGTCGTATAAAAAATCGTCCTATATACAGTGCGTAAATATTTTTGCTCGACATAGGTAATATACATTGAGATAATTGTGGCAACTGCGCTTTCTTAAGCCCACTGCTGTCGTCAAGACCACCCGTTGGAAAATCATACATTTCCAGAGTTGTGGATATTTCATTATTTTTTTTGGAATTGAATTATTTTATTATAAATTAATCCTATCATTATGTCTCTGTTATTGCCTTTGTCGTTCTGTAAATATCGTAATTACCCGATATTACCTTACTATTATGGGAATATGAGTACGTGACTTCCTACGATTAAAGCTTGTACCGAAATCAATTTCTTAAATCCACACATATCATTCAAAAATGATTCATGTTGCCTAAAAACTGTTATCGACAAGTAAATATGTGCTGCGACGGCGAAGACAGTACTATCATGAAATTCATACTTGTCATTGGATTACATTTTTGTTGATTATTGAAAATTAAATAGTCTTGATAATATCTTAATGGGAATTTCATAACTGGTAAATGATCAATCAATCGGCAAAAATGTTATTTAAAACATGTGAACAGTTTTTGCAATCAGTGTTTATCGTTGTTATAGTATCGGCTGTTAAATATGTGTTCTATTGCTTTGTATTAAGAGTTTTCGTACTTATTTTATTGATTAGTTTTTTATTTTTAGTTAAAGTAACACGATTTCCCTATATTTCATCAGCTTTTCGTAGAATAAAAATAGATATAATCAGTGGTATAAGTCTGCGACATCCACGTTATAGACCCGTCTCATAAGACAAAAAACAAACTATCTGAAAGGTATATGATCGACTAAAAAACACCACCTTCAACGGAAGCTGTTAGTCGCATTTCTTTTTTAACAGGAGTAGCAGTGGCAACAGTTGAACGTATTGTGAGTGGGAAAAAAACTAACAATGGTTTTAAATCTCCAGCTGCAAATCGGCGCTGACGAAAACCTGGTTTGTTTAAGAAAAAATCCTCCGTAGAACTGTACATTCATTTTTCTTTGAAAATAGGGCTCCAATTCTAAAATCTACGTGAATTACTATGAAAAGCATAACAAGATTTTAACTTTCGATATACAAAACGATGCTGGAATTCCATGTTAACAGATAAGAAGAAAATTATATCATAGCGACGGAATTGTCTACTCTCAATTCATAAATAATATCGTGTGAGAAAACGAAAAATTTATTACCTCGACGAGACTTTAGTTAACGCCGGATATACAGTCGCCAAAGTTTGGCAAGATAGAACAGTAACAAATGCTTCATTTTAAACTATTTATTTTACCTTCTTTTTCAGAAGAATGTTTAGTTTTATATGAATCGGCAGTACCATGAAGTTATTCCTAGAAAACGACGGAGCTCACGTACATTTTTAGGTGTCGCAAATTTGTTTATATCGCTAGTTTGCTCCGGGTCGCTTTTTATTCCTTTTGCATTCCAACAATATGCCCCAAATATCTATGTTCTGTCTAGCAAAATATGCATTTTCAAAGTTTAATTGTAATTTAGCCTTTTTCAGTATTCGAAAGACTTCTTTTAGATGATTTAAATTCTCTTGGAGTGTCTTTGATATTATTACAATATCATCTAAGTTGGCGAATGACAACTCTATATCGGGAGATATTACTTAGTAGGCGTTGAAAAATTGCTTCAGCAGGCCAAATGGAGAGGTTCTATACTGAAAGTGGCCTTTTACGGCTAAGCTAAATGCTGTTACTAGGCGGCTTGCCCCTTCCAGGGGCATTTGGAAATAATCTTGTTTTAAATGAAGGGTTGAAATAAATTAGCTTCCTTAATTTTTCAAACGTCGATGCAGAATATGTAAAGATTGTCTTTTTTCCTCACTAGTACAATCGGTCAACTTCACTTGTGGAGGTGTTTACCGATGAATCCTTCTCAACTTCTGGAGGTTTCGATAGTTCCTTCTTTTAACATCTTGTCCACTTTTTGGTTGATGATTTGTAATATTATGTGGTTGTGCCGTCTATACGGCTGTTGAACGGGTCGCATCCTTTCTTTCGCTCTAATTTCATTTCGTGTTTTATTAAATGATTGTAATATTTAAAATCCCAAGGGATATGAATTAGCTGCCAAAATTATGCTGTACCAATAATTGTTCATGAACGTTAAAAGATTGGCTTGAAGGAAGTCACAAATCTATGAGTTTGCAATGCCAATGATTTAGAATAAATCATTTAGAATAAATCAATGATTTCTACTTTTGTATGACATCAACACGAGGATTCCCGAGAAAAAATCAAATTATTCGAACATCACATCTGTAAAAAGACCAGTTCCTCGTGATAAAGTTACTTAACTTCCAGTACCTCCAAAGAATATTAAGAAGATGGATGGTAAAAATATTTCTGGCCTACGGACTCAACCAAATTTTTTTCTGAATTTACTTTCTCATCTTCCTCCATCAAAAGAACCTTAAGATTAAAATAGTGGAATTTGTTAGACAAGAATCTCGTATTTTAGCACAAGGCAAGAATATTTTACCTGTTACGTTTCCAAAGAGGATGATTTGGTGTAGGGTAATGATACTGCAGGGCTTCTTTAAGAATATAATTGTTCCAGAAGAATATATAGAATGGAGACTTTTTGTTGATGCTTTTAAGATTAGTTTAAAAGCCATTTTACTTCACTATTGTAATAAATACCCTTCAGGTCCCTTCGTGTATGCAAAAAATATAAAAGACAATTATAAAAATTTGGAGGTATTACTTGAGCAAATAAAATATTCTCAATACCAATGGAGTATATGTACTGATCTAAAAGACGCAATTGTACTTACTGGCTTGTAGAATGGATATACCAATTTTGGCTGTTTTTTATGTGATGGGACAGTCTTGCAAGAGATAAACATTATGTAGTGAACAATAAAAAGTGTAACACCTAAGGTAAAAATGTATCTCAAAAACCTCTAGTGCCACTAGGCTAGAAGTTTTCCTGCCACTACTTCCCATAACGCTGAGACTCATGAAAAATTTTGTCAAAACTATGAAAAAAAATGGTAAAGCATTTGAGTACATTAAAACTAAATTTCTTCCGATCATTAACACGAACTTGAAAGAAAAAGGAGTTGTGTTGATCCTCAAGTACGAGAGCTTATCACAGATGTAGCTTTCAATTTAATGTTAAACAGAGCAGAGAAAAGAGCTTGTGCAGCTATAATAGAGTGTATCATAATTTCCTCGGTCATACGAAAGATGAGAGAAGAAAGACAAGACCCAGATATCATTCAAGAGCTTCTTTGCGTTTATGAATATTTAGGATGCAACATGTCACTTAAGATTCATTTTTTAGATTCACACTTAAATTTTTTTCCTGAAAATCTGGTCGCCGTATGAGATAAGCACGGTGAAAGGTTTTAACAGGATATATTGTACATTGGAAATAGCTATAATGGGAAATGGCCAGCAGCAATACGATTGTTGCTGCTAGCCAGTTGATCGATTGTCTGTTGTTTGTTGGTTGATTTACCGAGAAAATCTAAGTGAAGCAATGAAAAGAAAGAAATCTACAAACCATCACATGATATATTTAGTCATAACTTTCATGATCTGTACCTGAAAAAATTTAATACTGTAAAACTTGAAACATACAATCAATACTTTATAACTATTTTTATAGTTGTTACACTAATAGTATCGTTTTTTGATTAGTTGATGAAGTATATGTGCTGTGTTTATTCCCATAGTAAATTTCGCGTTTAGAGCACCGAAAATAACGTTATTATGTATGAAAAGAAAATGGAGGAAAATGTTTGTATTTGTTTTGTTGTTCCAGGTATTGGTTGTTGTGGCTTAATATTCTTGTCTCTGACTATAGGATATATACGTTGCAGTAGATGATTGTGTACTATACATCCACGATAATTGGCATGATCATTTCCATTAGAGTTTATATAATTTAGTTTATTTTTATCGTATGACAAAACAAACCGGAAACTTAAAGCGAAATATGTACAATGCTTGTGTATTATGGATGTGTAAATATGAAGTAAAGATCATGTCCCTTACCGTGAAGGTTATTAAAAAACTAGAAATAAAAAAAAAGAGTAAATCAAACGAGATATGCTTGGAGTATCTCCAAAAGACAAGATTAGAAACATTGAAATATAGTCTATGAGATTGCTACAGTACGAAAAATAACAAAAGAAAATGGGAAACACCTATATCTAGGACTAGATGAATCAAAGTTGGTAAAAAGAGAGAGAGAGAAATAATTACACTGTACTTATAATGAAGTAATTTTGAAAAACAATGTTTTAGGAACCTAGGATCAATAATAGTGAGTAATGTAATGAATTAGTAAAATATGGGATGATCTAGATAGAGCAGGTTGGTCAAAATATAAGCAAATTTGAGTAGACACGTTTTGTGTACCAAAAAAATTAAAATAAATCTAGAGATTTGTTTTATGGAGTAGGGAAAAAATTTATTCCAAATGATACCTGACAGACAATAATCAAACGAAACATATTGTTAAAGTGATATCGAATCTGATAAAGAAGTGCACAAGACAACAACCCATGAGCTAGCAGAAAAGGTTAAAAGCATTGACAGAGTGGCAAATAGACTTTCATTACACTAGCATAATTAAATATATCTACCAAAATACCACGGCTAGCGTAGGACTGTCTGAACAGAAAACAAATAAATGCTGTATACAGCGAGGAGTACGCTATTTATGACGCTTTTAGAACATACTTGTAATAAGGTAGATCTGGATGAGTATGGTATCAACATAAATGGAGAGAAGCTCAGTCATTTAAGATTCGTAGATGACATCGTCCTTATAGTCGATCGCATGGATGAGGCAATATTAATGTTGGAAAAATTAAATCACGCTTCCTTGGAGGTCGGACTAAAGATTAACATGAACAAGACGCAAATAATGATTAATCTGGTGGTAAATCATAATATTGCTGTTAATGGAAGAGATATTGTGCAGACTGCATCGTATAAGTACTTAGCTCTTGAAATTTGGTTGGACAGAGATAACTAGACATGTGAGCTCCCACGTCGCATAAGAATAGCCTCTCCAGCGTTAGATAAATTGGACTATGTATTTAAATCGGACTTACTTATATGCCTCAAAAGGAAAATATTTTACGAGTGTGATGCATCACTTATGGAGCGGAAACATTAACACTCACAAAAAAGGTAGTGAACAAGATTCGCATTACTCAGAGGGCTATGGAGCGCCAAATGTTGGGTGTGTCTCTGAGAAACCGAATCCCAAATGAAGAAATACGTCGTAGAATAAAAACAACAGACGCAATAGAAATAATCGCGTCGCTAAAATAGAGTTGAGCAGAATTCGTCGTCAGACTATCAGGCAAACGATGGATAAAACCTATTGTCGAGTGGAGGCCAAGACAAGAAGCACTACGGAGCAGAGGATACCCACCAACTAGATGGACTGACGCCCTGAAGTGTGTTAGCAATAACTGGATGCAAGCCGCACAAGACAAAGGCAGATGTAAAGTGCTGCTAATCAAAGTATTTAATTCCTGTATCCTACTTGTACTTACACATGGAGCTCAAACCTGGACATTCACTACAATAAACATAAAGAAGATCAGAAAAACTCAAAGAGCTATGGAACGACAGATGCTGGATATCTCACTCAAAGGCCATAAAACATATGAAAACATTCGTAATAGAACAATAGTAAAAGATGCTGTCGAACTGGCAGCTACACTGAAATTGAAATGGGCTGAACATAACGAACGTCTTACGGATGGCCGATGGAATAAAGAAATCGGGGCCATATGAAGCCAAAAGACCACGAGGAAGACCGCAAATACGATGGAGCGACGATATTAAAAGAACTGCAGCGCCAATGTGGAAACGTCTTACAAACAACAGAGATGAATGGTGAGAATTAGGAGAGGCCTATATTCGGCAATCCGAATAGAGAAGAGGGCTTAAAAAAAAGCAGACGTATGTCCAGCAGTGGACGCGTGCTGGTTGTTAATGATGATCCTTAAATGATAGTGAGATTCATATTACTCAATATATAAACATAGAGGTGGGCAGACCTTGTAGAGAAATAAAAAAAATGAAGATAATGAATAAAAAATATCCGTACAGACGTCTACACTAAAATAATAAATTTCTAAAAAATGTGTATCTAAACTAACTAACATTAAACAAATACACCAACGCTGCACATCCGTCTTGTTCCTTTAAAGCCGCTTCCTGAGTAAGGTAGCTGCTCTTAAAAAAGAGGACATGAAGTTCTGCTGGATATTTGTATCCATCCACACTGTGCTCGCTACCATCCATTGCATCAGCTCCCCAATGAAAGTGGAAATTGGAGAAAACGTATTTCCCAATAAGTGGACCGTTCGTAATGTACGGTCTTTCTTCTTTCCATTTTGCACTAAAAATTACTGAATTATTATTTAATAGAAGACAAATTTTCTTATGGGTTCAAAAAAATGTTGTTTCCTAAAATGCCATGTGGAACTAAGTTTTTATTTACTGGAAACTTACATAAAAAGACTCTTAATTGGTAATTTTCAATAAAAAATATCTATAAAGGAGTGTATGCAGGCTTTCGCATGTGGTATTTTATAAAAGTACATTGCATTCAATTCATATGTAACTAGAGGTCATGGAAAATAATTTATTCCTGACGTTTGATCTGCAATTCTGGCCGATATTTTCAAAGACTATGCAGGAGTGCCGGTCTCAGCTTGTACAGAGGAGGGACGCTGAACTGAGTAGAAGTCCTTTAGTACTTTGTGCAAGACAGACTGGGCGGGGAAGTCCTAAACCCCGACACCGCGCTTCCCAGTGGCTGATAGGGAACGTTCCTGTAGATATGCAGGACAGTTTTAACCTTTAACTACGGGCTACGGTGTACACAGTACACCATGCGTGTTAAGTTGGTTGCCGTTTCTTAAAACTATTTTCTGCGTTTACGGCGCTCGACGTAACCTATCAGTATAGTATCAACCATTGTCTGTTACAGTCGATACGTGATTTTTGATCGAATAGTTGAGTTGTGATAAAAAATATCAAAGTCAGTTAACGAACGGTGCCTTCAGTACACCACGCACATAGTTATGTAAGTAAATTTAACTAATGTTAAACTTTAAATTACCTGCAAACGAGTTATTTTCTCTGTAGTAAATGTTACATTGTACTTTTTATACAAAAATGTAAAATGGAAACTTAGGAGAAATATTTTTTATAGGGATCGAGTGCGTGTTAGAAACCCCAAAAGTCTCACACAAGATGAGCTTAGAGCTATGGCTGAAGCATTGTTCGAAGAAGAACCCGAGGAAAAAGTTAGGGGAGAAGAGGATGCTAGTTCGTCAGAAGAAGAGGAAGAAATTACGGAAGACTACGATTATAACACTGAGTCGGAGATAGAATTAAATGATAAAGAGTCTTCTGATTCAGATAACGAGAGCGATGGTAAGAGTTTAGAAAGCGATGAAGATGAGTATTTTATAGCGAAAGATAAACAAACAAAGTGGTATAAATATTCAGTGGTGAGCAAATGTAGCAAAACTTCCAGCAAAAATATTGTAAAAATACTTCCTGGGCCAAAGCTGAGTGCTAGAGATATTACCAATGGGAGAAGTGCTTTCGAAAAAATTTTTAGTGACGGCATTATTGAAAATATAGTTGAGTGTACAAACTTGAAAATTGCAAATATGCATAACCGGCCGAGACGGGCTAAAGACACAACAAAAACAGAAATTATGGCATTTATCGGACTGCTACTTCTTGCAGAAACTAAAAAGCAAAACCATCCACATTTTCTTGAATTGTGGACTAAAGACGGAACCGGCTCAGAAATATTTAGAGCGTGCATGAGTGCTGATCGATTTTTTTTTGCTTGCTGCTCTAAGATTTGATGACAAAAATAGTAGAGGGATACGCAAGGAAACTAATAAGCTTGCTGCTATTCGAGTTACACTGGATTGTTTTGTGGAGAACTGCAACAATAACTACTGTTTAGGAGAAGAAATAACAATTGACGAAATGTTAATATCTTTCAGAGGTAAATGCAGTTTTATTCAATATATCCCGTCCAAGCCTGCAAAGTATGGGTTAAAAGTATTTGTATTGTGTGATGCCCAGACATTTTATGTTACAAATTTAGAGGTGTATTGTGGTAATCAGCTACAAGGACCTTACAACAAATCAAATAAACCTGCTGATATTGTACATCGTTTACTTCAAAACTGGAAAGGGAAAAACCAGAATTTGACATGTAATAATTGGTACACAAGTTACTCATTGGCCAATGATCTTTTAAAAGATAAAGTAACAATGGTTGGCACACTAAAGAAAAATAAACGGGAGCTGCCGTTGGAGTTCCTACCACATAATGAAAGAGAAGTTGGATCGTCCCTTTTCGGATTTCAAAAAGAGGTAACTATAGTGTCATATGTCCCCAAATTTAATTTTAGATTATAATTCTCACAAAGGAGGTGTCGACACAGTAGATAAAATGTGCGGTACATACTGGGTATCAAGGAGAACGCAAAGGTGGCCGATAGTTATATTTTTTCAGCTCCTAAACATCGCAGGAATTAACAGCCAAATCCTGTATAGTGCTGTAAATATGAACAATCCTCAAAAATATAGAAGGATATTTTTAAAGGAATTATCTTTATCATTGTTGAGACCACACCTTTCAGAACGAGCTGAAATACAGAGTTTGCCCCTAGATTTAAAACTATTCCTGAAGAAATATAAAGCTACTGTAGTGGAACAAGAACAAGAAGAACCACCAGCAAAAATACGAGGAAGGTGCTATTGCTGCGGAAGGCGTAAAAATAGAGTGACAACCATTTCGTGTCAGACATGCAGGAGAATGGCTTGCAAAGAACATTCCACCATTATTTGTCCTGAGTGTATTAACTCAAATAACCAGGAAGAAGACGAAAGTGAATAAAGACTCGTATGTGTTTATTTTTCTACCTAGTTAAAAATTTAATTTTCGCATATTTTTTTAGGTTGGTGTTTCAATATGTAATAAATTACTGTTTTCGTTTTTTCTCACTGGTTTACCATTTTGAATTATTTTTTAGTTTTATTTTTTATTATATAATAACTAATTATTGATTAAACACAAGTTGTGCAATTTAATATAGTTCTAATTATTAAAGAAATTTTGTTTCTGTAGCTATTTGTAACTGGTGTATAGACTACACCGCGCCCGTATTTGAGATTCATGGTTGGGCGCCCGTAGTTAAAGGATAAATAAGGCTTCTCCAAATAAGTACCCGCGGATCAACTGAGGACATGACACAGGTCAGCAGCTGTATCATTAGTGGCCCACGGCTAAGGAATACAATTAGGTAAAAAAGAAAAAAATACTGAAACTAAAATAGGGATGCATGGTTATGGCACACGAAATGAAAGAGAAGAAAAATTATATAACTTATTAGAACAACAAAATTTATATGCCATGAACACACACTTGAAGAAACAAGCAAACCGAAAATAGACGTGGATATCTCCCGATAAAAAGACGAAAAACGATATCGATTACTTCTTGTGTGGGAACAAAGACATTTTTGAAGATATAACTGCTCTCAACCGATTCACAACTGGCAGCGATCATCGCCTTTTAAGAGCAAGGATTCTTGTTAAACAGACGAAAACCAGTAGAAACAGGGCACATAATTATTGTAATCAGATAGATAAAGTTAAAATGCGACAGAAGGAAGATAAGTACAGAAAAGTCTTAAGAAAAGAATTTGTGGAACATTATCAACAAGAATATTCCGACATGAACACAATTAATAAAGAAATGCAACGAAAGCTCTTGAAAGTAGGACTGACTATTGCAAAGAAAACGAAAAGTAGAGAAGACAGAATAAGTGATGGAACAAATCGGTTGATGGAAAAAAGACGTACATTTCTAATCGAAGGAAAGCGAAACACCGATGGTTCCAAAGAATTGAATAAACAAACAAAGAAGGGAGTAAAGGAAGATTTAAGGATCTACAATGAAAACAAGGTAGAAAATAATAGAAAAGAACCGAGGCCTGAAATGCTTAAGATCAAACTTAGGAAAGCCTATAACAATCTCATTAAAGGATAAACATGGAAAAAAATAAGCAAAAAGAACGAAATCCTAAAAGTTACTCAAACATTTTACCGTGATTTATAATCCTCAAACAAGAACTCAGATAACACTGCAGAGGAAGATCTTAAGAAAAAGATAACAAATGTCAACTTAGAAATACTCCCTAACATAGGATCCTTCGAAATAAAACAAGCTATGGCACAACTAAAGAACAATAAGGCTCCGGGCCCAGATGGAATACGGGTAGAAATGTTGAAGGAGTGGAGTGAAATTATTCCCGCAGAATTGAAATTTTTTTTCAACGAATGTCTTCACAAAGGAGAAGTCCCAGATGATTGGAATGAAAGTTTGACAATACTTCTCTTTAAAAGACAGGGGAGATCTGAAGAACTATAGGCCAATCTCCCTGCTGTCCCAAATATACAAACTGTTAATGAGAGTAATAACTAAAAGGTTAACGTCGAAGCTCGATAGCTATCAACCGGTAGAGCAGGCAGGATTCCGAAAGGGTTAACGTACAGCGGATCATCTTCTTACAGTCAGAACACCAATAGAGAAAGCCAATGAATATCACTTGAACTTATATACATTGGCTTCGTTGATTATGAAAAGGCATTCGACTTCATAGAACTTTGGGCAATAGAGAGAGCTATGAAAATCTGGAGAATAGACTCCCGATATAGAATGCTCATACATAATATTTACAAGAAAGCTACAATAAAAATACAAATAGATGCGAAAAACAAAGCTATACAAATCAACAGAGGAGTTCACCAGGGAGATGTTATTTCACCAAAGCTATTCACACTTGGACTGGAAGACGTGTTTAAAGACATTAACTGGGCAGATAAAGGAATACATGTTAATGGAAGAAAACTGAGTTATTTAAGATACGCTGATGACATTTTAATATTCGCTACAAGTTTCGAAGAACTACAGACTATGATGACGCAACTATTTCATGCTTCGAAAAAAGTAGGTCTTAAGATAAACTTGGGGAAAAAACAAAAATAATGACAAATACACCGAACATTAGAGAAATAACGTTAAACGACATAAATTTAGAAACAGTAAGCGAATACATCTCCCTGGGACAGATAATGAAATTTAACAAAGGAAAATAAAACTGCCAAAATTACCAGAAGACTTTGAAAACTAGACTTTACGATCAGAGTATCCTCCCTATACTCACGTATGGTTCACAGACGTGGACACTCGTCTAATATGGATAAAATAGTAAAGGCACAATAAGCGATGGAAAGATCAATGCTCAGGGTGAGACTTATAGACAAAAAAACAAACAAATCGATTAGAAGCAAAACAAAAGTAAAAGACGCAGGAGAACATGCTGCCAAATTAAAATGGAGCTTCGCAGATTGCAATGCCCGACTGAAGGATAAAAGAAGGAACCATGAAATACAACAATGGAGACCATGGTTAGGAAAGAGAAGCAGAGGAAGACCACTAGTGAGATGGACTGATGATATTAACAAGATCGGAGGACACAACTGGAAGCAAGTGGCGCACAATAGAAAACACTGGATTGATTTGGGGGAGGCCTATGTCCAAAGTTGGATTACTTAAGGCTAAAGAAGAAGAAGATGCAAGAGTGAGAGTAGACGTTACTTTCTGTCGTTTCCGTCTGTCAAATGTGATGTATTTGTGATATTGATAGTAGTCGTGTGCTCCTATTGTAAAAGCAATTTAACGTCTTTAGGAAAGAGAGCTCACCTACATGTTCACAATGACAATGTAATTTTATCTACCGATAAATATAGTAGTAAAACCCGAATATTATAATAATTAAAGCGTTATAGACCAGGAAACTAACGATTTTCCCTTGACACTCCTTAATAGAAGATCTAACAACTGTTTTTGTTAAATTTGTTGATAACAATATGTAATAAACAAAATACGAAAAAAGACTAAACGTCATTTTTTACTTTTAAACAATAAATAAACGATGCAAGATCGCTTTTACTTTAAATATTAGAGGTAAAGACCGGTAAATTATATGAAAGAGTGACACATATTTACTAAAAAGTATAAAAACTTTAAAATGAGGGTTTGTAAAGTTATTTTGCTATTTTGTTGCTTAATTATTGCAAAAATAGCTTCAAAAATCGATTTTTTGAAAATTAATAATAACTTTATACCGAAAATAAAAGTTTTTTTTAATTTGTTTAGTTAATTTGTGAATTGTTTATTTAACCAAGTAGGGGAGATTCATGTACCTTGTAGCTCAGTCTGGTTATGCAAAAATCATCGATTTCATGGCAAAATTTTTCGGAGATATCTGAAGTTTTTAAGACATAGGTGGGGGTTACTAGATGACGAATAGATGAAAAGGTACTCGTATTTTTACCTTGCGTTTTTTTTTAAACAATAATTTATGGTTACTTCTATATTGGTAATAACTTCTATATTTTTAAAGCTACAGACTTGTACGTCCAACCATTGGATAGCTGGTAAAAAAACTCACATTTAACAAAAAACCTATGACCAATAGGAACGAAGTTACCGACTATTTTTTTAAAAATCTATTTTTTTAAACATCATGTCTTCATTGTTTATAAACATGAAGAAGTAAAATTTGCACAAATTTTGAATGAAAATCTAAGCTTTATATTGAAACTTATATCAATAAAATTCATCAAATTTTTCGAAATTGTGATCTATGTAGTCCTATGTAGAACTCTTCGACTGTTGTTAATATTTTTCATCTCATTTTCTGTTTGTAGTTTATTTTCCAGCTCTGTTTTTTAGTTTGTTAATTTCTATTTTTCCCTTTTGCAGGCTCCTTAAAACTTTCATGTCCTTATTGTGCTCCATTGTTTATAGAGTTTTTTCTCTTTGCATTTTTTTATGTCTTTTCTTACTGCCTTTGTGATTGTATTATTTATTTTATTTAGCGCTCCTTTGCTTACACTGGTTATTTCTTTTATCTGTAGCCTTTGGTTTACAAGGATTTTCGTAAGTTGTAGCATTTGTATTTTCTTTCGTATGTATTAAAAATCACCCTGTATGTATTAAAACACCGAAGAATATTTTCAATGTATTTCTATTTCCTATTGTATATGTTAAAACATCGAAAAAGTATTTTTAATCCTTTTGAATCGCTGGAGTTGATAATAAACACATTTTAAAGTTTATTTATATATCACAGATGCATATTTCTTCGGTATTCTTTGGATCGAGACCCGCTTTAGGATATTTTGCGCGTCAAATAAACAGAAATTTTTTCGTTTACATTTGGTTTTTATCGAGTTGGGCGAATGATGTCACTCTGCAATAGATCACCGAAGTGGTTACTTCATTGTTTCGAGTCCGGATTTTTTTAAAATTCGTAATGGCTTTCCGTTTTTCGTTTTTGTCATGGAAATATAGAGTATTGTAGCAGTTAAATGTGGAGTTCAAGTTAAGGTTGGGGAAAGTTTTTGAGAGAAGACGCGGCGTGGGTGGCCTGAAGGAACTGGCAAATTAGTTTGTAAAAATGTTAATTATACTCAAATGTAATGTGTCAGTTTTTGTCTGAGTAATCACTGTTTTGGTTCGTGCTGTGTCTCACCTGAGGTGTTTGTAAGACGGTGTTCCAAGCCAAGTTTCGAAGATTGCGTCAAGATAATCCCATGCCCAGCTTCCATTCTTATTTTGTTGTCCCCGGCCATTCCAGACTATTTTTGCAGCTTGTGAGACGCATTTGTTTGTTTTGAAGTGAGTTAAGTACAGTTTTAACCCCAGAACTTTTAAAGGAGATATAACATTCAGTGAAAATCAGGCCCTTTTTTTTATTAAATTTTTTTAAAGTAAAAATAGACATTTTCCATCAATAATTGCTTTTATGACAAGTTAGAAAATTGTAATAAGTTAAATTATAAATATTAGGGAGTAGCTAACTGTTATATTAATTATTCTATTAAGTTTTAAAATTTAGTATTGACATATGACATTTAACATTATTTTCTTGACATTTGGTACATACCTAACAATCAATTTAGAATTTGTTTAGCTTTGTTTTTAAAAAAAGGGTAACCTCTATGCATAGTTCCGTTTAAAAGATATTTTTCATTTGTATATTTGTATTTGTATATTTGTATATTTGTATTCATTTCCGCTATGAAATGTCGCCCAACAATAATTTAAATTCTTATAGTGTCTGCAACGTCTAGAGTTGTAAATCGATAGCACCATTGTAAGTCATTGTAAGTTGTATTTTGTTGTTATTATTATTTATATTTGTAACTTTTTATGGCGAGAACAATAAATATGTAATTTTTTCCCTAAACCAAGAGTATTATTTCCTTTAACAATATTCTAACCCCTTTTTGCATTTTTTAGGAAAGAAAAGTCTCTTTTCATCCAGCAGGAAGATTCTTGTAAGCGGCGTCCATTTTAGGTAGCTTAGGAACCTTCTTGTGTTGTTTCGTCCAGGAGATCCATGTAAGTACCCCCTTTTGATTCACTTTTTGTAGTTACTTCATTCCAGTCCCCTTGTTTCATTCATTTTCTCACGACCCAGCTCTCCAAACAAACCAAGAGCAGCTGTTCGTAAACTTTTCGGTTTGCTTTGCTTACCCTATCCTAAACCCAGCAATTTCTGTCCCAAATTTTTAACCCCCTATAGTAATACGCAAAATAACCGTGACAATGTTGACTTAGTTTTTCATCCATTTTGTTTGTTAGACAATATTTAGTTTGAGCTTGTTGCATGGTGTTGACTATTTGTTTGTTCAATACATTGATGTCTGTTGTTGTTGTGTTTTTAATGAATTATCAATATATTTATAGAATACGGGTAGTTGTGGTAGAATATCAAAGTAGAGTTTCAATAAAGATTGTGAAAAGGGTGTTTACTTATGAGGAAGAAGACTAATTAGTTCAATATTGTCTAAAAGCATCCAAATTTCACTATGGCATTTGCAAAGAGTACTGTCTGAAGTTAGCATACAAATATGCAGATATTTAAAAAAAAAGCTTACAAAAGTTCTTGCGACATAAATAAAGCTGCTGGCAAGATATTTTATTACTGTTTTATCAAACGACATCAAAATCTAAGCCTGCGAAAACCAGAAGCCACAAGCTTGGCCCGTGCTACAGCTATTAACCAGGCAAAGGTTTCTTCGAGCTTCTAATCAGTTTTTTCTTAAAGTTAGTTAAAGACCTTAGCCAGAAGGTTACACGAACTTTACTTTTTTTACCAGTTTTTTCAATTATACAGAGACTTACTGCTTCAACATAATTTTACTTCTGAAAATATATACAATGTATACCGGTCTGGGTTATCTACTGTACATACGTTTACCCCCAAAAGAGGCACACAAGTGAGCAATGTGACATCAGCCTTCACTATTATTGCTTGTATCAATGAACTAGGAAATTAGGTGCCTCCTTGTATGATATTTCCAAGAGTGCAATTTTAAGCCCCATATGATTAACGGCGCACTCCAAGAAACATTGGGTCTTGTTACTCCCAATGGGTGGTCCAATGCTGAAAAGTTTGAAGGTTTTTAAAACCATTTCATAAAACATGTCTGATCCAATGTGAAAAACAAAGTGCTCCTAATCATGGACAATCACAAGAGTCACTTGTCTATTAAAATTAAAAATTTGGCTAAAGAAAACGGCGTAGTCAGGTTTACATTCCCTCCTCATACAAGCTTGCAATGATTGGCTTTTGCATCATCCAGGAATGCCACTCACTATTTATAACGTTATGAAGTGTTTTGTTACTGCTTCTTCTATGACGTTTACACATTTTAATATACAAACTTGTTTTAAAGTGACCCAAATATGGCCATTTAATGATATTTTTGAAGAACGCGAGTTTTTAAGCTCTTTTGTCACTTATAGACCTATGCTGGATGAGGAAACTGTTTCAGATGAGCCAAACATGGTGTCAAACACAACTAATTCTCAAGTAAATGTAGCTTTACTTGGCCCATCTAATCCGCTCAACGGTCAACAGCAAATGAAAGGTAATCTAGCTATCACGGAATCTTGAGTGTCATATACATCTACAGGTGCAAAATAATGTACTAAAAGAGATACTCTATTGTAACCAGAAGTCGTTCGACCCTACCCAAAGGCTCCGCTAAGAAAAACAAAGTCTCGAAGCAGAAGGGGTAAGACTAGGTGTTAACCGATACACCTGAAAAACATGAATTAGAAGAGTTAGCCGCAAAGAAGAAAAACCGAAGTAAAGAAAAAAAAAAAGAACAAACTGGTAAGAGATTTTGTAAGAAAAAAATTACGAGTCTAGTTATGAGGAAGACATAAATCCAACGTTTGAGAGCGATAACGACCCATGTGCCGATATATAAGTAGAAAATGACTGACCGGTCAGTGCCACGAGAAAAATCTCATTTCTCTGGACTAGATACTCGAGGAGGATAGGTGTTTCCTCTACGTGCGCTGCTGCATAGTCTTACATAATATCTACCGTAGTTGCAAACGAAATGTCAGAAATTTCACACCACTACATATAAGCTCCGAATAAAATGTTTTATTACAAAAATTATACACTAAATGAAAATCAACATGATCAAATAGTCTTTAGAAAATAATAATACCTACTTAATAATAAGAAAATCTAAATATATATGTACTAGTAGAAAATAGAGTATAAAATATGTATTCTTAGTACTCGATAACAGACTGTTTCTAACCCTAACTAAACTTTGGAAAAAAATAAAACTTTAGAAACTGTTTACAGTTTTTGCAGAAAGGAAGAGGTATAACTCAATAATGTGGGGTATCTTCACTTATGTTGCTGTAACATGAAGTATAGTCGATTAAAAATATATTTGTATAAGAATATTTGTATAAAAATAAATTTTATATAGAAATTTTATATTATAGGCGACTTTAATGCAAAAATTGGGGAAGGTCGACGAGGTCAGACTGTAGGTCTTTATGATCTAGGATAACCTAACGATTGAGGACAGGGATTGTATGAATTTTGTAAAGAAAACGATATGATAATTGCAAACACCTGGTATAAACTATCCAAGCGATGGCTATACAATTGGAAAGCCCCATTTGATGATGGCAATAATCCTGAATCCTCAAGAAATCAAATATATTATATTTTACTACATTTCCTGGGACAGATATTGGATCTGATCATCAACCACTTGTAGCAGATATTAAACTAAGGTTAAAACGAATTCAGTGACAAGAACCAAAAACCAATTTACTTAACGTTGACGATATAAACATAAAACATAACATTAAAAAAGAATTTAACAACAGAATAAAAAACATTGAATAACAACTAGAACTATGGAGTGAATTTAAAAACCAAGTTAACGAAATCTCCACAAACAATGATTATAGAAAAAACTTAATCAAGAAAAATAAATGGATGATAGAAGACATCTTCAAATTAATGGAACAACGTTGACTGATAAAATCTAATGAAACAGAATATAGACACCTGCAGAGAAGAATAAAAAAAGAGATCAAATTAGCCAAACAAAAATGGATGAGAGAAAGATGCGACGAAATGGAGGATATAATATCTAAACACGACTTATTTAATGTGCACAAAAAACTAAGAGAAATGAGTAACATATTTAAAAAACGAGTTCCCTCTATACTTGTTAGTAATAACAGTGATAACAAAATTATTGTAAATGAGAAAGAAATAAGAAAAGAATGGCAGGTGTATCTATCAGAGTTGTTTGAAGATGACAGGAATAATATTGCCGAATTCTACTAAAACTGTACTGACGGCCCAGAAATTATGAAATGCGAGGTAGAACACGCTATAAATAATGCTAAAATTAGAAAAGCTTGTGGTCCAGATGATACACCAACTGAATTACTAAAACTAATAGAGGATGATAACAAAAAAGTTGTAGTAAGACTAGTAGAAGTAATTCAATATATAACACCGAAGTGATTCCCACAGATTGGCTCAAATCCATCTTTGTCGCAATACCTACCCAAAAAACAAAATGCGAGAAAATGCTCAGAATATCGATTAATTAGCCTAATGAGCCACACTTAAAATTTTCCTAAGAATACTTCACAACAGAATTAGACGCAAATGCGAAGAAGATCTCGAAGATATCCAATTTGGTTTTAGAAATGCTATGGGAACCAGGAAGGCACTTTTTGCGCTTAACATCTTATTACAAAAATGCCGTGACCTAAGGAAAGATGTATTTGCATGTTTCGTGGACTTCGAAAAAGCATTCGATAAAGTACGCATGTAAAATTAATGCAAATACTGAAAAATATCGGAATAGATGACAAGGATATTCGTGTCATTAAAAATTTGTACTGGAATCAAACTGCTATCGTAAAAATTGGAGATAACTACACCGATGAAATCTCCATACAACGAGGAGTCAGACAAGGTTGCATTTTGTCGCCAACATTGTTCAATGTTTACTGGGAGCAGTTATTTAAAAAGACACTTGAGAGACAACCATATGGAATAAAAATCAACGGAAAACTACTTAATGTGATTAGTAGACTTAGGCAAATATGCAAATTGCATATTTTGCATATAATGCATAAAAAATGCAAAAAGGTTAAATTTTGCATATTTTTATAAAAGTGAGCATAAAGTGAATATAATTTGAAAATTTGGTGTTAACTATATATCTTTATATTCAAACTTACAGATAGTGTGAAAATGCCAATATTTAATTTTGTTTTATAATCACTTGGTATTCAAATTCTTGGTATAGTAACTAATAAAAGACAGCGGCTTATAGTTTTGTCACGTTTTGTGCTGGAATTAAGGGTTTGTGTTTGCCAGTTTATGTCTCTAGGTAAAAATTTTTATTTTGATCGTCAGTTTCACTTGGTTTCACTTTTGTTGTAAAATTGGAGGCGTAAACAACGTGTATTTCTAATTGTGAATAATTATTGTGCTTTGAAAATGACGAAAATAAGCAATGTTTCAACTTGGATAAAACCTTACAAAGAGCTACCTATGGATATGGATAAAGTTTATTGCTCCTGTTGTGGTAAAACCGTAAGTACATACGTATTATTTTTTAGTTTATTTTAAAAATTTACACGGTGGTACAAACAAAGATTTTAAAATTGGAGATTATTTTTAAGAAAAGTACCGACACAAGGCTAGTTCGCAATAAATCGATGTATTTTTTCTTTTTTCAAGCATTTTTGAAGCTCCTTGCGATAAAAAATAGGATAGATACCTATTTAAAATTCAAATCATTTAATAGTAAACTGAAAGATCGCTAACATTTTTTTTTCTAACAATAGCATAGTTTGCTTTAATTTTGCTAAAAACAAAAACATATCATACACTGGACTTAATTAAGTGCTTTTAATTTATGCTCACAGTATTTTTTCTTTAAATGTAAACAGAAAAGACCAAGAGCCTCTTGTAAATATTTGGGGGTTCTTCCTTCTTGCACAGTCATTTCTTGACATTTTCAAGATTACTACACACAATGAACAAGAACAACTACCCACAAGAAACTTTTAACGAAGATTTGTGTTGTGCATTAGTATTTTCTAATATACCGTTTTAAAAATTATCTAATGAAAACTTTAGTTGTTTTTTAAAAAAATATTGCAAACAAAACATTCCCAGTGAACGAACTCTAAAGAGAAATAATGTCAATTTGTTATACTCCTTAGTTATCCACAACATAAAAGCCGAAATAGGTAATAATTACTTTTACATATGTGTGAACGAGACCTCTGACTCGTCAGGAAAATACATTGTGCACTTATTGATTGGTGTACTTAGCCATAAAACCTTTCCAAAATCGTATTTTATTTCCTGTAAGCAAGTGGAAAAAACCAACGCTCTAACAATATCACGGTTCCTACAAGAAGCATTAACAAACTTTTTTCTTCTTGCTGCTGTGCCTAATGATAAATTATTGCTTATTTTATCTGATGCAGCACCATATATGGTGAAAGCAGGACAAAATTTAAAAAATATTTTATTAAAACTTGTTTAGCGCATGGAATAAACAGAGTTGCGGAGGAAGTAAGAAAAAAATTTCCACTAGTTAACAGTTTAATAGCGAGCGTCAAAAAGGTATTCCTGAAATCACCTGTAAGAATACAATGTTACAGAGATATGCTTCCTGCTGTTCCGCTGCCACCGCAACCCATTTTAACACGTTGGGAAACATGGTTGGAAGCAGCTAATTTCTATGCTGATCATTTTGTTGATTTAAAAACAATAATTAACCTTTTAACGGATGATAGTTGCCAACCATTTATTGGAAGCTAAGCAAGCCTTCTAAAATAACATCCTCCAACAGTAACTGTCATTCATAAAATCAAATTATAGTTTTGTCCAGAAAACTAGCTGTGATATTTTCAGAACCACATAATTTAGAACCATCTATTATAGTAAATTTGAAAAATGCCCCAGTTGATGTCGAAAGAAGTTTTTCTATTTACAAATATATGTATTCAGATAGAAGTCATAAGTTTTTATTAGAAAATTTTGAACATCATTTGATAATCTATTGTTACCACAATTCAAAATATTATTTATATGTTAAAATAATTGTATATGTTATGTATTTATAATATTGTAAGTATTTTTGTAAAAAATATGGTAAATCTTTTTTATTACATGCATATTTTCTAGATAAATATGCATATTTTGCATAAAATACTGCATATTTTTGCATAAAATACTGCATATTTATGCGCATATTTCATGGTTTTTTATTTGCATATTTGCCTAAGTCTAGTGATTAGATATGTAGACGATACAGTAATTCTGTCAGATAATATTGAAGGTCTCCAAATTCTGCTTGATCGTATTCACGAGGTAGGAGAGGAAATCGGCATTAAAACAAACTCAAACAAAACTAAATTTTTAATGTTTAGTCGTGACCTACATCCTGATGCAAAGCTTCAATTAAACGGAGTCCAAGTTGAGAAAGTTCACAAAATGACATATTTGGGAACTATGATAATGGACTAACTAGATTCAGACAGAGAAATAAAACATAGAATAGCAATGACTAAAACTACTTTTATGAAAATGAAGTCATTTCTTTGCAATAATCATCTCAGTATAGAACTAAGACAAAAAATGGTTAAGTGATATGTTTGGTCCGCACTTTTGTATAGTGCAGAAGTTTGGACGCTTAAAGTATCGATCATGAACAAAATTGAAGAATTGGAAATGTGGTTTTATAGATGAATGCTGAAGATACCTTGGACAGCAAGGAAAACTAATGATGAAGTACTAAGGAGCGTCAACAAAGATAGAGAACTGCTAAAGACTGTTAAACAACGAAAAATGTCTTATCTGACAATTATTTCATATTGCAGAAGATCGAGAAGCCTTCGCAATGGTGATCGCCAACGTCGGATAATTCTGATATGGCACGCGAAGAAGAAGAAGAATAGACAAAAAATAATTCTAACACTAGAACACTAACCATTCGTATTCAAATCAGCATAAAGTCTAACAATTTAAAAGTTTTTAAGCATACTAGTTCTCTCGTAACAAGGGAGGGATTAAATGCTCTTGTTGGACTACTAATATTTTCTGGAGCAGAAAAAGATAACCATCTCCATAGTAGAGAGATGTTTGATTCCTAAATGTCTGGTTCCGTTTGTAGAGCAACAATGAGCTGCGAAAGATTTGATTTTCTTCTACCTAATCTTAGGTTTGATGATAAAACCAACCACAAAAACTGAAAGAAAAAATATAGATAGGTTTGTCCCTATCCGGGAAATATGGAAGGAATTTATTTTTAATTGTAAAGAGTTCTATCGACCAGGTAGCTATGTAACTATTGACGAGCAGTTATTAGCTTTTAGGGGCCGGTGCCCTTTTATGATGTATATCCCGAATAAGCCGGCCAAGTACGGAATTAAAATTGTGGTGACTTGCGACGTGGGTACCAAGTACATGTTGACCGCAAACCCTTACCTCGGCAAACATACGCACACAAATGGAGAATCTCTAAAAGAATACTATGTTAAAAAGTTGACTGAAACTATTTACGGAAGTTACCGAAATGTCACAATGGACAATTGGTTCACTTCAGTGAACCTTGTGGGTACTCTTTTAAAGCCTCCTTACAACCTTACAATTATTGGTACTTTGCGGCAAAATAAACGAGAGATACCCCCTATAATTATTAATCTAAAAAACAGAGAAATCGGAAATTCAAGATTTTGCTTTGACCGAGAGAAGAAGTTAGTGTCGTATAAATCCAGAAAGAACATAACTGCTCCAGTTTCATCTACAATTCACGAAGGTTTAGCTGTTTGTCCAACTACTAAAAAACCAGAAGTAATATTGCACTATAACCAAACAAAGGGAGGTTTAGACACTTTCGACCAAATGTGTGGCCGCCGAAGTTGATCCCGAAAAGCTCCAAGATGGCTGCTTTGTATGTTTTATGCTATGATCAACATAGCGTGTATGAACTCTTGGATTATATATAATCATAATTTATCAAGAAATAAGCAGAAACCAATAACGAGAAAGGCTTTTATGTTAAATCAAAATCAACAACTCACAACATTATGGAATGCTTGAAAAGCGTTTTGTGATGCCGATTTTGCAACGCTCGGTGAAGCTTCTGATTAGCGATTTAATTCAAATTTCTGTGGAAGTTGCTGATCTCAATCAACTTTCTAACAAACATACTACATACTACATCTGTTCCTCCAAAAAAAAACCAGAATTTCGTCACTTCATTGCAATCACTGCAAACGAGCATTTTACGCAGAATACCGTGATCTTTGTTGCGTTACTTGTGACCTAGGTAAATGACTTTTGAATTTTTTTGCATATTTTAGACATATAAGTAAATGTTTCATATAAGTAAATGTGTTCATTTAAAAAATTAATTAAAATTTCATCTTAATTGTTTTACTTTTTTGAAATTGAAAAAAATCGTAAATATTAAGAATGGTTAGTGTCTAGGGGAGTGTAAATTAAGGTTAGTGTTCTGGGGTTAAAAAAGTCAAGCTATTTACCATGATTAATCAACGTAGTAAGGAACAATAATATGAAGAGATTAGTTAACGATACAATTCAACGTACAGATAGTGAGTAGAAATAGTCTCAAGCAGACGACAATTTAAGTAGATGAAACAACTAAAACTGTGGATCAACATTCTGGAGAGTAGTATAAAAAAGGTTGACTATACAGGGTTTCAAAAAGGTATGTCATAAATTAAATCACGCATTCAGGGGACAAAAATAAATTGATTTAATCCAACTTACCTTAGAACGAAAGTGTACACAAAAAAAGTTAGAGCCCTTTGAAATTACAAAATAAAAATTGTTTTTTTGCATTATCTCCTAAACTACTTAACATTTTGTAATAAAAATGGACACGTTACTTTCTTGTTCTGAAAGCATTTTTCATATAAAAGAAACAACAAAATCTAAGAGCACAGAAAAATTTTAACGGGGGTGTGCAGCCCTAAAGCCCCCCAAACTTTTGAGTACGTTTAAATCAAATGAATTTTGTGGCATTATTAGTTTAACACATTATTTTTAAAACTTTTTTGCCTCTTATCACTTTTTCAAAAAACTAGTTTTTTCCTAGTTGGCCATAAAATTACAATTAGTTTCTACGGATACAATAATTACAAACAGTTCCATCAATAATAGACAATAATTTGAAGCTATCATTTATTGTGTGAATAAGATTAATATTAAAAATTTTGATATTACAATGGCCTACACATTTCAGGAAATGATGCAGATGTGCATTTAACTTTGGGTAAGTTGGATCAGATTAAATTATGATTTCAATAAACTACCGGGAATATCGTAGGTGAATGCCTTGCAGCCGCAAGGCGTTATGCAGTAAAATACCCCAATCGAAATACACCCGATAGACGATTATTTCTGACCATTGATCGTCGCTACATTCCAACCGCAAGTTGCTAGCAATAGTGGTCGTCCAATAATGGATGCAACTGATGAAGACATTTTAGAAATCATTGAAGAAGTCCCTGGAACAAGTACAAGGGTAATAGCTGCTCAACTAAATGTTCCTCACGTAAGGGTTTGGAAGCGTTTGAAGAATCAGCTGCTTAAACCCTATCACTTAACAACGGTTCAAGAGTTATTGGTTGAAGATTATCCTAAAAGGATTTGATTTTGCGATTGGTTGTTACTGGTAAACACTCGAAATGGTAACTTTATTAGAAATATTTTGTTTACCGACTAGGCTACCTACAGTAGACATAGAATAACAAACCATCATAACGAGCACATTTGGGCCTACAAAAATCCTCACGCCAAAAAAACGACTCATCAAAAAAACGACTCATCACCAAAGAACTTTCAAAGTTGATGATTTAAATGGTGATAATTATTTGCAGTTCTTGGCAAACGATTTACAAGAGTATTTGGAAGAAGTGAATATTGCAATAAGGCAAATTATGTGGTTTCTACAAGATGGCGCTCCACCGCATTACAGTAATGAAATCTGGGAATACGTTTGAACGCAGTATCCTGGTCGGTGGATTGGAAGGAGTCGTGACGCACCTATTTCTTGTCCACCCAGAAGTCCAGGTCTTAACCACATGGACTTTTGCTTTTGGGGGTTTATGAAAGAGAAAGTGTATTCTGTAACAATAGAGGACGAACAACAATTGAGGGTTAGAATAATTGAAGTTGCAAATCAATTTCGTCAGAAAAATATGATTTTTCAGCGCATTCGGTTTTCCTTATTAAAACGATCCCGAATGTGTTTTGAAGAAAATGGGGGTCATTTTAAACATTTATTGTAATATTATATTTATAGAGGTTATAGATATTTTTTGTACTTGTTAATTCATTTAAGCCATTTATTTAGTTGCTCGTAATTTTTTCATGGTTAATGACAAGGGCCGTAACTCAATAAAAACCTGTTTTTTGAAAAAAGTATCAAGAGGCAAAAAAATTTTGAAAACAATGGTTTAAACTAATGATGCCACAAAATTTATTTGATTTGAACGTACTCAAAAGTTTGGGGGGATTTAGGGCTGCACACCCCCCTTAAAATTTTTCTGTGCTCTTAGATTTTGTTGTTTCTTTTGTATAAAAAATGCTTTTAGAACAAAAAAGTAACGAGTCCATTTTTATTACAAAATGTCATGTAGTTTAGGATATAATACAAAAAAACAATTTTTATTTTGTAACTTCAAAGGGCTGTAACTTTTTTTGTGTACTTTTTTGTACTAAGGTAAGTTGGATTCAATCAATTTATTTTTGTCCCCGGAATGCGTGATTTAATTTATGACATACTTTTTTGAAACACCCTGTATATTGAAACAAAAAAGCAATAAAACGACAGAAAGCAGGCCTAGCTATTCGTGCTCCTCGAGTTTTACATGCACTCTCTTATCAAGGCAAAAGCAGACCTGACTTTATCGCCTGTCCACGCTTTAAGAATTATATGATGTCGGAAGAGAAACTAGAGGATTTTATATATAAAGTACGTTGGTATATATAAAGCACAAATATATAAAGAGGCTAGTTAGTAGTAGAATTTAGGAAAAGATACAAAGGAGAAATAGTTTTAAGGTTACAAGAATGTTTTTAAAGAAAAAAGCAATGCAAGGACATTAAAGTAACCTAAGGGCAAGCAAAAATATATCAAAGATAACACAAGATGATTTTTTTATAATTTATAATATCTACTTACTGGTATGTCCCGTATTAGTAATTTTAGTTTTTTTTGGAGGGGTTTCGAAATTCATCCAGATTAACGATGGTAAATTCATCTCTTTAGCATTCTTTAGGTTAATATCTATAGGAGATTCAAAACATCCTTCGGTCATTGGTAAGTCTCTAATCCACATCAGTTTTTTGTACACAGAAGAAGAGCCATTTTGACTTTCTGTATCACTTTCTCTAAAATTTTCTTCGATTTCTAGTTCGTGTTCTCCGTCGGTTAAAGTACTTTCAGATTTATCATTACTATCGTTAATTTTGCTCATAATATGTATTGAATTTAATGATATGACAGTTTTTTAATATAAATAATTGTGCATTTACATGACATGACACATTTATAAGTTTTGTCATATCTAAAATATCTAACACTTGTCACTTTAATCGCTAAATTGTCGGTGTAGGTATCAAAATATAAGTAAATTAAAAAAGTCTGTTGTTTCATTTTATTTAGATTTATTTGAGTACTACATTTGAAGGGCTTGGGGGAAAAAGGTAACAAGCCACATAAATCTAAAAAATTAGATTTCCTCTAAAAGATACCTGTCAGTGTGCAACGAAACTGCTGATCAATTATTTCAGATATTGATAAAGAGATGGCGCCTCTATACGCGAATTTCTTTCTTAACAATTGCCAAAATTCAGAACTTTTTGATTAGAAAAGGAACATGCCAGAGGCGATTTTCAAGATGGATGACTATAAATTACGCCAATCTAAAAGAAAAGTTGATTTTGAGAGTAGTAGTGGAAGTAAATTCTCTGATTTTGATTCAGATGACGATCTGAATGATAAAGATTACAGTGTTACTGAAAGTGACTGTTCAACAAAAGGAGTTACACATATATTGGTGAGTTTATTTCTATGCGGCTTATTCCCTTTTTTAGCAAAATATTTTGTTATTTTTAAGCTTAATAGAAAATTTCATATTTTACCTATGTATTGAAATATGTATTGTTGCCTTAACGTACAATACGTCTACATAACGCAGTAATGTTGTGTAACTACAATGTGTAGGTACTGCGTTATATCTCTGGCTGCAGTATTTTTGTTCATATGCCTAGCAGAATTTCTACGAAAAATGTGTGTGGCTTATTACCTTATTGCAAAAAATTATACATCTTTTTTTTTCAGGACGAAAATGAGTCCAACGATCCCTCGGATCAGAAACAAGATATTTCTAGAGGTTATCTAAGTTTTCCAGAAAATTCAACGCCCTTACGCTGGAGAAAAGTTCATTCTAAGAAAAGGGACCGGGAGAAAACTAAAAGAAATCTAGGCCATGGGTACCAAACATACCAAGGGACTGAAATGGAACCTAAATCTATTGGAGAACCATGTAAATGCAAACACAAATGTAGAACAAGCCTGATGGGGAAAGAAAAAGAAATTTTTCATGCATATTGGAATCTCGGTACTCGACAGCAACAAAATAACTACTTATTTGCTGGAATAAAATGCATTCCCAAAAAAAGAAGTTACCCAAAAAAATCAAACGCCAAACATCTTGTAGAAGTGTATCATTTAAATATTATATAAAGATTAATGCCACCGACAAAGAAGTATGAAAATCTGAATTTTTGGCAGTTTATGGTGTCCAGCAGTCAAAAAAGCGAATATATAATATCTGTTGCCAAATAAAGGAAGGAAAGTCTACTCCAAAAACTGATAAGCGAGGAAAACATACAACCAGAAAAAACAAAATATCTGAAGAGAGAATTCTGTCCACCCATCGACATATTCAAGCAGTATCCAAATATTCCAGCCATTACAGCAGGCAAGATAACCCCAACCGCACTTACATCAGTCACGATTTGTCCATATTATCTTTATATACAGATTATTATATACCTTGGTGCAATGCCAAACATTGTCCCAGTGAAAGAAAATTATTACAGAAGAGTTTTTTGCTCGCAATATAATATAGGATTTAAACTGCCAAAAAACGGATACATGCCGAACATGCGATTCATGCCCCGCTCGAATCAAATAAAGAAAATGCTGAAGAATGTCAACAAATTAAGTTAAAGTTAGAGTTGCATCAAAGAAGGGCTGAGGCGATGCAATAGGACTCGATAAAAGAGTCTGCACATGCCAAATTAACAGATGAAAAGGAAGTAATTTCATTTAATTTACAACAGCCATTGTCAGTGGCGAATTTGACCGTGGGAAAAGCATTTTATTTGAGAAAGGCATGAATGTACAATTTGGGCATCCATAACTGCAGCAGAGAGCAGGGGTACATGTTCACTTGGACCGAAAATGTGGCAAAGAGGGGTAGTGATGAAATTGCCAGTGCACTACTAAAATATATCGAAATGTTCCTAACAAATACTGACAATAAAGAGCTTATCATTTACACCGATAACTTGGGGGTCAAAATAAAAACTGGGCTCTGATGTCAGTATATATGCAACTAGTCAGAGAAAAACAGTTTTTGGCTATCGAACATCGTTTTCTTGTAAGTGGGCATACGCGCTTACCCTCAGATCGTGATTTCGCCCTAATTGAGAAGAAAAAGTAATTTACGGCACAAATCTATCATTCCAATCAATGGTGTGACGTTATAAAAAAAGCCAAAAAAAACCAATCCATTTGAAGTTATCAAGATGCAACAAAAAGATTATATTTCCTTTGACGAGCTGTAAAGGCAAACTAACAAAAAACAGACGACAGACGAAAAAGAACCTTTACGTTTTAGTCAAGTTAGATGTTTTAGATTTGAGGCGGATAAACCCAACACAATGCTTGTGAAACACTTTTTAATTTGATGGAAATCGAATAAAAAATCTAAGAGATCTTCCTCCAAAATATACCCCATCTGTACCTCTTAACGAAAATAAGCTAAAAAATTTAAGGGAACTCATGCCTTATATTCCTTTAGTTTATCACGTCTTTTACGTTGAGCTGGTCGTTCGGCAACAGTCAACAGACCTCGCAGAAGATCCGGAAACGGAGAATTTTGACTTGGACGAGTAAAATAGAAACATCGTCTTAGATAAAAAAAAACTTAAAACAATGTTTTTGTAAAAAAGGAGTAAGCCACGTTGCTCAAGAAAAATATTTTTTCTGTTTTAGATAAGAGTTCCGTTTGTTTTTTTAGTTTTTAAACTGCTTATATTCAGAATAAAGCTTCATTTAAAAAAATATTGTTGTGTTATAATAAAAACTCTGATTTAAGGATTTGATTTAAAGTTTCAAACTAGGTTTTCTCCATTTTCTACTTTTGTGGCTTGTTACCTTTTTCTTTCAAGCCCTTCATTTAATATCGCGATGGTGTTTGCTTAAAAGTTGATAAAATTAAACACAGACTAGTGAAGAATATCTTTGCAGAATAAGCAGCATCTTTGGTCAGGCACACACGTACACACACGTACCTACTTTACAAATGTTCTTTCTTACGAAAACTACTAACGAACTACGCGGATTTTCTCGACTAACAATACTTTTTAAAAATTCATGTCTTTTTAAAAAGTCACTGGAGTCTGGAATCATCTGGAGTGGTCAATGTTTTATCTTTTCTACTTTTTGTAAAAAAAAGTTTTATCTTTAAATTTTTTTGTGAAGAGACCGATTTGTAAAAACCGGTTCGTATAGAAGTTTTTGGTTTTTATTCCTCAGTCTAATTGTATTCAGTGTAAGAAAATGCCTTGAGAAGACAGTAAAATTACCACCATGTCAGCGATTTTGACAGGGAAGAATTATTGCGTATAGAGATATGGGTTTGTCGAATCGTTTGGCCGTGGCGTTAATTGTACGGCAATGACGGTTATGCGTGTCTGTCGTGTATGGACAAGCGAAGGTAGAGGAACACAAAGAAGATTAACTGCTCAACCGAGGCGTACCACAAAGCGTCAAGATAGGCGCTTTAGATTACTGGCTCTGCGAGACCGTTTTGCTACTACGCGTCAAATTGCTGACCAATGGTTTGAAGTAGTAGGTAGACCTGTTAGTATGCGTAGACTATACTGCCATATTCGAGCCTTTGGACTGGTTTAATTCCGTCCACGACTAGTTGAATGACCACGTTGAATGCAAACCACTGTCATCAACGTTTGAATTGGTGCAGAGAATGGCAGCATTGGGTGGCAGAATGGCGTAATGTAGCATGAATCACGATTCTGTTTAGGAATGCATGATGGTCGTAGGATGGTAAGACGCCACCGTGGAGAGCAACGGGATATCGGGTTTGCTATTGAGAGGCATGTACACAGAACAGTTGGAGTAATGGTTTGGGGAGCTATTGCCTATGGTAGCCCATCACTACCTGTGTTTATTTGAGGCAATATGACAGTTGCGCGTTGTGTTGATGACATCTTACAAACCACTTTACTGCCTTATCTCGGCGGCTGTCGAGACGTCCTTTTTGAGCAAGGCAACGCGCGTCCCCATCGTACCACTTCTGTCCACTTTGTACCATCTTCCACAGACTCTGGCACAGTTAATATATGAAATTCAAGTTGCTTGGAACGAGGAGCCATAGGCAGACATTGATCATCTCATTTTGTCAATGCCTAGACGTATACAGGAGTGTATTCAGCTACGGGGTCGGCAAAGACATTATTAATTTTTTTTTGATTACTTGTTATTAAAAATTAAAAATTCTTGACAACGTTATTGTTTCATTCTTGATGTAAATCTACCATGTTGATGATAAAAAATTAAGTTCAAGAGATGATTCCTTCTGGGTGTAACACTTCTAATGTCACTGAGTATATATATATATATATATATATATATATATATATATATATATATATATATATATATATATATATAGTAAACCTAAAGCTAAGATTAATACTATTATAAAAATTAATATTAAACTCACCTCGAATCAATATCCCACTGTCAGAAATGTTCGCGCCAACTCCCACGCCAATCTACGCGCCAATCTACGCGCCAATCTACGCGCCAATCTACGCGCCAATCTACGCGCCAATCTACGCGCTAATCTACGCGCCAATCCCCACCCTAACTTCCACGCCAACCTATACCCAAGACACGTCACCATCGACGGTATAAATGAACCGCCTCCTATTCCCAGTGGTAGTAGTGAAGTGAATATTGATCAGTGTAGTAGTGTCTGGGGGCTCGGGAGACTAAGGTCTTTATAGGAGGGAGGAATTTATAGTCACTGTTTTAACTTTTTCTAACCAGTGTCAGAACCAGCGTAGGAGCGACTGATAAATTCCATGTGAAGGTAGAATTCAGTTTAGGCCAAAACAGTGGCCTAAACATTAATGAAATAAAAACCAAGTACATAAAGGTCAGTAAATCGACAGGGCAAAGAAACCTACAGAATCTGACAATAGGAGACTATAACATCGAAAGCGTGAAAAATTTTACATACCTAGGTTCACTAGTTACCGCAGATAACAATGTCAGTGAAGAAGTTAAGAGAAGAATATATATCGCTAATAAAACATATAATGGACTAATTAAACATCTAAGATCTAACAACATCACAAGAAGCACCAAATGCAAAATATACAAGACCCTGATAAAACCGGTCCTTGTATATGGATCAGAGACATGGACACTATCGAAAAGCGATGAAAACCTATTAGGCACATTTGAACGAAAAATCCTTAGACACATATATAAGGGGGTAAAGGAAAATGACATATGGCGCAAAAGATATAACTTTGAACTGTACACAGCATACAACGAACCCGAGATCATAACATCCATAAAGATCGGACGTCTGCGCTGGATGGGCCATGTTGAACGAATGTTGGAGACTGAAACACCAAAACATATTATGAGACAAACACCAGTAGGAAGAAGGTCAAAGGGAAGACCCAAACTTAGATACATGGAACAAGTGGAGCAAGATCTGAAAACACTTAAGATTACCAACTGGAAAAACAAAGCAAGGAACAGAACAGAATGGCGGAAAATCCTAGAACAAGCCAAGACCCAGAAAGGGTTGTCGAGCTACTGATGATGATGATAATGATGAAGGTAGAATTACATCAGGGCTTGGTCCTAAGTCCATATCCATTTTTATTAGTATTCTTCTTCTTCTGGTTCCTATCCGTTTCGGATGTTGGAAATCATATTGGCAATCATGACCTTGCTCGCTGCGGCTCGAAACAGCTCCGTTGAGGTTTTCTTAAACCATGTTCTTAAATTCCGCAGTCATGATATTCTCCTTCTACCGGGTCCTCGCTTACCTTTGACTTTACCTTGCAATATAGACTGCAGCAGGGAGTAACGGTGCTGATTTCTCATAACGTGTCCCAGATATTGCAATTTTATGCGTTTGATCGTAAACACAATCTCTGGTTCCTTCTTCATTTTTTCTAGAACTTCGTTGTTCGTGATCCTTGCTGTCCATGATATTCTCAGCATTCTTCTATAAAGCCACATCTCAAATGCTTCAAGTTTTTTAATAGTGGTGTCTGTAAGCGTCCATGCCTCCGCCCCGTACAACAACACAGAGAAAACATAGCATCTCAAATGTCTCATTTTTGTATCCAGGGATATGTTGTGACTTTTGAAGTTTATTAGTATTAGATCAGATAAAAGAGTGCCAAGGAGACATTCCTTGGTGTTTAATGTGTGCAGACGATGTGGTGTTAGTAGGGAATACTGAAACGAGATTAGAAATAAGACTGGAGCTGTGGAGACAGTGTCTGGAAGGACAAGGTTTCAAATTGAGTAGGTCAAAATCGAGAATTTAGAATGTCCATTTAAATATGGAGTTATAAATGCAAATAAGGTGGTAACCTTGGATAATAAGAACTAGCTGAATGAAATGGAAGGTGGCGAGCGGTGTATTGGGCGACAGAAAAATTCCTATGAAACTGAAAGGTATATTTTACAAGACGGCAGTGTTGTAATCCATGACCAGCTCTAATGTATGGTACTAAATGCTGACTAATTAAAAAGAAAGAAAATCAATGTAGCGTGTGACTGAAATGAGAATGCTAAGATGAATGAGTGGAGTAACACGAAAGGATAAAATCAAAAATGGGATATATGCGAAAATATTAGGAAAAGTTGAGTCGAGAGAGCATAGATTGAGATGGTTAGGGCACATTCCACGTCGAAATGAGAATCAACAATTCGAAAAGTCGCTGAATATCAGGTTCCAGGAAGAAAGGAACGCCCAAAAAGACCTTGTGAGAGACAGTCAGACAAGACTTATCATTTAATCATATAGGGATAAGAGCAAAGATGATCATGATAAAATATTTAAAATTTTTATTTGTTATTATAAGCTAAAACATATTACAGAAATAGTGCAAAATGTAAAGGATAAACACTTAAAGACAGATAGATTAATAAAGAAAAAATCATGGATGACATATAACCTTTTAACTTGCTTGGTTAACTTGGTTTGCTTTAATAACATTTTTCAAGGTGTTTTTATCAATATATTGGATTTTTTTAACAATTGGCAGTTCTTTAATTTCCTTCTATTTCTATTTTATGTATTATTTAGATCAAATTTCATTATCATAATATATATATATATATATATATATATATATATATATATATATATATATATATATATAAATATAAATATATACATGCTATTTTCTTATTTATTTATTTATTTATTATATTTTGAAGACAGTCTGTATGTACCTACGCCGTGAATGTAGGTTATCATATGGCACCACCGAGTAGCGATTCTTAAATTCGGATGTTGCGACAATCGATAACGGTGCCAACGACAACGTTTTCACCGAAACGGCGGCGTCGACGCGCCTTGAACTCCGACGGCGCAACTGGCACAACAGCGCCGCTGTTCACATATCACGCTAGATACCTCCCGTCCCGATTCGGGAAAGTCACCAACATTAAGTTTTAACTACCGAATTAAAAAGTATATTTACCGGAATTGTTCTCGGGCTATAAACTTTCCTGTTCCGGAAGAAACACCAGAAAGATCATAAACTATTATTCGTAATAATAGTCGACCTAGAATTTTACCACATGAACTATCAAAACTCATTTTTTTGTTATAAAAAAGAAGATTAGCTTTTATGTAAAGTTGATTGAGTAGAAAGAGTATATTTTAAAATGACAAACTTCTTTTACTGTTGAAAATTGTCAACATTTTATATAAAAAGCAGCTGATTATAGCAACCCTTATAGAATAAATCGTTTAGTGCATCTAAAATCCGGTTCCACCAGAAACTATTCAAAAATATTAACGACATTATTGACACTAATTTCATCTTAGATAATATACCATGTATAAAAAAACCTTTTTTTTTTTCGGTCCATCATCTTGCACTGACAGCTGACAGCGTGGTCCATCTGCTTCTAAAGGAGTCTTTAAAGTAGCTGGACTTGTTCCTGGACAAGCAGCTCATTTCAGACACTATCAGTTCTCTTCGAGGAACCAAAGACAAGTATAAACTTTCTAGGCAGACTTCTACTAAAGGAAGTTATAAACTCGCTAATTATAGATCTATGGATCTATGAAGTCTATGAAGTTAATAAGTCTTAAACTATGGATACGAGTACGATTAGAATATACGGACTACAAGGATAAGGTCAAAATATTATTTCTATTGGATGAGGAAATTCTTTAGTACTAGAACAGTTTATATAATAACTACTAATAGAGCAAAGATAAAAATGCTATATATATATATATATATATATATATATATATATATATATATATATATATATATATCGAGAAAAGGAGTACGACCGTCAATCCAATATAAACTAAGGTACACTCGAAGAGTGGTGGGTTTATCGGTCAAAGTGGAGAAATAAAAGACAAAGACGATGGCTACTTCATCTATTTATTGAAGACGTTTCGCTTTCTGCTCAGAAAGCATCATCAGTTCATCTAAAAAGAACAATATGAAACCAAACATCCATAGAGAAGTTATAACCAAAGTGTGTTACCTTACAAAGACATGTAGCAGTCAGTGATGTAAAAAATATGAAAAAGCTTACAAAGCTGGACATTCAGAGTTACCGTTGTATATAACAATTAATTGAAACTAGGTAAAGTTTGCAATTTGACAAAATTAGCACAGCAAAAGAACATGTGATAAAAATACATGTATATATAAAAAAAAATTTTATAAAAACTTAGTAAAAAACATTAAGGTTTATTTTAAAGTGTAAAGAACTAGAAAGATCATTAGATTGCACTTCCAACAAATTTATTTAAAAATTATATTTTAATTTTAACTTTAGGTAACATTATAAGTTATTAAAGATTAATAGTAATAAAGAAAAAAAATGAAGTTACCAGTCTTTAGCTTACTGAGGCTCGTTGGTAAATGAATTTAAAAGTTTTGACACCCACGCACAACAACGTGAGTAGAAGTGGCCTTGAAGTCACAATGACATAAACAGCAAGGCAAGCTACCAACCTCTATGTATTAAGGCGGTATATTCAAAGAGTGTGATAAATTTGGTTGACAACTTGTCGTTAAAAAACCAAGCAGTGAAAGGAAAAGGTGGTTAAGATCACCATTTAACCCTACAGTGATTGATCTGTCAACAAAGAACAAAGCAAGAGAAGTCAATCCAATATATCATATATTGTAATATTATGACGTCACTAGTTAGCCAGCTAACAGGTGAAGATTAATAAAAAATTCCACAGTCCAAAGGTTCAAATATTAAGGACCATAATGAAAAGGATTCTATGAATCAGATTCAATTTAAAGTTTTATCAAACAAGTTCATCAAAAAGAACAATTACTTAATTATGTAAAAGTGTTATTGACAAATATTAATAAAAAATGAGTTGATAAATCTTAATTAAAGAAGGAATAATTTATTTATATTTTATTTTTATTTTTATTTAAATTTATTATAATAAAATGTGATAAAGAAAACCCCAAAATGGGACAAAATTTAAGTAAACAACATATCAAGCCTAATTCTGTAAAATTAATGCATGATAAATTTGGCTCAAATTACTAATGTCCGTTCTCTTATTAAGAGTATTAGGATGTTTTAATATTGCACACATTTCTAAAAACTGTCTTTTAACGAGATTGCGTTCAGTGCCAAGAATTTTAACTACATTAAAGTTTACTTCATGCTTAGTGTTAATGGCATGTTGGGCAAGAGCACAAGTATGCTTAGATAAATTGATATCACTGCGGTGTGTCGTAAGACGCCCTCTCAGTGATCTCCCAGTCTGACCGATGTAACATGAGTCACACTCAGCACAAGGTATATGATATATTACATTCACTTGTTCCAGAAGGGACAGAGGTGTTTTAGTTTTAGAGAACAAATTCCTGACAGTCTTAGCATTCTTAATAGCAATTTTAACAGGTACGTTATTATGTTTGTACAGTTTAACGAGTTTCTCAGTAACTTGAGGAAAATAAGGTAAAGAGGAGTAATGGGTAGTTGGATTCCCAAGTACAGTATTAGGCAGAACAGTGTTATTAATTGAATTATTTGATATCATTCTAAGTTGGTCACCATTGGGTATATCATTTAAAGAAGAACCATAGCTTTGAGCGAAAAGGTATTTATTAATAAGGGAGGATGGATAGGAATTCTCAATCAGAATATTTTTAAGTAATTGAAAGGATTCCCTTCGATTAATCGGATGTATCAGTCTATTTAGCCTGCAGCTTAAAGCTTTAATAAGGTTTAATTTGTATTTAAAGGGATGACAAGAATGGTAGTTGAGAAACCTATTAGAGGCCATTGGTTTCCTGTACCAACTTGTAGTAAGGGTGTTATCTCCCATTCTAATGACACGCATGTCTAAGAAGGGAATACTATTTGTGTTGGAGTCCTCATTATTTATTATAATAAATTTAAATAAAAATAAAAATAAAATATAAATAAATTATTCCTTCTTTAATTAAGATTTATCAACTCATTTTTTATTAATATTTGTCAATAACACTTTTACATAATTAAGTAATTGTTCTTTTTGATGAACTTGTTTGATAAAACTTTAAATTGAATCTGATTCATAGAATCCTTTTCATTATGGTCCTTAATATTTGAACCTTTGGACTGTGGAAATTTTTATTAATCTTCACCTGTTAGCTGGCTAACTAGTGACGTCATAATATTACAATATATGATATATTGGATTGACTTCTCTTGCTTTGTTCTTTGTTGACAGATCAATCACTGTAGGGTTAAATGGTGATCTTAACCACCTTTTCCTTTCACTGCTTGGTTTTTTAACGACAAGTTGTCAACCAAATTTATCACACTCTTTGAATATACCGCCTTAATACATAGAGGTTGGTAGCTTGCCTTGCTGTTTATGTCATTGTGACTTCAAGGCCACTTCTACTCACGTTGTTGTGCGTGGGTGTCAAAACTTTTAAATTCATTTACCAACGAGCCTCAGTAAGCTAAAGACTGGTAACTTCATTTTTTTTCTTTATTACTATTAATCTTTAATAACTTATAATGTTACCTAAAGTTAAAATTAAAATATAATTTTTAAATAAATTTGTTGGAAGTGCAATCTAATGATCTTTCTAGTTCTTTACACTTTAAAATAAACCTTAATGTTTTTTACTAAGTTTTTATAAAATTTTTTTTTTTATATATACATGTATTTTTATCACATGTTCTTTTGCTGTGCTAATTTTGTCAAATTGCAAACTTTACCTAGTTTCAATTAATTGTTATATACAACGGTAACTCTGAATGTCCAGCTTTGTAAGCTTTTTCATATTTTTTACATCACTGACTGCTACATGTCTTTGTAAGGTAACACACTTTGGTTATAACTTCTCTATGGATGTTTGGTTTCATATTGTTCTTTTTAGATGAACTGATGATGCTTTCTGAGCAGAAAGCGAAACGTCTTCAATAAATAGATGAAGTAGCCATCGTCTTTGTCTTTTATTCTCTCTTCGAGTGTACCTTAGTTTATATATATATATATATATATATATATATATATATATATATATATATATATATATATATATATTATAAAGTTTTATTTTGAGGTTGCAGTCATTAGTAGGGCAGGAAAGTGCATAAGTTGCCTTTTCATATTTCATTTATCAAACGATTTGTGGATGACTTAATACTTGCTTTACCTGCAGACAAAATAAATGAAACTTTACAAACTTTTAATAATTATAGTGAACATTTACAATTTACATGTGAAAAAGAGATAGAAAATAGCATCCCATACCTTGACATACAAATCAAACGTAATGCACAAAATGTATTAAGCACTGAATGGTACAGAAAACCTATATTTAGTAACAGATTTATTTATTATCATTCACAACATCCACCTCATATGAAAATAAATTTGATATTGGCTTTAAAAAACAGAATAGTCAAATTATCACACACCAATAACATCAACAAAGGGTTATTGGAACTGAAAGACATTTTATTAGAGAATTCATACCCAATTAAAATAATTAACAAATTTTTATTTAACAATCCTAATACTAGAATGATTGACATGAATCAAACAAGAGAACCAAATCAACAAATCGTGCAATCTCAATTTACTTTCACATCACTACCTTACATACCAACATTAACACCCAAACTAACTAAAGTGTTTTAGTTAGTTTGGGTGTTACTCAAAATAATTTTGGTTTTGATAAAAACCAATATTTTGACGACGTTTCGGCAAGGTCTGTGGCAAGTGCATTGTCAAGTCAGGTAGGAACGCTTCTTGCTTGTGCTTATAGTAAACTCAGATCTCCTGAGGACAAAACTCAACTGAATAGGGCTACTTGCTTGTTTAAAAGAGAAATACATAAATACAAAGGCCAAGTCATAAATGAATTTCTTGAAAGTCTCACTGCGATGGATGACACAAATTACTCTCTTTGGAAACTCTCCAGGAAATCTAAAACATATATATGATGAACCCATTAGAAAGGAAGATTATGATTTGGCCAAGACCAATGACGATAAAGCACAAGCACTCGCTAATTATCACAGCCAAGTTTTTCAACCTCATTCCAGAATTATCTTAATGGAAAAACAAGAATTCATTCACGAAAACTTTGATGCACTCTGCCGGATGTTACCTCCTATAGAAAATATCAAAAATATCACAATGTTAAAGATTTAGTTAAAGATTTAGTTAAAAATCTCAATATTAAAAAAGCTCCATGGTATAATTTAATATCGGGAAAAATGTGCAAAAATTTACCTGAAGAAGGATTTTGGTTGGTTATGTACATCGAAATATCATTCTATCGTCCAATCAGTTTGCTTCCTATTATTTCTAAGATATTTAAAAGAATACTCCTTCAAAGCATAAATTCTATAATCGACAGACAAAAATTGATACCGGATTATCAGTTTGGATTCAGACAACCACATGGAACAATCGAGAACATACATAGGATTGCTAAAGTAGAAAGAAATGCAATTGAAAAAAATACTGCTCTGCAGCCTTTTAGGATGTCTCACAAACATTTGATAAAGTGTAGCATGGGGGCTGCTATCAAAAATAAATACCACTCGATACTTTTAGGTCAAATACAATGAAGCAGTATCAAACATATCTTTAATTCTATCGGGAGTACCTCAGGGTAGTATAACGGGACTTTATACTTACTCTATACGGTAGATATTCCCACAAGAGTAAACAGCACAATTGCTACCGACGCAGACGATACAGTAATAATGGCTTCTAGCTCAGTTCCTATTACAGCGTGCCAGCATTTACAAATTTACTTAAATTATTTAGAGAAATGGTTAAAACTGTGTAAATGGCAGCAAATCAGCAACATATAACCTTTACTTTACGCAGGGAGAGTGTACCATATGTGCATATAAACAATACACATAATACGTACATACATATGCGTACATAATAAATTATTTGTTTATATAAAAGGCTATGATAACATCGTTTGTCCAGTCAAATCATTTGTCCAGTAAGGTAACAACGCCATCTAGGAAAGAAATCTAAACTACCAATATTTGACATTTTGATCATATTTTGTTCTTGAAACGATATAGTTGATTTATTGTTAATTCATTTTAAAAATTGATGATTCAAATATTGTTAGTCATAAATTTTACTACTTCACAGTAATTATTTTTTTCGAAAATTGCTAAAAATGTAGGTTACTGTATTTGTAAGGTAAGATCAATGACGTAAAATATATATATTTATAATATGTCACTGGGTAAGATAAACATGCACTCACTATAAAAATAAAATAACGTTTAACAAACGTCAACGCTTTACCAAATAAAATAAAATAAAAACTAAATTAGATTAAATAAAATTAAATAAAGGTAAATTGATTTAAATAAAATTAAGTCAAGTTAAACGGAATTACGTAGAATTAAATATTTTTTGAGCATTTTTGGTAGAATAATTCATCGGATTGTGACGTATGATATATCATTGGAAAGGAGAGATAGTAGCGACTATGTTGAGAAAGAAAAAACATACATTGCGCCATTGCTAAGAGGGCGTTACAATATATCGCCTTTGTTATTGGTCCGATTGGAGCGTGTGATACGTTAAATGAAAGGGAAGGATACCACAAATATATTAAGATATATTAAGAAAAAACAAACAAAGCGACTACCAAAAGGGTACTACCGAGCGTCTTTATTATTAATGAAGGTATAGTTACATACGAGATGTCATAGGGAACTTTGCACAAAAATAGTTTAACTAAAAAACAAATTTTGAATTATTGGCATAAAGAAGGCCGCTGGATGACTACAAAATAAACAACTAAACCAATCCTAACATGCGACATAGCCAATGAAAGGGGAGGATATAACGAATATATTCAGGTAAAAAAAGAAACAAGGCGACTACCAAAAGGACACTACACAGTATGTTCATTATTAATGAAGTATAGCGACATACGAGGTATCATAGATCACTATAGATAAAAATAGATTAACTATAAGACAAATTTTGATTTATTGCCTCAAAGAAGGCCTCTGGTTGTATACAATTAAACAAGTGATCGAATCCTAACCTGTGACATATTTAATGGAAGGGGCGAATATAACGAATATATTTAGATAGAAAAAACAAACAAGGCACTTACTAAAAGGGCACTACACATTATGTTCATTATTAATTATAGCGATATTATTGAATGTATAGCGATATACAAGATATCATATGGGACTATGGATAAAAATACACAACTGATCGAATCCTAACATTCGATATTATTAACGTACAGCGACATACGACATATTACATGACACTATGGATGCTATTAGACATATTTACTTTATATGTAAAGCATAAGGTAAATATACCGTAAATTCACTTTATTGACATGAAAAGGTTCTTAGACTGATTATAAAATAAACAACTAGCTCAATACTAGCTTATGACACATCAAATATGCACGATATAGTAAAAAAACATGATGTCAGGTCAGAAGTGAAACAGATCATAATTTATATTTACTTGGATTATAAGCAAAAAGTTTATTATTTTAAAAATTTAATGACTAACTGTAGATGACAATTAATTGGAATCCCCGTCGAATGCGACGGGCAAAGTTACTAGATAGAGCTATTGCTCTAGTGTACAGCATCTAATTCTCATTTACTGAAACTTCAGCGTTTCCAATCTAAAGTTTTGAGAGATATCACCAATGTACCGTGGTATGGGCCCAATTATGTTATACATCTTGCCTTCAGATTCAAAACATTAAAGACATCATTGTCTCACTTAGTAGCACTTACAAAAATAAACTACTGAACTCTCCAAATACGCTCGCCAAGACCTATTTAAGAGACCGATAAAAGGACGACTAAAACACCGTGACCACCTTTCTATACGCTTAAATACATAAACGTACATTCTATCATTTTATATCTAACTTCTTCTTATTCTTCTTCCTCTTTATTTATAAGCAATTTTGTTCGTTTAATGGTGGATTAATACTTTATAAATTCTTGACTTCATTTCAATGTTAATGTGCTGTTTCGCCATATAGTGTTATTAATAGTTGCTTTTTATACTTGATCTCTCACTTCTTTGTCCAGGTCTCCATAGCTAGACAGTGTAATTCCCAGGTATTTTATTTCCATTACTTGTTCAATACTGATGCCATCAATTTCTATTTTACCTCTGGTTGGTTCTTTACTGACTACTACTGTTTTAGTTTTCTGAGATAAGATTGTCATCATTAAATTAATTTGCTCTTATGTTAAATCTGTGGACCAGTATTTGCAGACTATCTTCATCTTGGGCTATCAATATTGCGTCGTCTGCATAACATAATATTTTTATTTCTTTGTTTCCCATTATATACCCTCTTCCTTTGTTAACGATTTTGACGATTTCATCCATGATTAAATTGAAGAGAATGGGGCTCAATAAATCCCCTTGTCTTATTCCGTTGCCTATTTCTAAAGGTTCTGTAATTTGTACATCTATTCTGACTTTGATTTTGTTGTTTTGGTAGATGCTTTCGATAGTTTTTATAATATTTAGGGGAACTTATATCTATTATACAGAAGATGGATTACATGTTTGAGCCTTACTCTGTCAAACGCTTTCTTTAGGTCAATCAGACACAACAATGCTGGTCTATTATACAATTTGCTTTATAACGAATATTGCATTTGTATACGATCTTCCACTACAAAAACCCTGTTGTTCATCTGCTAAACTTATCCTCTGATTTATTAGCACTTGTAAAATTTTAGTTGTAAGTTTTAGGGTAGTATTTAACAAGTATATCTAACTGTGCTATTTTAACTATGCTGTTTTTTCAACATGTTAACATTATATGTCTTTGTAAAGTGTTATTTATATTTCAAATATTTATATATATTAGAATTTTATCTCAAAAGATTTTTGTCACTGGACGGATTTCCCCTGTATTAATTACGTGATACACTTATTGATTATTGTTTTTTTTTTATTATTAGAAACAGTTACTATTTTTATTGGGAATAAACCCAAATTTAAGTTTAAAATAACTTTATTTTTGACTTTTCGATTTCAGAAGTTAAATGTATTTTAAACTTAAATTGTGGCTTATTCCTAATAACAGTAGTAATTGTATTAAGATGCCACAAGAAAATAGCTTCAGAACAATACTATAGAAACAGACTACAATAAATAAAGAATGTAAAAAAAACTTGCAGTTTATTCTTATTAACATATCGACAAATCATGTTTGGGATCCAGCTACACTACTTGTCTATAATAAAATAAAATTATTTACAAAACAATGCATATTAATATTTTCTAACCATTGGGAACTAGCCTATTAGTTCTATTCTTTGTCGCATGCCAGCCATTCATTTGGCCCACTTCGTCTTATTACTACCGGGATGGATATAAGCCGCAGCTGGCATATGCAACAAAAAGTTTCTTTACTTTTAGAACCCGTGCACCTGTTGGTATTGTTCAGGAAAATAAAAAACTAAGCTAATTCTATCTTTAAACAAAGCTGTATCGCAACTTTTTTTAAAAAGGAGTATTTACTTTTATTTTTGGGCAAATTCATAAAACGTCTTTAGGCGTATTATTAGTATGTATCTCCGGATGATTTTGGAGATAAATCTATCGTGGTGATTTATACTAACTAATAAAATATCAACTTTTAGACACAATTCATCTTATTAATCAATATAGTCTAATTCTATAATAGTACAATAACTCCAACGCCTATCAAGTGAATGTTCTTTTTTTGGAAAATAGTTTAGTATTTGATCGTTTAGTTTTGAATACGCGTCAGTTTCTAGATTAATCTTCCAAAATTGATCTAAATTTCTTTTCTTGGAGCGTCTTTTAAGGTCTACAAACAGAGCACAGTAGTCGCTTTGTGCCAAATATAAAGAATATGGAAGGTGTGTGTACAAAAAGGGTGTACATATGTGAAATTATGAATATAATTTCAGTTGATGAGGACTGTATTACATAGGGCTGGTTCAAATAAATTAGGATATGTGGTAAAAGGTTATACAGATTATAGCAAATTAAGTTTAATATAAAGTCTTACCAATTCTTCTGCTGCACATACACACACTCGCGGTATTTAGAGGCTTTCAGTCGCGGTTGTTCTTCATACGGGGAAACTGTCCGGTTACCGGTTTCTGAACACGTGTTTCGCGGTATTAACACTTAGATCACGATGTAGAGCACATTTGCGTCTGTATACGATTTAAAATAGAACTTGCGGTATTTTTCGCGTAACTATAAGCGAGAGAGATAATTAGAGTGGAGAAAAAGCTTGGTAAGTCTGTACCAAGCGATAGAGAGATTATACGTCTGCCTAGTAGGACTCAGCAGACGACAGAGAGGACGACTGTTTCTAGCAACAGTCAGCAGTCAAGAGAGAGTGTCCGTTATCATCGAGAGACGATAGGGAAGAGAGTGACTTTCTTTGCTATCTTACAACTGTCTGTATTTCTAATGGAGTGGGGTTAAAATGTGAGTAGGAAGGGTTGGAGAACGGGAAATAATTGTAAAATTGTGGTAGAATGGTAGCTAGTAATACAGCGAAAAAATGACATGATTTTTCGCATGTGAAAAAATTGAACATACTGGGGGCGAGCGAGAAGAGTTACGCCACTGGAATAGGGTATCAAATAGTTACTTCGAGAACGGGGGTAAACCGGTATACATTAGGGACATTGTTGTAAAAACTAAGATAACTAAGAACTATTTAAAATCTAGAGAAACTAAAGTCTAGAGAAACTAGATACATATTTGGCAGAAAGTGCCACTATTGGTTAAAGGGTAACCTAGCTACTTTCTTTATTGACCTAAGATATTCGCCATTAGGTGTGGATACCCTAACAGTTCGAACAAGAGAGTCTTTGCCTGGGAGCACTTCGATAATCTTTGCCAGAGGCCAGAGGAGTGGGGGAGTCTCTTCATCTTTAATAAGTACAACATCACCTATCTTTAAAGGATCAGTAGCGATGTTCCACTTACTCCTACTTTGGGTCACATGCAAATATTCCACCGACCACCTTTTCCAAAAGGTTTGATGAATTTTCGAGATATGCTGAAAGAGGGAAAGACGGTTCTGTGGTATTTCTGAGAGATCTGGTTCTGGTGGACTTGTGAGACTTTTTCCTACAAAGAAGTGTCCGGGCGTTAAGACTGAGAGATCGTTTGGATCATTTGAGAGCTGAGTGATAGGTCTTGAGTTTAAAATGGCTTCGATTTGACAAATTATTGTATAAAAAACTTCAAAGGTAAAACGAAGATTTCCTACAAGACGATAAAGATGGTATTTGGCACCTTTAATCCCTACCTCATGCAACCCAAATTGAGAAGGGTTACGAGGCACTCCAAATTTAAAACGAATAGAGTTTTCAGAGCAGAAATTAGTAATCCTCTGCGAGAAGTTCTTACTTTTAAAGAGTTCGTTTAACTCAAGAAGCTGATTGCGGGCACCATAGAAATTAGTAGCATTGTCTGACCATATAATCTCGGGAGCACTCCGCCTTGCAATAAATCTTTTAAGGGTGAGAATAAAAGCATCAGCTGTTAAGCCGGTGACAAGTTCGATATGAACACATTTGGTGGTCATACATATGAAGAAGGCTATGTATGCTTTGTATAATGGAGCCTTTCTAAGATGAGAGGATCGGATCATGAAAAAACCTCCGTAATCTACTGAGACCTTTTGGAAAGGTCTTGTCGAGAGAACACGATCGGGATGGAGATCTGCCATAAGTTGTGTTGACTTGGGTGTCATGAAACGGAAACATTTCACACAGTCGTGTATTATCTTCTTTGTTTGTCTTAGTCCAGAGATAGGCCAATATTTCGAACGAAAATTTGACAACGTGGTCAAGGCACCTGCATGTCCCAATTTAACATGCATTTGTTTTATCATTAATTTGACAACTGAATGATTAGATGGTAGTAGCAAGGGATGTTTCTGTTCGAAAGAGATAGGGGCAAATTCTAATCTACCACCTACATGAAGAAGTCCAGTTTTCTCAGAGAGGAAGGGGTTTAGTGCCCTGATAGTTTTATCAGAGATTATTTTCCGATGTTTTAACTCATGAAATTCTTTAGGAAAGGACTGTGATTGTATGTACTTAACAATCACAGTGGTGGAGGAGCTTATTTCACAAACTTGCAGTGGTCCTAATTGTAAAGGTGAATTAGTATGTCTTTTTCTTAGATTTGAGAGAAAACGAAAAACATATGCCAGAGTTCTCTGAATTTTTGAAAATGACGAACATTTATTAAAAAGGGTTTCAAGGGTATTATTCACTTGAGATATGTCAGAGGTTGTGCTTAAAGTGACCTGAGAGTGTCTGAGTTCCAGTAAATCTCCCGTCCATTCTTTTATCCTGAATTGAGAGTAGTCTATTACACTGGAAACTAAAAAGGGGGGACCTTCGGTCCAAAATTTTTTTAAATTTGACTGAGTGATATCTGAGGCTCTAGAGGGCAAATCTGCTACGTTTAAAGAGGAACTTACATGATGAAATAAAAAGGATTTACTTAATTCTTTGATTTGACTGACACGATGAAGTACAAATGGCTTCCATGTAAATTTAGTTGTTAAAATCCATGTTAAAGCGATGAGGCTGTCTGAAAATATGTGAACTTCAGATATTGTGACGTTTTTTGAAAGAACCTCAAGTACCTTTCTAGTAAGAGTGACACCTAATAAGATACCAGACAATTCTAACCGAGGAATAGTTAGTTTATTTTTTAGTGGAGCTATTCTAGTTTTCGATGCTATGAGGCGAGACGTGACTGTGTTGTCACTATACACGACTCGAAGATAGACACAAGCAGCATAAATGTCCTGAGAGGCATCGGTGAAACAATGTAATTGCATATCCGATTTAGGCAGTGGAAGTGTCAGGCATCTGGGAAATGTAATTATGTTAGATATTGATTGGAATGTATCCAATAATGATTTCCAATCCGGGATCAATAGGTCATCCAGTATATCACTGTACCAGTCTAAGGGCAATGACCAGATAAGTTGTAAGAAAGATTTAGAGTGTACTCTAAAAGATAAGAGTTTTCCTAAGGAGTTATACATTCGAGAAACATAGGTACATAATTTTCTTTTTGTTAAGGGAGGCGCCTCTTCACAAATAGGCAACTTAAAAGAAAAATCGTCTTGATAAGGTGACCTGTTAATACCTAGGACCTTAGAGAAGCTACTAACTAAGTCAAGATTAACTTCTGAAGTGAAGATCATATTATGCTCATTTGAAAAGGCACGAGAATTTAAATATATTTTATAGAGTTGGAAACCGTGAATGTTCAGAAGCGAGCGTAGTTGAGAATAAAGTATGTGTAACCTTTCCAAGTTATTGGCGCTGGTCACGATATTGTCGATATTTGCATAATTTTTTATAGTATGAGAGGCTACTGAGTGTGTGGTTTGGTTAACAAAAGTTTGAACCTGAGGGACAGTAAACAACGGAGTAGGGCACGTTACATTAACGTTCACCATATCAGGAGGCGGCAATGCACACTGGGCCTCCAGTAACAGAATATGGTTGGGCACTGCAGGAGCTGTTGTTACTTGGCCCTCTACGAATGGTAGGGCCACGGTAACAGAAGAAAAGGCAGGTTCTACAGAATCTAATGAATTAGATTGTGAGGTGGTATGAGTAAGAACAGTTTGTATTGAGAGAAATTTGATGACATCCGTGTCAATACGAGGCTGTGAGAGGAGTATTTGATTTTCGTGTGTTAGTGGAGGAACAATGGATTTATTCCGAGAAGGGATAATTTTCAAAAAATTGACATGTACAGCACCTTCACAAGGTGTTGCAATTAATAATAAATCAATAGATTTTTGTGTAGGAATTTTATTGAAATGTAAGAAAGTGGGAGTGAATATATTCTGAGCTTGAATAGAGAGTTTATTAACCTGTCGTATATTTAGAGCATTTAAAGTTTCATGTTGAGAGATATCTTGAATTTGTATACGAGTTTGGGGAGGTATATTTGCCAATTCCGCTTGCACACCGCAAGAAGGCGGTACTTGAGTTAAGTTTTCAATAACCAATGGAGACAAATTGACAGTTTTTAGAATAGGAGCAGGGATTAAAATATTTTGTGTATGTAAAACTTGACTTGAAACCAAGGTATTGGATTCTTGTAATATTTGTGGGGGAGAAATGTTAAGAAGCACGGGAGATGCAGATATTACAGTTTCAGTAATCATATTTTGTTCTGGAGTATTTTGAAAAGTGACTGTTTGTGCTGGTAACACAATTTTTAAGAGAGGCTGGCCTATTACATCTTGAGTACTAATGTTATTAGAAGTGTTTTTATAAGTCGGCTTTTGAAGCTCTTGCGTCTGAGCTTGAACAATTGCAGAACTAAACGAAGTACTTATAGTTATTTCTTTCATCTCTTTGAACTGATTGGGAAGGGAGTCAGAGTAAAATGTATTTTTAACTTCTTTTTGGCCATTTATATTCAAATCAGTACTTTTAACAATGTGTTTACTGGAAGTATTCGCCTTAAATTTTGTATCAAATTTAAAAGCCTGTTTAGCTTCCAGTTTTTCTTCTAAGAAACATAAAGCATCCATATATTTTTCATAAGTAATATCTACTTCCTCACTTTCGAGAATAGTTTCGTCGTCAGCCAGGTTTTCCAAAGCATCCAAATACGATTTATAAGCTGCCCTAAGCTGAGTAATATATTCTCTAATTCTACAATTAGAGAGGCCTTTTTCATTTGAACTAACAACGTTCGCAATTCTGGCGATATTTCTTTGTGAAACGTGCATTGCATAAAAATATTCTGCAATTTCTGCCATTTTGAATTGGAATATATTATAGTTATATAGAGTATAATACGAGTGTACCAGACAGAAATGAATGATAAAGAGAATAAAACCTACCGACCCTTGGAAAGGGTACAAAGAGAAGAGAAAAAATATGTATATAAGAGTGTAATGAGATTATCAGTTTCTTGTTTCTTTTTTGTGTGAAAATTATATTTGGTATCGTGAATTTAATTTAAATTACCACTAATAGAGATAATTTTCATTGATTTAATAAAGCAATTAATATGCAAATACTTTCTAAGAGCAGAGATTATTGTAAAAATTTAGTTTGTGTCATCAAGCGATTTGAATAAAGCGATTATTATGCTAGGGATTAATGACAATAACAGCGGAGAATTCTTGTAAAAATTTATTATTCAGAACAATAGGACAAAATCCCAAATTATTTACCTAGATATGTACCTATGGCGAAACGTGTCAGAGAACAATACAATTAGTTGGGATTATAATAAGTATCTTTGGTTGACAAAAGGGCTGGAATTTTTACTACGTCACAGGTATCTATCAATGGGTAATTTTACCTGACTTTTTAACGTCCTTTAACAATAGAATCATAAAATTGGAATTTACACAGATAAGAATTATTAAACAACGATCTATCAATATATTGATTTATCAATACATACGTATATACATATATATCAAAGAACATATACACATATATAGAAATACATAATTTCGAAGGACCAAATCTAATGAGATTTACAGCAGAGGTAAGATTTATCTGAACCGAATTAGATCAAAATATGTTCAATCGAGCATGAGATAAAACAGAGAGAATGAGGATTTACATATGACTCAAAAGTGTACCAAACTATGTAGAATCAAGATGTGAGACAGAGAGATAGAGAGTGAGAGAGAGATTATGATATTATGATTTATATCCGACTCGAATAGACCACAATATGTACAAAAAGGGTGTACATATGTGAAATTATGAATATAATTTCAGTTGATGAGGACTGTATTACATAGGGCTGGTTCAAATAAATTAGGATATGTGGTAAAAGGTTATACAGATTATAGCAAATTAAGTTTAATATAAAGTCTTACCAATTCTTCTGCTGCACATACACACACTCGCGGTATTTAGAGGCTTTCAGTCGCGGTTGTTCTTCATACGGGGAAACTGTCCGGTTACCGGTTTCTGAACACGTGTTTCGCGGTATTAACACTTAGATCACGATGTAGAGCACATTTGCGTCTGTATACGATTTAAAATAGAACTTGCGGTATTTTTCGCGTAACTATAAGCGAGAGAGATAATTAGAGTGGAGAAAAAGCTTGGTAAGTCTGTACCAAGCGATAGAGAGATTATACGTCTGCCTAGTAGGACTCAGCAGACGACAGAGAGGACGACTGTTTCTAGCAACAGTCAGCAGTCAAGAGAGAGTGTCCGTTATCATCGAGAGACGATAGGGAAGAGAGTGACTTTCTTTGCTATCTTACAACTGTCTGTATTTCTAATGAAGTGGGGTTAAAATGTGAGTAGGAAGGGTCGGAGAACGGGAAATAATTGTAAAATTGTGGTAGAATGGTAGCTAGTAATACAGCGAAAAAATGACATGATTTTTCGCATGTGAAAAAATTGAACAGTGTGAAATCAATTCTATTTGCAATTTATGTCCTTTTGTTATCGTTCTTATCCACTTCGTACATGGCGTAATATTTTGGTCAATGACCATTTTTCTTATTCATTTGAGGCAATATTTTGAAACTTCTGTGGATTTAAAATTATTTGACTCACTCGACTGCTTATATGATTTTAATTATCGACAAACTCATATTTATTGCGCTGGAACCTCTGCAAAAAACCCTCTAAATAATCTATACGTTCTATTCTTAATCTATTCTGAGCAAACACGGTAATGTGATTTATAAATTATGCATAAACATATAGTTTATGCAAAAACGGTGAACGCTTTTTGATATTTTCAACTCTATTTACACAATTTCAATTGATGATTAAACAAAACAAATTTCGGACTTTTTTTGTTTTCCGGGATATTTGCAGAATTAGCGCTACTAATCTTCTTATAGCATACTCCTCTTGGTCTTGTGTGGCTCTAAATAGTGTATGGGCATCGATGTTTGTCCAATCCAATCCCTTATGTTTTTAAGCCATGAGTATTTATTTCTTCCGATGCCCCATTTTCTTCCTTTCCATAATAAGCTTTAAGAACTGGTACTTGGAATTTCGAAATATATGACCCAGATAAGCAGTTTTTTTTATTTTTATTATTGGCAGCAATTCCTGTTCTCTACCCATTAGATTTAATACATTTCTGGTGTGATCTGTCCAGAGAATTTTAAGTAGTCTTCTAAATACCCACATTTCAAAGACCTCCAATCGGTTCATAACATTGACCTTTATGGTCCAGGTTTCTACACCATGTAGCAGTATGGAGTAAATGTAACATTTTACAAAGCGATATCGAAGCGTTAAGTTAAGGCTCATATTAGTATATGCTGTTCTGGCTTGCTCAATCCTGCTACGTATGTCTGGATGTAGATCTTCAGTTATCCAACTACCGAGATATCTGAACTTGGGGACCTTTTGGATGTTCTTATTGTTTACTCTTATATTTAATTGCATATTTCGTGTTCTGCTAACCGCCATTACCTTCGTCTTGTCTATATTAATCTTCAAGCCCGGTCGTTCTCCTTCAATGTTTATTCTATCTATTAGTCGTTGTATCGCTTCTTGGCTATCAGCTATTATGACTGTATCATCAGCATAGCGAAGATTACTAATAGTCTGTCCGTTGATTTTGATTCCATCTTCAGTGTCACTTAAGGCTCTATCGAAAACCGCTTCAGAGTAAAGATTAAAAAGGAGGGATCACAGAACACAAACCTGTCGTACACCTTTTTCGATTGAGAAATATGATGTAGATTCCAGTCCTACTCTCACGGATGCCACTTGATTCATATTAAGGTTCTTTATGATTTTAAGGTCATTCTCATCTATCGAACGTTCCTGGAGCAATCTTACTAATTCTGAATGATTAACACAATCGAACACTTTCTGGTAATCTCTAAAGCATAGGAAGACATCTTTTTACCGATCTCTGCATTTCTGAAGTAGGACAGTTAAGCTATAATGTGCTTCTCTTGTGCCAAATCCTTGTCTGAAACCGAACTGTGTGGGGCTAATGTCTCTTTCACATCTGTTGTATATTCTTGTGTGAATTATCTTTAAGAAGAGTTTTAGGACCTGGCTCAATAAGCTGATCATTTGGAATTGGTCGCAACTATTAGCGTTCGACTTTTTTGGGATTGGTATAAAGGTTGATTGAAGCCAATTCTGTGGTATTTGACCGGACCCATAAATGTCATTAAAAAGATCTACAATGGCATCTATATTGTCTTCACTGAACATTGTTAGAACCTCTATGTATATGTCGTCTGGGCCTGGTACTTTCCCCATTTGTACCAGGTATTCGCAATGACTAATTTTTCTTCTTGACAGAACTGGATTAGCATATCACCTCTCTCGTTTCGATTTCCTAAGCCAAAGTCACCCACGACATCTTCAACACGTCCTCGCCCTACGTTCGCATTGAAATCTCGCATGATTATAAGTGTCTGGTTTTTCTTGATCTGTTTCATTAACTCCTTAATCTCTCTGTACAATTGTTTTACTTCATTTTCAGGCTGGTCCAAAGTTGATGCATAGATTTGTATAATGTTAAGGTCAACAGGATCGGCTTGAACCTGTAGTAGTGTTGCACTATCTGAGTATGCCATAAAGGTCCTTACTGATTTGTTTGAGGCTGTGTTAACTAGAAATTTAACTCCGTTTTAATAATGGGGTAGGTTATTTCCTGAGTAATATTGTGTCGCTGTTTCTTTAGTACATTTACCACTGTTAGGCCATCTGATTTCGCTAAGTCCTATGATGTCTAGGTCGCATAGTTCCATTTCTTGTATTATATTGTTTAGTTTACCGGAGGTGTAAAGACTTTTAACGTTCCAAGTACCCAGTTGTAGCTTTGGGATTTTTCCCATTTTTGGGTGGTTCGTAGCATTGTTTTTCTTCGCGGAGATTTTTAGCACCCCTTGGCCACTTATGGTCTGCCACGGACTAGGGGCCGTTGCGTGCAATGTATTTTTCATCCTTGTCTTTCTTGGGATGTCCTTGGAGACCTTTAATACGGTGGTTTCCCAATGCCTTCCGTATTCTTATGCCATTGACATCCTTTGTTCATCTGCCTTTTAGAGACAGTTTCCCACTCTAAGGACAAAAGAGTGCCCTGTATCACGTATGCTCATCCGCCCTCTATCCAGAGACCGTTGGCAAGGTGAGTGGAATCGCTTATACCGGCGATCGTTTAGTCAAAATTTATTTTATACTAGCTCTAAAATCTGGGGTCGCCACTTCCGCCATTCTCGTCGTACCGAAGGTATCCTTCTCCGCCGTGATTACCGTTGTGGTCTTTATCCGTAACCCTGGACAAGGGACCCTAAACAGGTACTAGTTCCCCGGGTCAGGGATCACCTGGAATCTGTGGAGGGCAGGGACTGATTCATTTTCCCTGATAGGACTGTCCAAGGTAATCCAAGGAGTTCCTACCCACTACCCAAAGTGCTCCTAATGGACAAGGGAAAAACTCGGGTTCGTTAGGAACAATATTGAAGCAACAGCAAAAGATGAAATAGAAACAGAAACTTAGGCCCATAAAAATAATTGTTTTGACGATGAATACAAAAATGCAACAAAAGAAAAAAAGCCTATAAAAAAATGCTAAATGCTTACCCGATGAACTGGAATAGCTATGTATAGAGAATTACCAGACAAAGAGAAAATAGGATAGACAACAGAAAAAAATGAAATCACTTAAATAAGGAACTTCAATATATAGAAAACCTTAACAGAGAGAACGAATTCAGATCATTCTATGTAATATAACTTCTTCAAATTATGGCAATAAATGAGTTATTAAAGTGAGCTAAATCTCAGCTAGATCGACTAAATAGTTTGTAAGTTATTTCATTTGTTTATCCCGGAAAACAATTATTTAAACAACTAAACGGTGACTCTAGAGCTATTTCGTAGATCACAGTTGATTCTTTTAGACTTTAATTTTACGATATATTAAAAAATATTCAACATTTTATCAAAATTGTTATTAAATCAACCGTTTGAAAAAGGCACAACCCTGCCCCTAAAAACATGTGTATACCATTGAAAAGTGGGATCCACATGTTCGAAGATCAAACCGGTCACACTTCGCTATTGAAGTGGTATCTATCTGACCCCCAGGCTTTTCCTCCACCTCTCCTCAGCGTGTGACTTACGTGAGGAGGCTTATGATCTGAAAGTTACTTTCGGTGCTCTGGATAATGGAACACCCTCTGTTTTTATTGATTGTGGTTAAGCCACCTAGCTGTAGGGGTAGCACACATATCGGCTTTTCTCCCTATTTACTTTACTGACTAAAAGAAAAAAAGTGTGTGTTCCGAACAGAGAGCCACCAGCCTGGGCTGTCGGACTCTCTGTCCGAAAAAATGTGTGTGCTCGTCGACTCAGCCGCCAATTTAGCAAAATAAATTTTGTTCTCCTCGCCGGCTGGGTATTCGAGTGGGGTCCGGCCACCGAGCCCATGTATGCCGCACATGACCTCGGTGCTCGAAATTCGAGCTAGGATCTACATACGATCTGCCTGAGGGGCCTAAGCCTATGCGGCTGTTATAAAAGGTCTGACGGGCTTTTTATATTTATATATAATATTGGACTTGTTACATAGAAACACTTGATGTTCACGGTTCGATAAGGCTTTGGCTTATTTAGATACCGAGCGGATTTTTTTGTTTTTTATCTTATATCTACTACTAAATCTAACTTAACTATGTGGCGTGCATTCCCAAGTGTATACTGCTTTCACACACCCCGTGTATATGTTTTTTTTTGAGTTTTTATTTTTTATCTAATCTAAACTAATACTACGTGTGCGTGTCTTGGGGTGTGCATTTCCAGGTGTATATTACCCTCACACATCCCGGTGCATATTGTTCTTATACATTTGTATATCTTCCTCTCTCCCTCTTCGCTGGAGTTTTCTTCGGAATCTTCTACAATTTCTTCATCTATAGTTCCTTCTTCCTCTTCCGTTATCTTTTCGACATTGTCCTTATCTTCGCCATTGTCGATATTTACGGGGGGATGCGGGTTTTTAAACTCCTTTAACAAATTATGTTCTAATTCGTTTACGTTGGGAGACGGCGGGTTGCCGTACTTTGGATGATAGCACCTCCGTACTATCACTACCTGGGGGGGGGGGGGGGGGATTTACTCATATTGTCTTACGGCCGTAAACATAATATGTTTATTATGTTCAAAAAATAATAGGGGTTTGCTACTCAGAAGACTCTGTTCTTGCCTACCCGTCCGACGGTTTTCCTGGGTGTTGTCCCAGCACGCTTAGTTGCAAATAACCTCTGCGAGGAGCCTATAAAGGCAGCTTCTCGACAGTTTAATTAAAAACAACCTCGCATCCGCTTTTCACCTAGTTAGAAAATAATATTACCGGTGCCCCACACGGTGTTTTAAGCACCGAGAGCTGAAAAGTTCTGTGACCACTCGGTTAGCTGCTCCTTCCTAAGGCACACGTCTGCACTTTTTGACCGTCGAGTCGAACTGTTTGAAAAAGGAGGTGTCTTTTTAGCTTATAAACATTTATACTAACTTGACATTTCTATGTTACTCAATTGTAAGTAGGTTCACTGAAAAGTTCGCAAAAAAACACAATTAAAACATATAAACTTCTATGATCAATAACAAAAAAGATGGCATTTTTTTTTCTTAAATTATATTTCCATTGTTTATTAACCTAAGCCGAAAAGAAGCTGAAAATTGAACAGATTATAAAAAAAGATCTACATTTTATGATACATTTTATAGATAGCATATACCGAGAAGAAGAAAAACGTTATAACCCGCGATGGTACTCGTAAAATACCGCATGTCCAAGCTCCTTTTCTTTAGAATGAAACTTCAAATTATAGCGCGCTGAAAAAATTTGCGATATCTTGGATTTTATGCCACATAGAAGCTTGATTTTTTTATGTTGCGGTAGTTTGATTAAATATTACAAACTGTGCTATTTTCTCCTCCTAGAAAAATCGAAAAATCTCGGAAAAATTATTAATATTTCTTAGGACTGTCAAAATATTTTATTGAGAGAACTGTCAATCATTTCAGCTCCGAATAAAAAGTGGTTTTTGTTGGTTTATGCCAACTATTCAAAACATGTTTGTTGCTAAGTTTGAAACTAATGTGTTTTCTAACTAAAGAAAATAAAAATTATTGTAAGGACAGTTCTTATTCAATCCATACGAACCCATTTCAAACATATCGTATTAACGTAAAGAAAGTATTTATTTTTATTTTTTAAAAAGCCAATGTGTCAAAATAATTATCAAAAATCAGTATTGGTTCTTACTCGAAAATTTTCATATAAAAAAAATTAAAAATAGATAGCAAATTAGAAACTAAGACAGCAATCACTTTTACAATCACAAGCAATTTTTCTATCATCAGTACCAAATATAAAAATACAAGAATATAATACCAATAATACGAATGTTAGTGCAAACAAAAAATATCATCTTCGCGTACAGAATCTTCAACAACAGGGCATGCAATTACCTTACTAACACTACACTCATAGAAAATTTACAAAAGAATCACAAATCCGTTTCAATACAAGGAAACGATATAGATATTAGAAGATTAATTAAAGAGTAGAGTGGACTAAGTGCCAAAACTTTTGATTTTGAGTTATTGCCATAGAAAAGTTGTATGTGTCATGCTATACGTCCTAACAAAGGCATTACGTTCCATTCCTAATACTAAACTTTGTATAGGTAACGTAAGATGGCACCAGCGGTATGTGTCTTGCCTGTTACTTTTCAAATGGATTATGTACCATATTGTCAAATTTATTATTATTAATTTTGTGGTGATTAAAAAGTACAGTTTGTTGCAATGAGTGAAGTGAACACCAGAAAAAGTAATGGTACTGGCAGCTTTGGTAAGGAACAAGCACAACTTAACCTATAACCATAACCTATCATGTTGCACTCTGTCTTACTTTATATATTTTTTATTTTTAGGCGATTTGTAAGTGCAAATTTAATTGCACAACTATCAGTTATCGCTGGAAATAATCCTTGTTTGAAAAGTTTCACCAAAAGAACACCAAAATTCAAGGTACTTATCTGATAGGTCTTATACAGCTTCTGTGAATTAGGAGGCGCCGACATGGTACCTCTGAGGTTCCCGAAGATAGTAGACGTCAAACAATAGTAAGCTTTACCCTACCCAATAAAGATGGAGCCTTTGCTCCAAGTGTGAAGGAATACATTTATGAATACCTTTCCTGTAAAAAAATTGCTGGAAGTTCTTGTGAATAAAAAAAAACTTGGCGAAACTTCTTTCTCAGATAATAGGACGTCTCATAAAAAATCGCTACATTCTGAAGATGATAGTTGTGCTATAATTGAGCACATTAATTCAATACCCCGCGATATTGCTCATTATACAAGGGCAAAGTCCAGTAACGAATACTTGAGCCCGGAGTTAAATATTAATAGACCGTTCAGAACTTAACAAGAGATCTAGATACTAAAATAACTTATAAATTCGATAAGTCTGTTTTCAAACGCGAATTTCCAAATTTGTCTTTAAGATAGATTGTACTATACAATATGTATAAACAAAGGTAGTAGCGATCAGTTGAAATGTGAGCTCGAACTTTATCAAAGGAACGCCGAAAAAGCAAGAGAACTACTCAAGCAAGATACAATAGATTCACAACCTGGTATGTAGCAAGGTTTGCTGCTTATACATGGATCTGGAACAGGTCATGTTTGTGCCAACGTTAGTTCACTCTGTCACAGCATTCCAGTTTCAACTTTGGAATACACATAGGGACACAAATAATGCCTCCATGTTCCTTTGGCACGAAGGATTCTCGGGACGTAGCACAAACGAAATTGCGTCGTGCCTGCTACGTTTCTTAAATGGCGGCTTTACTGACAAGAAAGACATCATTATTTTTAGCGACAACTGTGGTGGCCAAAATAAAAATAAATTTATTTTGTTTGTGCCGATATTTTTGGTGTCTAATAACGTATACGATTCTATAGAGCAAAGATTTTTGATAAGCGGCCACAGTTTCATGCCCTTTAACAGAGATTTTGCCCTAATATAAAAAAGAAAAAAATTATAAAAGCTATCGTGCCGGAGGATTTGATCAACGTTATTATTTTCGCAAGATACACTCCACCTTTCGATGTTATCGACATAAATATCCTTGGTTCTGTCCTTTGAACATCAAAAAGACTGCTGAGAAAATGGTAAATACCACTAAGCTACAAGTTAGCAAATCAGTTAGGATACGTGTTGAAAAAGAGAATCCTATAAACATCAACACCACCCATTCATTTTCAGAATTTAAATCATGGCGTGAAACTAACATTTTAGAAAAGAACAAGACCCTAAATGATTTAAAAAAAATTAAATTAGTGATAATGGAACCAGAAAACAAAGTATCAGCGAACAAGAAGAAGAGCCTCAAATCGATGATAACATACCTCAACAATCTTCAACACCAAGAGTTCTACAAAAATTTACTAGGATTTCCTCAAAAAATTTTTCTAAAATTAGATCTATATGAAGACTTGGAAATAGTCAAAGAAAAGCAAAGAAGCCCCAACTGCGTTAATTGCCATGTATCTTTTAACAGTGACTTTCAACCCTTACACCGACAACTCTTCTCATAACCCACACTTCCCAAATTTGCCTCATCTTCTTTACCTGACCTTCCTCTATAAACGTCAACATCTTTAATCCTTTTTAACAATTGTTGCTTCTTTAAACAACCATTCTCTTTACACTATTGTCACAACCCCCCATCCCAATCTTTCCGACCCTATTGTTAACTTCATAACCATCCACATCTATCATACCTCACTATTTCATCATTTTTACACTCTTCACGTTTACATCATATTCCTGTCCATTCTTCTTTCTTCTGCTATTTCTCTGTCATTTCATATATCTACTATCCACTCATTAGTTTTAAACTCAGTAACCATTTAAACATAACCCAACAATTTATCAGAATTTACTATTTCCCACTTTACCAAAATCCTTAATCAACCATTGTTTCCCTCTCTTAGTCAACAACTTAGTACAGCACACTCACAAATCAAATTTCATGCTTTTATATACCGAATTTAATACAACCAAAATATAGTTTGTTCAGGGTTCTAGATGCTTTGAGCATGAAGGACCTCTATTATCTCTAATTTGTTGATTAACTCATTTATTTTCCTTTAACCCCCCTCCCCTTTATTCTTTAGTCATTTCCTTTAGATTTATTCTTATCAAGCCTCTGAGGAGCTCAGCCTTTTCAATTTTAAATTAATTCCATATGTTATAACTTTAATTCCTTCAGCCGGAAGATTTCTAACCCTTTTCTCAATTTATTAGACATTAGAATAATGTATTACATTTAAACACGAAGTCTTATATTAGCTACAAATATATACTATTCAATTTTACCTTGTCCTAGATGTGAGCAACATAAAAGGACAATTCCATATATCTAAGCTAATTTGTCACAAATTACACTTTTTAAACCACACTCCATACGACAAAGAGTAACATAAGCTGCCTAATGCATACGTCATTCTCTTAAACATGACCTTTAACAACATCAGTAATTTTACATCTTTTATATCCAAAATTAAATAATTAAAAAACTTAAAATCCCAACACCTGGATTGCTGTTATCATTTTTAACATCATCAAAGTTTTGAATCTTTTGGCTGTAGTAATGCTATGTTTAACTAATATTGTTTCATGGTACATTGACATTTTGTTTTCGACACCGTTCATGGGTATCTTGTCAATCAGTTACCAGCTGAAGTCCGTTCGAAGAGGTTTACTCTCCGGACGCTGGAACTCACTTAAAGCATGGGTGTATGTTAAATTAAAATATTAAACATCAAATAATAATAATAACATTATGTATAATCTTTGGTAACTTTATATATTTTATTATTATAATATTTTGGTGGCTCAGGCATGGTAACCTGTAAGTATAACCATTTTGCTTTTTAACCTTAGTCAAAATTTTAAACCACGTTTGCTTTAATTAAATGGTTTATACTTATTTTAGGTATTTTTAACCTAATGATGGAACTGTTGTTCCGAAAACGTTCGTGTTTTTGATGTAGCCCTTTTAAGGGTTTTTTAAATATATACCCATTTACTAAGATTTAACCTCTTTTTTTACTAGGATTTGTTGAAACTGCACAAGAAGATCCTGCTAAAAACACTAACATGCAAATTAATGATATATCCCGTCCCGTTACCGAAGAAAAGTAAGTTAGAGAATCTTCCTATTTAAAAAATAAAAAAAAAAGAATTTTATCTTTATAACATTATTATACCTTTAGATTAAAGGTTTTCTGTTTTGTCATATACAGATTTTTTGTATAAATAAACAAACAAAACTAATACTTGTGTGTTCTTAACGTTTTTACTGAATATCTTAAACTGTTGGTTTTGGCACTTAGCTCATTTGAAACTTCCACTCTTCTATTATTCCTGCTAGCCGAGTAGTGTATGCGAAATGTGTGCCCCAGTATTTCAAACACTATAATCGAAGAAGAGCTTAAAAAATTTGAGCTTATGACAGTTTTCAAAATTTCTTTCCTGAAAGTTTGCATGCCTGACTCCGAATATAGTCATAAATTAGGCATTAGCCGTGAAGTAGTTGTTGCCCCCAAAAATTAATATTCCTATTCCAAATGCAATTCTCATATCTCACAACAATACCCCTTACAGAATATATCTTTCCTTAGATGGTCTAAATTATTTTAAATGTAATACTAAATGACATAAACATGAAAATTGTACTACAGAGTCAACCAATACAAATCATCTGAACCAAATATTTCAATCTACGAACGTTAGTATATCTGAAAGAACAAATAATCAAATATTTCTAAAATTCGTTACAATAGAATCTTCAACTGCTAATCAATGCAGTACTTCTTCTACTTTTTCAAACTAGTTCACTATCAAATATATTTTTCAAATCATGAAGCCAGCCAGAAAGATCGATTATGCATCCCAGGAAAAGGCACAAGAGAAAACATCCTTAATGTCAGACAGCTAATCGAAAAAACTCGTGAATTCGATAATCCTATGCGTATGTGCTTTGTGGATTACACAAAGGCCTTCAATAAAGTCAAATGGCAGCAGCTCTGGTCCATACTAGCAGAAATGGGAACATTCCACCACTTAATTCAACTAATTAGAAATCTATATGAAAATAATAAGTGCACAGTAAAAATAAACAACACCCATTCCGATCATTTCAGAACAGAGGCAGGTGTCAGGCAGGGATGCATAATCTCGCCAACTCTGTTTAATATCTACAGCGAACACATTATGCTAAAGGTACTAGACGGATGGAAGGGTGGAATATCAGTAGTAGGTCAAAAAATCAGTAACTTGAGATATGCTGATGACACTTTAATAATCGCGGCAAATCATCAAAATGCCACCCTGAGATTATTTTTTTATGTATGATTTTGCGACACTTAGATAATTAATTAAATAATTAAATAAAGTATTTAAATAAATAAAAAGTTAAAAGAAAAGTAAGAAAGAGCAGATCATAATAAAATGGCAAACCAAGGTGTGCATGAAAGTATCTCTAGCTGTGAATTTGAAAGGATAGGAAACGGAAAAACAGGTGATTGAAAATTTATTTGCCCGTCGGAAAAAGTTGATATATTTTAAAGTTTATGAAATATTTTTTCTGATTTATTTTTCTCTAGGTACAAATTTTCACATATTTATTTTATTTTTGATTGATTTGAATTTTGACAATTATTTATATTTGGGTGAACGGAAAATTTTTCCTTTTTGCAACAAATGGAGGAAATTAAAAGTTTCGTATTTGGCGCAGAATATTTCAAGAAAAAAACAAATATCTACGACGAAAAGCAAAACTGTGGAAAGTAAAACACAAAACGCAAACTTAGAAACAACAACCATGGAGACCGAAAAACAGGAATTATCAGGAATAGATATATTATTACAGCTAATGCAAATACAAACACAAAAAATGGATGAAACAAAACAAATAATGAAAGAAAATCAAATGGGACAAAACAAGCCTTAGAAGAGAACAACAAGAAAATGGAGGAACGCATAGAAAAGTATGAAAAGAAAATAAAAGGATGTTTGACAATGATGAAGAACGAGATGTGACAACAAGAAATGAGAGTTAAAGATCAAATGAAAGAGCAAGAAATAAAAATTAAAAATAAAATGAAGGATATACAAAATTGCCAGAGAAAGGAACTAGAGAAACTAGAATCAAAATTTGAAAATGCTCTTCAAGAAGACAAGAAAGAGATAGAAGAAAGATGCCGAAATAATGAAAAACTAATTGATAGTATCAGAAAACACCGAGAGACGGGAGACAGGAGAGAAATCCGCATCCAAAATTCCGGTGATATAAAAATACAGTTTGGCGGGGACGTAAAAAAGTTACACCCAATAATATTCATAAATAATTTAAAAAAGAAAATACAATACATCGGTAACTTCGAAACAGCAAAAGAATCGATAAGGAACCATCTTAAAGATGAGGCAGGTTTATGGTTTGACAGCAAAGAAGAAGAATTTGACAATTGGCATAAATTCGAACAAAAGTTTTTGAGTTATTTCTGAGTGAAAATACAGCAGCTAGAAATAAACAAAGAGTTGCAAAATGGGAGATACAGATATAGAATGGGTATTTCAGAAAAAACATACGCACTACAATTATATAACAATGCAAAACACCTGCAATAGAGATAGATGACAAAACTTTAGGAGAGATTACACAAATCAAGACTATAGAGATAGAGGACAAAACTTTAGGAGAGATTCAACAAATCCAGACTATAGAGATAGAGGACAAAACTTTAGGAGAGATTAAACAAATCCAGACTATAGAGATAGAGGACAAAACTTTAGGAGAGATTACACAAAAAGAGAACTTATTCCCAGAAGAGAAAACGAAAATAGAGACAACGGAAGAGGAAATTATGAACAAAGAAATCGGCAATGGAACGAGGACAGATATCGAGAAAACCAGAATAGAAATAACACTCGCACATATTATCAAGAAAACAGAAATAATAATAGATGAAATGAACAGGAAAATCGTGGAAACCGATACGGGTCCGACAGACCAAGAAAAAATAGAAGAGAGATACACAACACGCAAATAGAAGAATATGAGGACGAAAGACAGAGCGGCGGAAGAAGGAGCACAGAAGAACAACAAGCGTCTTTTCACGAAGGCTCACTAGATAGAAAAAAACAAACAGGAATTTTTTTTCACCCGAAGGAATGTATTCAATTGGCAGGAAATAATGATAGAAGAAGTGGAGTAAATTTAAAGTTTGTAGATGGTTTTATCAACGGGAAACCGATTAAAATTATGATAGATACCGGCTCGGAAATTACATTGATCAACAGAAAATTAATAAAAGAGGTTAATTTAACAAATTTAATTTACAAAATTTCCGGGGTAAATTTAGTGGGCGCAAATAAACGGACTTTGGCAACTATAAATGAAGGAATAGGAATAAGGGTACGAGTGGGTAAGAAATTGTATGCACTACAGTGTGTTATAATACCAAACATGTTGCATGATATGATTGTAGGAGTGGATGAATTGGCAGAAAAAGATGTGATAGATTTCAAAAATAACACGATGAAAATCACAGCGGAAAACGAAGAACAGGACATGTTGGAAAAGGACAAGCAACATGAGAAACGGAAAAATGATGATTTAGACAAAGAACAAACGGTGGAAATGAATTTGACAACAAAGCAAGGACAGATAAAAAAGAAAAAGCAGAACAAAAAATTAAAAACGGAAATAGGGGATTACTTAAAAGGAGAGATGAGCCCAGAAGAAGAAAAAAAAGAAGAAAAAAGTTTGATAAAATAAAAGTGAAAAGATATAATTGAAACGGTGGTGTTTGAAGATCAACTATGCGAGATGGAGGAAGCAGAATATACAATAAAGATGTGTAAAGAATTTGAGGAAAAAGAACGAAAATTGATATGTGGAGAAGAAAAAGAGAAGGAGCTGCGTTTAATATTGAGGGATTATGAAAATTTAATAAATGAAGAAAACAGAGTAGCCAAAAAGTATGAACATTCATTTGAGGTTAAAGAGTTAGGAAATTTTCGATCGAAAACTTACCCTATCCCATATAAGTACCGACAGGAGGTAAAAGGAGAAATTAATAAAATGATAACAAGAGAAAATTTCTGTTGTCGAGAGAAATTTTTTTTTGTTGCACTTGTAAAAATTGTATCTCAAAACAAGGCGGGGATTTTGTTATGTTTGATTTTATCAATAAAAGATAGAATAACAATTTTATTTTGTTATAGAACGCAGGCACATAAATTTGCAATGCCCTGTATGTGACAATTCTTTACCGGTATTTTTAGATATTATATTTTAAAAGCCTTTTGTTTTGTTTCGCTGGAAAGGCCAACAGGTAGTTATTGTATTTAAAAAGTATAAGATAAACAAACAAACAAAGAAATTTGTTTAGAAGCAATGCTTGGGTTTTTCTGACGTAAAATGGGAGGCAAGATATAGTAATTTTCTGATTGGTTAGCGAGTTTTGGAATGGGGATGAAAGAGACTGAATGTTTGAAAGTTTGGATTGGAAAAGATGATTATTATGTGATGGTCATCCGAAAGAAGCATTTGAAGTTTTGTGTAGTCACTTAAGAAGAAAGTACCAGTTTGTTAATAGTGAGAAGTGGTTAGCTGAAAGGTGGAACGAGAGATAGGTCAAAGTTGAGAAGTTGAATACCTCCTTGATTCCACAAAGACCAAGTGAGTAAGTCACAAGAACAATTAAAAACATTTGCGGCACCAAGTAAAAAAAATACTTAGGTCTCAGGTTATTATTAGTATATGAAAAAAGGAGAGAATTTGGAGTTTGTTGAATGAGTACTGGTAAAAGAGGCCTGCTCGTGTTTTGGAGAAAGAGTTGCTGAATGCTGAGAGTTTAATACTTAAAACGGAGAAGGCTTTGATTGGTAGCCTAACATAATCAAAAAGCGGGAGCTGTTTTGGTCGAAAGGAGACATCGTCGTGTGTAAATTAAAAGGTCAGTATATTATTTTCTGTGACAGAATTTTTGTATGTTTCAAATAAAAGACTCTATACCACCAGAAGATCAAAAATTATCGCTATTTTAAAATAGCATAAATTTTATAAAAGTTTTTCTGTTTCGTCAAAGGATAATTATTAATATTGCTAAATAAATTTAAAAAGTTTCTTTTTATAATATTCAGAATTTTATATTTTTTGAGTATAAAAACATATGAACAAAGATTCCAATATTTCAAAATTTTCATAGGAAATGTAATTATTTTACGAATATCCAAATTTCTTGTTTATGTTTTTTTGTTTATGTTTCTTGTTTTTATTCCTAAAAAAGACAGAAAAGAATGGAAGAGAACACATTTTAGACCACAATTTGCCCAATGTCAACCATCTGTGCAAGATCCCTTGAATCCCGAAAATATTCCAAGACCTATTGACTACTTCAATAAATACATCGACAAATTTTTTTGAATCCATGGCGTTATACACAAATATGAAGGAAGTAAAAATAACTGGAAAATCTTTGGAGATTTCTGCAGAAGAATTAAAAAGGTTTATTGCATGCTGCTGCATATTGGTATTTATAATTTACAACGAATCCGAATGTTTTGGCAAATGAATACCAGGGTACTCATAGTTTTAGACAACATATCAAGAAATCGTTTTTTTGCCATTCGAACACGACTCAAAATTGTTGGCAATGATTCTGTAACCAAGGAGGAGACTAAAGAAAATGATATATTCTGGAAAGTAAGACCATTGTTGAATTAAATTCAAAGGGTTTGTCTGAATAATGAAAGAACTGAAAAAGTGTCAATCGATGAGCAAATGATTCCCTTTCATGGAAAAGTATTATGAGACAGTTTGTGCAATTAAACCCTGTAGGATTAAAAAAATTTTTTCATGACGACTACGGGGGGGATTCCACTTGATTTTCACATGTATGAAGGTAAAGGCAGATTTATTGAATCCAGCTTGGTACTTACACCAGAACGGCTGGTTATCTGGGGAAGGGTTGTTTTAAAACTTACAGATACTCTGCCAGTAGAAGTATCTATTTTTATTGACAGATATTACGTCAAAAATATTGATTGATGCATTACATTCACAGAAGCTTTATGTAATAGAAACACTAATAAAAAATAGATAAAAAATAGAACACCTAAAACTGATGTGACATTTAAGACAGATAAAGATCTAAGAAAATCAGGAAGAGCTCCCACGATATGCTCGTTAACAAAGACAACAAAATAGCTGTTACAAAATGGTTTAATTCCAAATTAATCTATATGGCTTCATTAGCATTTGGAGCTAAACCTTTGGGATTGTGTAGGCACTGGACAGTAAAAGATAAAAAATACATAGAAATAAATCGTCCAGCAGTGACTAAGCACTACAATGAAAGCATGGGTGGAGTAGATTGGCTGGATAGGATTATGTCAAAGTACCCTATGAGCAGTAGAACAAATAAATGGACAATACGATGTATTTACGCCTTTATTGATTTATGTGCTGCAGCTAGTTGGCTAAATACAAGAAAGATTGTTTAGCTGCAGAAACTCCCAAAAAACATATTCAAGATTACCTGTCATTTAAGTTTTCGCTTGCTAGGTCGCCCTTGTACTCCAAGAACAGAAGTGAACCCACATCCGACGAAAGTGACGAAGAAAATGAAAATGTAACCAGAAAAAGAAGAAAGCCTGTACCAATCCCTGATAAACGCTGACAGTCAAAAGAAGCTAAATACCTCCCAGAATTGGTTAATGAAAGCCAAAAATCAAGATCAAAATGCAGGTATCCTAGATGCCACAACCTGACGTTTGTCAAATGTGGCCGGTGCAAGGTTTTTTTTATGTTTTAGTGTCAATAGAAATTGTTTTACTAAATTTCATTAATGAAAATAATAAGTAAATAATAATTTTTTTATTGTCACTTCAGATCCAACGTATCACTAGTGATACTACAATTTAAAAAAAAAACCAAAAGGGTTTTTATTTTTTGTTTTTTATGATTAGTAATCCCAATTTGTAACATTCTTTTGATTGGCAACAAAAAAATCACTGCAATTCATGTTCGGGGCCGAGTATATCCCTTTTACCATATCCCTTTTAAAACTTTCAAAAAACATAAGATTTTTATGGATGGTTGGAGTATTTGTAGAGCGTTTGGTTTAAACAGGGTGCCAGTCATGAACTGAGCTCTACATATATATGCACCCCGTTCGATTTTTATCGGTAAAAACGAAATTTCAAAGCAAAAAACCAAGACAAGTAATTCGCGAAAACTGCAGCAACTAAACCTTTTGGCAGTAAGCATCAAATGGTGCATACTGTAATAATACAGTTTAGAGACCTTTTCGTCAGCTACTATTGGATAAGTACCAATTGGTGCATACCTTAATGTAGTACAATATTCAAATGTAAAATTATTTTTCAAGTTGACGATGCATAAAAACAGTATGTTAGTAATATAATACCCATGACTCATTCCCTTACTTACCGGCGATATTGTACCATTTGTACTGCAAAAAGAAACAAAATAACATTAAATTTTTTGTGGGCATTTAAAAATTGAAGTGAAAACAGCCAACATTCTATTTAAAGACAAAAAAAACAACTTTGCGAATAAACGTAAATATGTAAGAATGTGAGAATAGGCGGATGTTAAAAAACTTAAAAAATTATTTAAATAGATAAATACTTACTAAATCGCCTAAAGAATTATTGTTGAAACTGGAACACAGCTACAGTCTATGGAATTTCAAACACAAAGAAGGCTTATGCTTAGCTTTACGATAAATTATTACATTCGTCTTCGACAAATACCACGCATTCACAATATGTATATTATTACATTTATAAACAATGAAATCAATAATTTATAATTATTTTATGATACAAAAGTAAATGAATGCCATGATGTGATTAAACTGTTAATATTAGTTAAATATTCTTAAATTGATAATTCTGTGCTTAAATTTAAAAACCGGCACCAACCGTAGGTAATAACCGAAATGACCAAATACCGACGATGGTCAAAACCACACTGAAAAATCAAAATCAGGTGGTACAAGCTGGTGATTGCATTTGACAAAAAGTTTACGAGTATTACTCATATTTTTGTATGTAATGTATCTTTTCTTTTTTACATTAGATATGTGGAAATTTTAAATTATTGGTCGTCAATTTATTTAGTTTAGATATTTGATAAGTAAGGAAAATAAAAGGGTAAGAAATAAAATAGATATTTGTGAACACCGTGCTTTTTATTAAGGGAGCTTGTTTAGTTTAAGAACATTTAATTTAAATTGTTTGCCTTTCGTTTAAACTGTTTTGTTCCCTTATTTTTTTTGTAATTCATGGGGGAAACGAGAGCAAAATGACGATAGTAGGCTTAAAAAATTTGTAGAACTGATATTATTCCTTGTATCGAATGCATGCAACTACAAGGTAATTGGCTGATAGTAGTACTTTACACATTAAATTAAGATTACGAAGGGTTAAGATTTTAAATGAAAACTTTAAAATGTATCTACCTACGTCATATCCGTCATCTTATACTTCGTGGAGGGTGAGATGACTAAATGTGGAGGGTAAGATGACGGGGTATGCATATTCTAAGAATAAAAGGCAGTTATATCAGAACGTAAACAAATGAAAGTAAAATGCATTTATTCTGCAACTAATGCAACACTTGTAATAGGTGCAACACATTTTTACAAGGACCAATCACAAGTCCACTGTTTTACCCTTGCTTCTTGACTATCCATTCCAGTGCATTCAACGTGAGCCCATTCCCTATACCTGCTGCGGTAATACCATAGCTCATCTTTTCCTCTTTCACTGCAGATTATGCAATATCTTTCTTCCTCTGAATCGTTATCAGTGTCAGCATATTCAGTATCTACTAACGAGTTAGAAGAGTCGTCAAATTTTATTTTTCTCTTGGTCGTTTTTCCTTTACCTTTATCCAGAGTGAATTTCATATTCTTTTGCTGAAAGTTCAAGTCTTTGCTTCTATTTAGTTTTTCAATTTTCTTCTACTCTTTTATATTTCTTTTACTCTCTTTGCTAATTTTGAAGCTTCCTTTTCTTCTAAACGCTTTACTAATGGTGTACTGGAAATAATGACAGATGGGCCCCAGATTGGGCCGAGCTTTCGACATCCTCTCTGATGTATTCTTCAGGGCTTTCGAGGTCTCAGTCTCCCGAGCCCCCAGACGCTACTACACTCACTAGTAACTGCACTACTACGGCTGGGAGCAGGGGACGGTTCATTTATACCGTTGATGGTGACGTGGCCTAGGTGGGGGTTAGGGTGGGGGTTGGCGCGAGAGTGGGCGCGAACATTTCCGACAGTGGGATTTTGATTCGAGGATGGAGGGGGTGATATTTTCTTTATGAGAGGTCTCCATGTGGAAGGTAACCGTATGGCGATATCTCTTTTGTTAAGGCAATTTGGTCTTTTTTCTATTTCTATGGCTTCTCGGATAATTTTTGGTTTATAGAAGCGGATGGGGGCTATGGTTCTGGAGTTTTCAAAATCAATTTTGTGACCTGTATGAAGATGGTGTTGGCCGAGAGCTAAAATTGAATCGGAATTGCGAACAAAAATGGAATGTTCATAAATCCTATTTTGAATTCTACGATTTGTTTAGCCTATATAGGATCGGGAACAGTCTGCATAAGGAATTTCATAAACTCCGTGCTATTCGTTTGGAATATTGTCTTTGATTGATCGGACAAAAGATGAAAGTTTTTGTTGGGGGGTAAATATTGTATTTATTCCTCTTGGTTTAAGAATTTTGTCGATTTTGTCAGTGACACCTTTGATGTAAGGAAGAAAAGCTTTCGTATGATAAGGGTCTGAGTCTTTGGATTGAGATTGAGTGGGAGATTGATGTCTGTGGATACTCCTATTGATGTGATTTTCGCGGTAACTGTTTTGGATGTGGGCTTGTCTTAAACAAGAGAGCTCAGCGGATCTACTTGCATTATCGGAAAGGCGTATTGATCTGGAGACAAGGGTAGTAATGACTGAATTAATTTGTGAAGGTGGATGGTGAGAGTTGGTATGCAAGTAACGATTGGTATGTGTGGGTTTTCGATAGACAGACTAATGAAAACCTTGGGATTGGTTTTTCTTTATGAAAACATCGAGAAACGGTAGGGTTGAATCAGTTTCCATCTCCATCGTGAACTGGATACTAGGATGTATACCATTCAGATGGGTTTGAAAAGACACCAAAGCATCCCTGCCATGGGGCCAAATGACGAATGTATCGTCAACATATCGTAGACAACATGTGGGTTTGAGCGTTGATGTGGATAGTGCTCGGGTCTCGAAGTCTTCCATAAAGATATTCGCAATCACTGGAGATAGAGGGGAGCCCATTGGGGCACCATTTATTTGTCTGTAGAATTAATTTTGAAAGATGAAATAGGTGTTGAACATACAATGTTTAATGAGAGATAAGTGGTCTTATTGGATACTGTATTTAGTTTTCAGAATGTTTAGAGTTTCATCTATAGGAATGTTTGTAAAAAGTGAGACAATATCGAAACTTACTAGAATGTCTGACGGTAATATAGGGTATTGTTTAAGAAGTTCGATGAAATGAAAAGAGTTCTTGACGAAGGATGGAACATTTTCGGCGAAAGGTTGTAGAGTTTTGGCCAAATATTTGGCCAATGGTTGTGTAAGGCAGTTGTATGCACTGACAATGGGACGTAGAGGAATTTAGGATTTGTGAATTTTGGGAAGGCCATATATTCGAGGTGTTATTGGAAGATGTTGTTCTTGAATCCAACAACCTATCTGGAGAAAACAACAAAAGCCATTATCAATAAAACCTCTCTTCCTGTTGACATCAAACAATCTCTAATTCCTCGTGAAAAGTCTTCACTAATGTCCACTATTTTCTTTAATTTATTCAAGTCAATATATTCCATAAAAGATAGTCTCATATTAAATAGCATCATTGGTTCCAAAGAAACTGCTGCAGTATTTATTTCCTTCCACAGTTGGTTGCGAATGTTTATGGGATTTTTATAAACACGTTGTTTTAATGCGCCTTATACACCAAAATTAAGCGGATTAAATTCTGGGCTACGTGGTGGCTATAATGTATAATGGATGAATATATTCTTTTAACTACATATCCAAATCTTATGGTATATTATGGAACTAAATCATCTTATTTGTCGCAGAGGTTAAATAATGTATTAAACTGTGATGTATCTCGTTCATTGGTTTCTTATTATATTTGTAGCAAAAGTATTATAAAACAAGACACATATGTGTTATTCAATATCTGCGCTGTAGTTTCTAACTGTCCTAATAACAATGCGTAAACAATTTACGTAATAAATAATAAGTATTCTTATAAGATTTTTTATGAATTAAATAATCATATTAATATCTTACCACATTGCCAAGAAATATGACTACCACGACCAATCCAACGTTCAGAAAAGTTGTATTTAAGTATGTTCTCACTGTCTTCTCTCTAGAATGAGGTGATATACCATCTTCCATAAACCACATATTTTGGGTTTTTGGCATTTTACAATAGAGAAAAAGTAATAAAACGCCAATATAGAAACTTAAGAACTGATAGAAAAGGGAAATTGTGAACATGATGACGGCCTACTTTTGAATACTGACCCAGCACCTAAAGAAGAAGATCAAGAATCTTTTCTCCAATAAGACATTTAGCAGCCATAACAAAGCATGTTGTGATGTTACATTATCATCTTTAAATTGTTTTAATAAGAATAAACTATGAATTATGCTTATCTACAGGTATTCAGTGCTTTATCGCGCAAATATCATAACTAAGAATTATTATGCAGCTGACTTATAAAATGTGATTATCTCGAAAACGGTTGAATTCTGAGGTTACTAACCAGTTTACCTTTTCTTTGTAGAAATAATGTACCTATCTTTAATATTTTTTATCACAAATAGAGCTAACTTAAAGAGCAAAAAAGTTAAGCCCAAATTTATGCCACACATTTAGCATATGGGGCGCCCTCTATCATTTACTTTCAAGTATGTATAAAATTATAATTTATCCTACTCAAAAGCATCCAATTATAAATTTTTGTCCAAAAATATTTACAAACGTAAAAGTTATAGCGAAAAATAAAATTTTAAATTTCCATTGTAACACCCTGTATCTTTCTTTATATCAATATTTTATTAAAGCAAGTTGGCTTAAATCGTAATATTTTAAAGTGCAAAATCTATGGTTTCTGTTTGTATAATTATTTAAGGACCGATAAGAATATATACAATGATTTTTCGAAACTTGATTTATATGTAAACAATGAATATAATTTTATAATATCCTATATTTATAAATTTGCTTTTTATTTTTATTTTAAAGCTTCGACCATTTCACAGTATGCCAAATGACCATTTGCATTTAACGATCCTATAAAAATCTAGTTCGGCTCTGACAAAAAGATGTAAATAGTATTTATCTCGGATCTTAAAATTTTTTTGTACAATAGCGAATATTTAAAGTGTTTAATTAAAGTTAAAGTGAACCAATCTGTTTAAGACTGTATGTAGTAAGTTAAAATATTTACATCTTAAACTTCAGTTGTTTATAGTTAAACTTCAAATCGCATACACTACTGGATCTACTGTTTTTTTATGTTTATCTTTTGTAAGTAATCAAAAGTTTGTCAACAATAAACAACAACCATATTATTTTTTGCTTGAACAGAGACGTATTATTTCTCGTGACGATGTAAGAAATAATAAATTGGTAAGCCGTCCAATGATATTATACAGAACGCTCTTCAAAGAGTAAATTTTTTTTAGCAGATTATCAGCAGAATATGCCTACTAAAGAGCAAGTCATTATAGTTAGTGTTATAAAGAATGCTGTTTTCAAGATTGTTTGATTTTGTTAGGCTCTTTAGTAGATAAATCCAAACTTCTTTTTTTCGTCTCGTTCATCTAATACCTACCATAAATTTTATAAAAGTTTTTTTTTTAATTAATTAAAGTTTTCTGATTCACATTGCAAATATCATAAAGTTTTTGAAGTTATACTTCTATACGCGTGCTCCACGTTGGAAATTTGTATGGGAGTGAATCTGTGAAATCATTAGATATGTAAGATAATGAGTAAGAGAGAGACAGAAGATATATTTTCTCTCTCTTCCTGTCTCGAATATAAAAATGTTCCTTTTGTATATATAATTTAATATTATATATATTATATAAAGATATAGATACATATAATATATCTATATGTATTTCAAAATAATAATCTTAATAAATCACTGTATGATCCAGAACTGTCAATTTTGAAATATCTTTGTGTCATGTCCTCGGTAGTATAGTAGTCAGTATCCCCGCCTGTCACGCGTGAGACCGGGGTTCGATTCCCAGTCGGGGAGGACTTTTTTTATAAATATTATTACATTATTATCATTTTTAAATACTTATGAATATTGCAGTTTAATTTGTATTGTATTATTATATTAATATCAAAATAAACAATGAATTTTACTGCAGAGTAATGTAAATATAATACTATGTGTAAAAAAATTTTTGCATTCAACTCCTTTCATACATATATGAAAATAAAAATATACATTTTCATCAAAATATTGATTCAATCCTTCATTGTTAGTAAGTTGTTATTAATTCTGTTTCTCTTTCTGCTATGTCTTACCTATAGAATTACATAAGTAATGATTGTGCAGATTGACTCCCAAATAAATTTGTAACGGCGAATGTGTGTATAGAAGTGTAACTTCCACCGGCAGTCCCACTGGACTGCCACACCCGTTTTTTTTAATGTCAAAGCATAATTATTAATATTGCTTAATAAATTTTTAAAAAGTTTCTTTTTATAATATTCAGAATTTTATTATTATTTTTTTGAGTACAAAAACATATGAATGAAGATTCTAATATTTCAAAATTTTCATATTATTTCTTTTGATAATAAAAGATATTTGTATTTGTTTATTTATGTTATTTCTATTTATTTCCTTTTCCTATTTATTCCCGATAAGGAACAACTAAGAGATACTGGAAGCAACGAGAAAAGATAAGTATAACCTAAGCTGATTTATTTTTTTTTTGTATAGTAAAATGGCACCCTGAGATTGTTTTTTTTATGTATGATTTCCGACTAGTTTTGACTAAAAAATTTTGCCTTCTATCACTAAAAATGTGTTTGGACACAAAAAACTACATGTACTGACTTTATACTTTTTATATTTTAATTTAGGATGTAAACCAATTTGCCAAGTCGTACGATCTTGAGAAAAATATTTCCTTCAAACATACTTACAACTTTCCTCAAACAATCAAAACTCTCATTTTTTTCTAATACATTTTCTAATTTATTTCTAATTTAAATATTTGTATTTCCGGGAGTTTTTTGACAATGAGCAGAAAAAGTGTTAAGAAGATTAACCGAATCACTTAATTGTAAATTTCTGTATTCTAATGACTTTATTAGATCTGGTAAAAACCTAAAATTAACATGAGCTAAGCCAACTATTTTTCGTTATATTTAAATTAATTGCTAATTTATTCACAATCAAAATATTGCATTTTTCTTCGTTATTATTATAATCATTTACCCAGCGACCTCATTAATTTTACACAAAACAATGAACATATTAAGTTCTCTAGCATGTTGTACGTTACTTAAAAGTTCTTGAATTTCAGTTATAACTACTTCCGAAAGTTGGGAGCCAATGTAGAACAATAAAACTCACAACTTTCTTAGGAAGCAAATTGTTAGGCCTCGTTTAGCTCAATATTTCAGGTGTGAGAAAGTTTTATCTTAGAAGTAAATCTAAACAATGAGTTTGGCTGGGAGAAATAAACCAAGATAATAACTAATCATATTTACTGTAGTTAAAAAAATATAAAATAAATTTTAATGAGATATTAAAAATCAAAGCAAATTTAAAATCAAAGCAAATCTACAAATATAAAATATGATACTCATGGCATTACTGGATAGCCTGTTGTTGGCTTCAAAGGATTGCATAATGTAGTGGTTAGTTGCTGATGTTGTCTTCACATAATAACTTGCAGAAGATGCTGGGATCGAGCCCGTTTTATTTCTGAGCAGCTATTAGGTTTTGCATATCTGCTGCAGTTGTCATCCCATGTTTGTGATGCACCATAAGGCTTTTATAAAGTTCCACCCAACAAGGGTGAACAGGAAAAATTAATTAGGCCAAAAAAAAACAGAGCAGATTTAATACGAGTATTAAAAATGAATTTTTAATTCAAGAATGCCTTTTTATAAATGAACAATATTTATAAAAAATATGCCACTACATAATTGTGGCGAGGACAGAAAAGTTACATGACGGAGCAGAGTTGCCATCTAACACATTTACTGTCTATTGAAGTGAGGCATAAAAAGTTATATGTTCCATAACTCATAGAACATTATAGGGTCTCAATAAATGAATTAGAATATTTAGTGAAAATGCAAAATAAAGATTAAATAGAATATTTAGCTGATTGAAGAATTGGTCGCCAACTATTTTTAGCATAAAAATAGTAAAACTAGATAAAGTTAATAAATAAATAAAATGAAAAGAAATTAAAATAAAATAATTATTAAAAGAAAAATAACAAACATGTGAAGTTTATAACATTACAACACACTGTGAGTCATTTTGAGTATCTAACATAATGTCATCATCTAAATATAAACATATGGCATCAAAATGATTTGCGCAGAAAATTGCTGCTATAATCTATGTTCCCCCTCGTGTAATTACGAGCTCTGGAGTCAAGCTTACACCTGGTTATTTTTCTTTATAGATATGCACAGTTAAAGGGGCTTTAAAAAATATTTTTTTAACGTTCGATCCGAACTTAATTTATTGACTAAATTTACTTCTAAGAACTTCTGCTACTCTGTTTATGTTATGTAGAAGACAAGTGACGTGTACCATATTTGGATAAAATATTTTTAAATTTTGTCCCAACTTTACCATATACGGCATCTGATAAAAGTATTGAAAAGTTTTTATTTTTTGATTTCTTTTGGAAAAAGAAAGCAGATGGTGTTTGCTGAATGAAACGGCTTAAGGCGGCTACTGACACACATGCAAGCTTGTTTAGCATGCTTGTTTAATCTGTTTGTACAAGCTCGCTTAAGTGTCTGTAGGGAAATATGGTGCAAGCTTTGTGATTGTACAAGCGGCTTGAGAATTGAAAGGATCTTAATTATGCATGCTTGAATTAAGATTGAATTAAGCGTGCTTACGCATATGATGAGGGAGGATGGATAGGAATTCTCAATTAGAATATTTCTAAGTAATTGAAGGGATTCCTTTCGATTAACCGGATGTGTCAGTCTATTTAGGCTACAGCTTAAAGCTTTAATTAGGTTTAATTTATATTTGAAATGATGACAAGAATGGTAGTTGAGAAACCTATTAGAGGCCATTGGTTTCCTATACGAACTTGTGGTTAAGGTGTTATCTCCCATTATAATGACACGCATGTCTAAGAAGGGAATACTATTTGTGATGGGGTCCTCAAGTTGAACAGTGAACTGTAAGTGAGGATCAAACTCATTGAACAAAGACAAGGTGGCCTGTAGCTTGTCTGGAGGTAGGCTAATAATAAGTCATCAACATACCGCTTAATAAAAGGGATTTGGAAATATAAAAGACCCAAACGGTCAGATACTAAATCATCCAGTACAATTATTAGAGATTATTACATATGTAAGATATAGGTAAGAGAGAGAGACAGAAGATATATTTTCTCTCTCTTTTTCTCTCGAGAATAAAAATGTTCCTTTTGAAAACATATTTAATATTTATTAATATTATTATTTTTTTATTAATATTATTATCATGGTAAATTAAACACATGCGTAAGTTATGTATATTGTCATTTTTTAGTACTTATGAATATTGCATTTTAATTTGTATTGTATTATAATATTGAATTATGTGGCAGTGTATTGTAATGTATTTTTATATTAATAACAAAATTAATATAAGATAAAAATAATTTTATATTAATAACAATGAATTTTACTGCAGAGCATGTGTAAAAAAATTTTTTTGCATTCAACTCCTTTTATACATATATGAAAATAAAAATATATATTATCATTAAAATAGTGATTTAAGCCTTCATTTACTTACTATACTCATATTACAGGTCAAATGTTTATATACAGCAAACTATGCACCATATACCTGTATACCTAATTCTTTATCTCTTTCTGATCTCTCTTACCTATAGCATTACATATTTAATGATTGTGCAGATTGACTCCCATATAAATTTGTAACGACGAACGCGTGTATAGACGTATAACTTCTACCGGCAGTCCCACTGGACAGCTACACCCGTTTTTTTTATATACAGGTAAAATTACCACATGGTCTTTTGCTGTGCTAAGTTTGAGTTAATTTGTAAACTGCATTTAGTTTCAATTAATTGTTTATACAACATAATCTTATAATGTCCATTGTCGTAAGCTTCTTTACATATTTAATATCATTGACTGCTACATATCTTTTTGAGAGTTTATAATTTCCGTTTCACTTATAATAACTTTTCTATGGATGTTTGGTTTTTCATATTGTTATTTTTAGATGAACTAATGATGCTTTCTGATTAGAAAGCGAAACGTCTTCAATAAATAGATGAAGTAGCCACCTTCTTTGTCTTTTTTCTCCACCTTTTGACCGAAAAACTCACCACTCTTCGAGTGATCCTTAATTTATATTGGATTGACGGTCGTACTCCTTTTCTCGATATATATATATATATATATATATATATATATATATATATATATATATGTATATATATATATATATATATATATATATATATATATATATATATATATATATATATATATATATATATATATATATATATATATATAAATCCGGAAACTAATTGGAGAAACCAAATTCAGATTTCTGCTTTAATCTGTGCCTTCTAAGAATTGTAAGGCAAAACAGACGTTGATAAAGATGTAATTAGAGACATGGGGAACCAAAATTGCATTCCACAACATCCCCTCAACTTAGCAAAAATCCTTAGCGAATTGGTTTTTAGTACTCATAAAGAGTATACCGAAATAAAAGGAAAGAGCCGCTCCGAAGATTCCTTTTAGGATGAAATACGTATAAGCGGATATAAAGACGCACTATACGTGAAATCAAATCTTAACTGTCTTTCCTTTTATTTCTATATACTCTTTATGAGGACTAGAAACCAATTCGCCAAGGATTTTAGCTTAGTTGAGGAGATATGTTGTAAAATGCAATTTTAGATTCCCTATTTCTCTAATGACATCTTTATCAACGTCTGTTTTGCCTTGCAATTCTTAGCAAAAGAATTACAAGCAAAAGTCACAGATAAAAGCAAAAATCTAAATTTGGTTTCGACAATTAGTTTCCGGATTTATTATCAGATGTCGTTATTGCGTCCATATCGAAGCCATTTTAGTGTTGCTTCTACTACGATAGGAAAGATTGTTTTCACGTTCATAGCGTTGTAAATAACCGCTCCGAAGATTCCTTTCAGGATGAAATACGTATAAGCGGATATACAGATGCACTATACGTGAAATCAAATCTTAACTGTCTTTCCTTTTATTTCGGTATACTCTTTATGTAAACTAGATCTGTACTAAAGTACAGAAGATAGAGCAAGCTGTCCAAATTACAGTAAAGTTTTAATAACTAACAAGTTTCAAGGAATGCTACGATATTTTATAATTTTATCATTATTATTATTATAACATAGTGATAAAAGCTGAGGTCATTAAGACACATAAGCCCATTTACAAGAAAAATGAAATAGTACATTACAAAATATTATAAATAATACAAAATAGTTAGTTGCGAAAATAATCTATAGACTAGTACATTGTACACAATACTGTTAAGTTTACAAACAAATAACGGTCTAGTTGTTTTTTAAATGCATTTAGAGATAGAGAGTTTATAATTTCCGTTGGGAGATTGTTCCATATACTAAAAATACGATGAATACGATGAAAATAATTCCTTCTTCACTTTTAAACTATGTCCACGTAGTCTGGTGTGATTATCTAAAATTAACAAACGTTGCAAATTTCCATATCCATACTTTGAAACTCGGAAGGTGATAATTAAGTCACCACGGAGTCGACGAGCTTAAAAAGTTGGTAACGCTGCTAAAGAAAGTCTTTGTTCGTAATCTGGCCTCCTTTGTTTGAAAGATAGTCTGGTAGCCTTGCTTTGGATATTTTCGATAAAAATTTTATCACGCACTAATTCTGGGCACCAAACTATTCCACAGTGCTCCAGTAGGGGTCGGACATAAAGTTTATGCAAACCAATAGAACCAGAATAGAATATTTTTGTAAAAGTCTTATTAAGTAGGTATAATTTACTATTCGATTTTTTAGTAATGTTTGAAATATACTCCGACCATCTCAAATTTTCAGTAATTGTTACACCAAGGTCACTATATGATGCCACAGTATCTAGTAAATGCCCGTCTATTGAGTAAGACAAACGCTGGTTACTTTTTCCCAAATGTAAAATTACACACTTATCTATATTCAGAGGTAACATCCAATCCGATCACCATTTAAAGATCGAATATAGATCAATTTGTATGTCTTGTATATTCAAGAGTGGGTCAGCAAATATTTTGTATCGTCTACGCAAAAAGGTTTCCTAGATTTGATATGGGACTCAAGATCACTAGCATACAACGCAAACAGTAGTGGACCCAAAACAGATCCTTGTTTAACACCACATAAAACTAATTTTTTAGATGACATCGATACCAACACAAAACTCTCGATTTGTAAAAAATCATTAATCCACTTAAAAAGTTGTCAGCGAATGCCAAAGTGTTCTAGTTCTTTTACAAAGTCTAAATATACAGATAACGACATTGTTTTGTTCATACGAATTAAGAATTATTGCAATCAAATCTCTAGAGTATATGTATTATAATGCTGTAAAACTAATTTATTGGTTATTTTTTAGCCTTAATAGCAATACAAATAAATAAGTAAGTATTTAGATATGTAATATGCTTTATTGTCACTGAAAATTGTACAAATTTTATGGACAAAGCTTATAACAACAAGCCAAGAAAGAAGAAAAAAAATCAGAATAAGAATCGTTTGTACTTTTAAATAAAAAAAAACAATAAAATTTTTCCAAACTTAAACATAAAAAATACTACCTAATTAAGAACCTATAGTCGGTTCACAATTTGTTGATAGCTCACTACAAGTTTAACCCTAATTAGAAAACTGAAATACAGAGAGGATACATAATACGATATAATAGTAAAAACCAACCTAAAACTGACGGTTTAAGACGTTTTCGACTAACCCACCTTATATCTGAAGGAATACAATACGTTATAATCCTATTACGGGGGTATTTTGAATGGTTAGAGATGAACGACCAGTGTCGTAGAGTATATGATTGAAACATTTATTTGAACTACATAAATATATTTTTTAAATTGTACTTATGTAAATTGTATTTTTTAATAAAACTTATTTATTTTATTCAAAAATAAAAAGTTTCTTGCCATTTGTAAAAGATACATTTATTTAATTAAGGAAAAAGGCGCCAAATGTCGCCTGGCAAAATTTCCAATGTGTTTTAAATGTATCCATTATTTTCGAATCCGGAGAAAACTAATAAATATTTTTGAAAAATTTAAACACAGAATGAAAGATTACATTATTACTCAGGGCAGGAAGTCCCTGAAAACTTCTACAATGTTTATTTTAATATGTTATGTAACAGGGGTGAAAATAAAAGAGAAAATATAGTATAATTTTTAATTGAAAATATTGCATGCAAAAGAAACTTTTTATTTATTCTAAAAAATATTTCATTCTGCTTTTAAATTTTTCAAAAATGATTTTTAGTTTTCTCAGGATTTGAAAAAAAAAATGGATACATTTAAAACACATTGAACATTTTGACAGGCGGCATTTTGCGCCTTTCCCCTTTAATACCTTACGATTACAACTACTAATACTTACCTTATATAATTACAATTAGAAAACTATTCAAATTCAAAATAAATAGGATCAACTTCGAAATCCGAGTCGTCTTGAGGGTTAATAATTAGGTTAATAATCTCTACGGTCGCATCAATTATGTTATCAAGATCCCAAATTTTTTGTTCTTCTTCTATTACATGTCTTACTGCATCTTTCAAGTTTTGTTTTGTAATATGTTATAAAGACTCGTATAACAATTCACGTACAACTTGTATTTTATATGACGTATTTTTTCTAGCCACATAACTTTTCATTTGTGCCCAAATGAGTTCAATTGGATTTATTTCGCAGTGGTAGGGTGGAAGTCTAAAGACTGTGATGTTTCGCCTTTCCGCCATTTTGTCAACTACGTATTTCTTGAACTTAGATTTGTGTTGCCGGGCAATTTTTAAAAGTTCTGCTTTTACCATTCCATCTTCGTAAGGCAGATACTTATTCCGCAGCCAGTCAAGAATATCTTGTTTCTTCCATGCATTCGTTAGAAGTCTTTCTACTAGTCGTAAATGATAAGGTGCATTATCTAATACTATAATTGAATTTGGTGGTATGTGTTCAATCATTTGCTTAAAATACTCTTAGAAAACATAAGCTGTCATCTCCTCGTGATAGTCTTTTGTGCTTTTGGAATGAAATTCCAACAAACCATGCTTAACAAATCCTTTTTCACTGCCAATGTGAGAAATTATTAATCTACTGCCTTTACCTGAAGATGGGGAGATACCAGTAGACCAACCTTCCATAAAGGCTTGCCTGGAGCTTAATATACTTTTTATCTGACCAAATTTTTTTTAGAGTATGACCTGAGTTTACTCACGTTTCATCCTGGTAGAAGATGGGCCTTTCTTCAGCCCGGAATTTTCGTATGAATCTTAGATAATTTCTTCTCCAACATCATCTTCTCCTCCCGGTCAATCAAAAGTGATTTTCGGTCTGATTTCTCCCACCGGAAATTTAATTTTTTTTAAAACTTGCCACAATTTAGTTCGTCCGATATGAGGCAAATCCGGGTCGTCTCTAACTTCTTGTAAAATTTTGTTTGGGTTTGGTATTTTTTTTTGAAAAAAAAATCCATGAATTTTCCTTCGAATACCATTTTTGGCAAATTCATCAATTTCAATAGGCTTTTTCCCTCTCTTTAAGTGTTCGTTTGTGTTTGGGTTAGCTATACCGTGTTTTTTTCTTTCTGATAGGAACCTATATAAAGTTGACTCTCCTACGCCAGTCATGTTGGCACAACTTTCGACTATGTTGCGAACAGTGTTTATGGGATTCTGAGAAACCAGAGCATCGTGAACATTCAGGACAATAGTCTTCTCTCTTGGTGAATAGACAGACTTACTGACTGTACGCAACAGTACCGGTGTAAAACTTGATGATGAAGCCATCACAAACAATCCAACAAAACGAGCACGAGCGAAAGGTACGTATATGTTCGTAGGTATATGGAATAAAAAATCACTCACGCACTGCATATAATTCGCAAAAGAAATATTCGAGACGATAATTACTGCCGTAGACGCGGAAACACCGACGAGCCGTAAATTACATGCGATCAAAAACGTACTAAACAAAAAAATTGTTTTCGTTCGTAATAACTTCACCCTTTCAAGTTAAGTTTCGAATATAATTATATTATTAAAAATCTGAGGAATTCCATCTTAATTTTCTTGCAACGAATAGTACCTTCGGATATGAATTCCAGGTTTTCTAGTAAAGTAATTAAACGAGAAGATTAGTATTGAAATAGTCAAAGAGATAAGGTATTCTTATTTACAAAATTGTTAATGGTTAAATTCTTATTGTTATTAATATAATATAATAACCAACATTACTCGTGAAAGTTTTAATTGTTTTTTTGCTAAATATATTAGTATTAAAATATTATCAATATTATATATAACAGTATTAAAACATTATATTATTATTTAATGAATAAACACCTTAGGAACGCCTATGATTTACGACCGTTTTATGAGTTTGAGGCATATTTCGTGCTCTCAACAATTTGTAAACGAAGAATACAAATTTCGTAAAATGTACCTAACAAAAAATAAAAATTAAGAAAGCAGATTAATGAATTAAGGGCTCAAATATTCCATCTCCTTGTGCTAAACAGTAACCAAATCTATCATACAGATTTCTTCCCATATTTTGGAGTAGAGCTGGTGTAATGCTTGCAGAGAAATGAAGTATTTTTGCCCTTAATTCGACTAGGTTTGTGACCCTTTCAAACTGATGCCTATAAATGTTTTCTTTGAGAAAACCCCAAAAAAAAAAGAAATCGTTAGGCGCTAAGTCACAGGATCTAGTGGGCCATTTTATAGCACGTGTACTTATCAGTCGATCAGGAAACGTTTGATTGAGGAAGTCAATCGTTGCTCTAGAGTTGTGAGCCGAACATCCTGTTGGAAATAAACCTCCTGAAAATTAACGGGAAGGCGTCGAACTGCCGGAATAATCTCATTCTGAAAAAGTTGTAAATATTTGGGCCAGTTTAGGTTTCCATCGATAAAAAATGGACCGACAATATGGTCGCCTAAAATCAAAGTCCAAAAATTTAACTTTTGCGGATGCTGCGTTCGCACTGCAACACTGAGGTGCTTATTTTTCCGAGAATAATACCTTGCAACGAATGGATTGTGTTTTTATGCAATAAAAATGAAGATTCGTCAGAAAATAAAATATTTTTTAAAAAGTGTACATTTTCATTCTGTTCATCTAACATAATTTCACAAAACTCCATCCGCCTAAAGTTATCTTCCGGAAACAGTTCTTGTGTTAGTTGTATCTTAAAACTGTGCTACCCATTCCTTTTGAGAACTCGCTGGACAGTTCGAGCATTCACGTTAACTTCCCTAGCAATTTGTATGCTATTGCAAGGTTCACTAGATTCCACAAAAGCACAAATATCAATATCCCTGTTTTGACGCTCCTCATCGACGGGTCTAACACGTGGTTCATTACCTTGATGACAGTTTTTACAACTGTTTACACATCACGAAGTTTGCAAATGTTTGCAATTACTTCGCGTATCGCATGAAAGTACCATGTTACAAGTTGCACTTTTTCTTCTTCTTCTTCTTCTTCACGCGACTAGGATTACTCCTGTTTGTCTGACTCTTCTGTTTCAGTCGTTGTTGACTGTACAAAATACTTTTTCTTGGACGGTATACAACGGAATAGGCATTTTATTAATTATTTGTTTATTCTTTCAGAACTTCGTTTAAAAATTTTAATGTCAATGTGACAATTACGACAATTCGTACCTACTGTGATATGAATATAGAGGTGGAAACGTGTAACATGTCACAGCGATTGCCATTGTGTTGTATGGTCAATAAAACAATGCCGTGATCTGTATCCACAGGTCGTTTACTATCCAATGCTGTTGTCCATTCATTATCACAAAATTAGTCATAGTTGATCGACTTTTAACAAACCCTTGTTGTTGTAAGGGAATAATTTGTTCTCGAAGCAAAAATTCTGAAAGACACTGTGATAATTGTTTCCATAACTTTACAAATAACAGGTGTAAATCATATTGGTCTGTAATTATTGAGATCTAACTTATTTTAAGATGGACTATAGAAGGTAAACTAGGTCAACCATCTGACGTATTATTTATATTAATTAAATGGCTTATTTCCTGATTTAAATCTAATAATAGGTATTCATTATCCATTCTGTACACGAAAATGTTAGGTCACTTATTATTAAATTGATTTCCAGATAATATTTAAAATGCATCAACCGTGCTTGGAGCCATTTAAATCGAACAACAATAATAATATTGTCTGAGTAATGCATAATACAATCAGAATTATAAATAGTAGTGTTTCTTTGCCTTCACAAACTTGTATTAGTCAGCTCTGAACTGCTCTTCAGTGGTTTTTAAAAATTAGTCCATAATATGGTAACACTTTGGTAACACAATACAGTAATGTTAATAATAATTTTGTGATAGTTTTTGGTTACTTTTTGGTAAGTATTTAAAAATTCAAATATTTAATTTTAATTTAGTATAGCTTTATATTAACTAGTGAGTGTTTTTGAGTTTCCAAAGTAAAGACTATTTCGTCAAATAAAAATTTCGGATCTGATTGAATTGCTTCATCCATAAAAATAATTTTAAATAGAAATTTTGGAATATTTTTGTTTTTCTAGCCTAACCAGTTTATGCCTGGATGTGTCAGTTTAATCTTTACTGAATGTAAGCCCAATTTATTTACATTTCTTTCTTTTATTGGTAATTGATAACTCTTATTATTTTCCTGTCCTATTATTGACTGCAACCTCAAGATAAAAGTCTAGTATTTTATATATATATATATAATAACGGATTTATTACGGCTGTCGCCGCTTCTCCGCCCCCAATTTCCATCTTTTTCTGTCATATGCAGTTGCCTCTTCTAAGTCTCTTGCCGCCATTGCTTCATCAATATCGTTGCGCCAACTTCTCCGTGGTCGTCCTCTCTTTCTTCTTTCAGGAGGGATCCATTCCAGTATTTTATATATAAATATAAATATTTGTTTATTAAAAAATCCTGTATGAAAGGTATATTTATTTAAAGAACCCTTACGGGCTAAATCACAGAACATTTTCGTAACAAATATTTCATGGTTAGTGCTGCTACTAGGTATACATGTTTAAAGTCACTATATATATATATGAGCGAAAACCCATATATTTTATTTAAACTTTATTATTTAAACTTTAAATGTTATTTAATTGGTTGTTTCTCCAAGACAATGCACCGGTAAAAATTCATGAGAGGCGCTTCGAATTGCTTATTCGTCCAGCTTATTTTCCTTATTTGGCACGCTTCGATTATTGTTTTTTCAAATCTGAAAAGATGGCTCGTAAATAAAAAACTCGGCTCGAACGAAGGCATAATTCACGAAACAAACATTTATTTTGCAAAGCTTTTAAAATCGTATTATTTGAGAGGTATCAAGAAGAGGGAAAATTGCTGGAATCGATGAAGGCTTTATCGAATAAATGAAAGATGTTTCTGAAAAAACATGGTTTTCACTTTATTTTCCAAAAACATGTGTTTTTCATCACATTCAAAAATGAGCTTACTTATCAGACCACCTAGTTTTGTTGCAGAGGACTTTAAAACTACCACTGCTCTTATCTTCGTTTTATAGATGCTTACTTTTTTTTTGCTATTTTATCGATTTTTTTTTAAGAATTGTAGTTTACCCAGCAATAAAACATTAAAAACTTTTGTCTTCAACACTTCTACAAATTTTACTATAATTTATTATCACTGCAGCTGTTTCGGCAATGTGCCTTACTTCAGTGATCTATTTTTGTTATGGGTATAACAGGTTACAGTCTTTAACTGTATAAGTTAAGGAGAGGAGAACTGTTTGTCTCAAGTTGGTCATTCATAATTACATCTGTATTTTTTTTTAATTTAAACAAATATACACTAAACAATTATATGTTTCACTGACAACTGAGTGTTCCACTTGGTACACATCGGAGCAACCTCCTGGTTGAAGATATGATTGTGTGTAAGGAAAGTATGTCCTATTCGGAGTCGGTTGATGATGACTTGGTCTTTTCTATTATTTGGTAAGATGAGTTTGGTTCCTACTTGACTTAGACATTCTTTGAGTTTGTTAGCAGTGTGATCCCAAGTAGTTTGCCACGCTCTCTACACGTGGGCTTTGATATTTACTTTGTGATCAGTCCAAGGCATTTGATTTATGATAGCAATACTTTGGTCGGTGGTTGCATTGCTTGCCAGAGTGTCCACTTCCTCATTACCACTTATTCCCATATGAGAAGGTACCCAGATAAAGGAAATATCTTTTTGTTGAGTCTGTAGATAAGATAACTCTTTTTTGATCTTGAGAAGTATGGCGTGAGTTGTATATAGCTGTTTTATTCCAAGTAATGCGCTCATTGAATCGGTGATGATAACAAATTTGCTTTCATTGATAGAACACAACATTTTTTCAGGGCTTGGTGAATTGCCGTAAGTTCTCTGGTATATATACAACAATTTGTTGGGATTCGTATGGTAGACTTGACGTTTTCGTAGATGTGGGCTACGGCATGTCCTTCATGACATTTGGAAGCATCAGTGAAGATTTGATTGTTGGGTATTTGGATATTACATTTTTATAAGCTTGCTGTATAAGGAAAGGATGTGTGGAATGTTTCGGGAGTTCTTTTAGAGACGTGTCTATTTTTGGAGGTTTAATCATCCAAGGAGGAACATTTACATGAATAGGCATAGTAAAACTGAACTGTTCTAAATTAAGACCAATACGTTTTACTCGTTCGGGAAATGGTAGTTTTTTTATTGCAATGTTTCTGTAAAGATCGGACGATATATTTGTTCTGCAAAGTATTGTTGAGTAGGTTACGTTGCTGTTGTTTGCTGAAATTCTGGCAACATAATTTAGTGATGGAAATTGCCTTCGTTGGCTTAAGGACAGTTTATTAGTCAAAACTTGTAAGCTACTTACTGGACTAGTTCTTGTGGCACCTAAAACTAATCTCAAGCACATATTTTGAATGTAGTCAAGTTTTTTTAAAGATGTTTTGTTAGCAGTATCGTAGCATAAACAGCCGTAGTCTAGTTTACTTCGTATTAGTGATCTATATAGAGTAAGTAAGGTTGTTGTATCTGCCCCCCAAGAGGTATTTGAGAGCATCTTTAGTAGATTAATTCTGAATTGGCAAGAACGTTGCAGATTGATGATGTGGGTTTCCCAGTTTAAGTTACGTTTAAAAGAAAGTCCTAAGAAATTTATTTCTTCTGCTTGTTTCAGGACAACTGCATTTAGTGTTAATTGAACATTAGGATAATTTTTTCTTTTGCTAAAAATTAAATAACGTGTCTTTTCACTAGAGAATATAAAACCCGTGTTTTGCGACCAGCTTTCAATTGTGTGTAAGGTAGTTTGCAGTATATGTGTTCCCAGAGTCACATTGTTTGTTCTTAGATAAATGACTAAGTCATCTGCATATAGGCTAGTAAATACAGGTAGTTTTATTTGATGTATAATACTATTTATTGCAACTAGAAAGAGAGTAGGACTTAGAGTAGATCCTTGTGGAGTGCCGTTTTGAAGTAATCGTCTGGAAGATGTAAATCCATTGGTTCTAACTCGAAAAGTTCGTGTTTCTAGAAAATTTTTAATAACGGACAACATGTGCCCTTGAACATCCCATTCTTGAAGTGTTTTTAGTATAAGATGTCTCCATGTTGTGTCAAACGCCTTTCTTATGTCAAAAAACACGGCAATAAGTTTTTGGTTGTGCAGAAAGGATTCATGTATACTTGATTCAAGTGTTATTAGATTGTCTGTTGTGGATCTACCCGTACGAAATCCACTTTGTCTGATACTTATTAGGTTATTGTTTTCGAGGTACCATTTAAAATGATAATTAAGGATTTTTCTAATAAAAGTTTGCAGGTACAATACGTAAGTGATATTGGACGATAGGAATTTGGATCGTCTTTTGGTTTATTATATTTAAGGATTGAAATTATAGTTGCTTGTGACCATAGATCAGGAAAGTCATGATGAATAAAAATATTATTAAAAAGATCAACTAATATTAGCTTTGCATGCAGAGGAAGATTTCGTAAGCAAAGAGGGTGGATATCATCAGGTCCTGGACTCGAATTTTTAGCACTTAAACAAAATTCTAATTCTTGAAGACTTACTGGTTTGTTTATTGGATTGCCGCTCTCTGTGATTTGTATATTTGAAGACTCCGTTAGTTTTTTGTGCTCTAGAAAGGATAGGCTGTAATTAGAATTACCAGAATTAAGTTCGTATATATCTGCTAGTATTTCTGGAATATCTTCTTTGTTTGAATGCGTTTGGTTATTATATGATAGAGTATCTATACCTCGAAAGTATTTTGTGCCTTTTATTCTGCGGACTTTGTTCCATATGTTGCCTAAGGGAGTGGAAGGATTTATTGAAGAAACGTACTTTTTCCAACTTTCTCGTTTTGCTTTTTTGAATAATTGTCTGCTTTGAGCTCTGGGATTTTTAAACCTTAAAAGGTTTTCGATAGTTTTATGTTTCTTGTAAACGTTAAAAGCGTGTTTGGACAAAGTGAGTGCTTGTGCAATTTCGTTATTTCACCAAGGAACTGGCTGCCTTTGACTCGATTTTGTTTTTCCCACTGCGATTGTTGCTGCAGAAATAATAATGTTATTAAATATTTCAAATTTTGGTTTGCGTTATTGGTTAAATTAGATTTGTTTGTTTGTTCTTCTATCAGTGTTCGATATAAATTCCAGTCAGCTGACTTTATTTTCCATATCTGGTGAATTAGAAAAGTTGATTTATCATTAGTGTTTATGGCTGTCGTGATAGGGAAGTGATCACTATCATATAAATACCCCAATGTGTCCCAGTATAATAAAGGAGCTAGCGACGGACTTCATAAAGAGAGATCTATGGCAGAAAATGTACCATTGTATGAATTGAACCTAGTAGATTTGCCAGTGTTTAGTAAAACTAAATTTAAATTATCGATGAGATTATTTAGGAGATTGCCACATTTGTCGGTTTTGTTACTTTCTCAAGTACTGTTGTGACAGTTAAAATCGCCTAATATTATTTTTGGGTGTGGAATTTGGTTTAAAATATTGCTTAGTTCAGTTATGTTTAAATCAGTAGGATGAGGTAAGTATACATTGCAAATATTGATTTTCATTTTGTGGGTGACTGACACTGCAACTATTTCGAGATTTGTTTGCAGTTGTATTTCAGTTGACTCTATGTATTCCCCTACAAAAATTGCTGTTTCGCCGCTTGAGTGATCTGCAACTAGGTTTCTTAGAAAAGGAACATAATTTTTTAATGTTACATTTTGGTGCTTGAAATGGGTCTCTTCTAGGCATATGACTAAAGGAAGATATTCGTGTATAAGAAGCTTAATGGATTCTATATGTGTAAAATAACCGTTGGGGTTCCACTGTAATATGAATGTGCTGGCCATTAACTCTTTATATGTTAACTATTTATTGTTGAGAACTTGATTCTTAGTCAGTTTCGTCAGTAGAAGAAGGACTGTTGAGAAGCCGTTTCTTCTTCAATCGGGTGAATTGTTTTTTAAAGTTTTATTTTGTATTTGAGAATATATAAAGTTTAAAATTTCTTTTATTTCTTGGGTTTCATTTGAATAATTTTTAACAATGCGTTCAGGATGTTTTGAGTGAAGGGAATTTGCCAGAAAATCACATATTTTATGAAAAGTAAGTGTAAAGGAAGGGTTTCTATTTTCAATTTTTTCTTTAATTTGATTTAGAATAATTGGAATATCTTCTTGGGTTTTAGGCTTTTTCTTAGGTTTTTGAGTATCGGGAGGAGGTAGGTCATTTTAATGAATTTCAGGAGAGGATATTTGTCTTTTAGTTGCAGGAGTAATTTCAGTGGTTTTTCTATCGCTTTCAATTACTAAGGAATTATCTTGAAATATTTTTGGTTGATTTAAGATTTGTAATTCCTTGTTGGTTTGTGAGGAAGTGGTTTGTTCCTTTGTAGCTGATGCGTGATTTTGTATGGTATTGGGTTCTGGTTCCATTAATGTTTCGGTATCTTCTTGGTATTGGTTTCGTGGTTGATCTTGTAGCTGATTATATTTTTCATTAGTAGAGTTATGTATATTCACGTGGTGGTCAGTTTCCATTTGATTAATTGAGTTGCTTGATGATGATAAAGAAGGACAGTCAGAATCGTAATGTCCGACAATCTTGCATCTGGAGCAGTTTAAACCATCTATGGAAATGTATAGTCGATATGATGTATTGTCGAATGAGATTAGAAATGAGTCACGAATTGATGCATTTTCCAAAGGACTTATGAACATTTGCCTCCTAAAGCTGAGTACGTGGCTGTATTCTGAGTCTTGCATGCCTACTCGTAGAAACGTCATGTTGGAGGCGGATTTTATACCCATAGTTTTTAAGTGCTCTTCAATTATGCTATTAGGTATAGTAGGACATACATTAGATATGATGAGTTTCTAGGCAGGGGTTATAAGTCTTCTTACTTCAATCTGGTTACCATCAATATTTATATATTTGTGGGAGCTAAGAAATTGATCAACTACATATTTAGAGGAGAGGTAGATGCAGATGCGGTTGTTTGCTATTTTGGATGCCCAAACAACATTTTTGGGCTGTACTATTGATCCAATAGCTTTTATATATTCGAAAACTTTTATTCCTTGTATGGTTGAAAGTATAATACCTTGGTCATTTGAAGGATATTTGAAACTGTTTAATGCATTGAAGTAAGATATATGTGACGTAGTGGGTATATTCCGTGAGGTAGTAGCTGATTCCGGTTTCCCGCTGAGAATTTACGTACATTGGCACAACAGAGGATCTGAAGCCGGACCTGGCCACTTAATAAAATTGAACAGCAGCCTAGCCTAATTACTTGTTAGCAGCAAGAACCAGCAAAAAGCTGTTGTCGATAATCGATAAGTTGAATTGAAATCGATAAAATATTTTGCCTTTTAAACTTCTGATTTTAAGGTTATTAATAATGCAGTTTTGTACTCACAGAATTCTACGATTTTCAGTACACTGTCACATTTAACTTTAAGTTGCAAACAGTATAAAAATTAAATTATATATTTAATTTTAACTACCATAATTAACAAATTTGTCAGAACCGATATAAAGCTGTATGATCTGCTAGATATCGGGACCGGACTCCCTGTATTTTTTAATTTGTTAATTTCCATAGATTCTAATAATAATAGCTTAAGGACTTTATTTTAAATGTGAAGAAATTGAAATTGGTAGAAGGTGAATTGCGTAAGTAGAATTTTTTGTTTTATTATTCAAATCGATGTTTACCTAATGTAAGTTTTGGACAGTCGCCATATGTAAGTTTGTACACACCACTGTGTAAGTGCGTTTTCTTTTGGCTCTTGTTATTCTTAACATATTTGCTTAAGTTGTTGTTTGTTCTGAAAGCTGGTATTTCTTTCTTTTTTACGTTTTGGCTATTTTTAATGATATTTTGCCTGTATACGTAATCGAGCAGAAAGTACTGGGTTTTATCTCGATAGAAAGATTGAAATAAATTTTTGGGCTTTGTTATGCAGTTTTTTGTTAAATTTTGTTTATTTTCTGTTCGTTGTAGCCATTGTTTACTGCTATTTGTCTAATAATATTCAAATATAGCTCGAAGTTGACATGGGAATTTCTATTAATCTACGTAAGACGTCATGATAGGCTGACAATTTATCTTGTATAGGATGGGATGATAACTTGTGTATAGTCGTGTCAATATGGGGAGGTTGATGGAGAACTGTAAACTCATGTTTGTTTTCAAGTCTGATAATGTTTAAATATAGAAAAATTATGAATGTAAATTCAATGTGACTATGAAGTGAATTAATATAAGATAAGAAAAGGTAAAAGAAATAATAAATTAGACTTACTCACAATCAATTTAATTTAACTATTAGACGACCGGTTTCGCTTTCTACAATATGCAAAGCATCTTCAGGTCACGATACAATGTTAATTAAATGATGCCGGTCACGCCTTCAGGTCACGATACAATAACATTGTATCGTGACCTGAAGATGCTTTGCATATTGTAGAAAGCGAAACCGGTCGTCTGATAGTTAAATTAAATTGATTGTGAGTAAGTCTAATTTATTATTTCTTTTACCTTTTGAAATGGACTCACACAAGCAACACATTCATGATTTGAATAAGATAAGAATTGGTCAAGTTGTCTGTTATTTTCTGTAAAGCATTCCAGTATTTTGTCCATGGAATACATGAATGCACTGCTGGAAGCACAAACCTTTCCTGAGCCTTGGAGGACATCGAGGTTAATACTGCTTCCCAAAGCTAGGGAAAAGTATCGCCCCATCTGTCTGCTTCCATGCATCAGTAAGCTGTATGAAAGGATGCTGCGAGTACGCATAGACGACATGATTGAGAGGTCAGGTGGTTTATCAAGGAGGCAATTTGGTTTTTGTAAAGGGAAAAGCACGATTGATGCAATCATGAGTGTACTCGAAGCATTGCGCAACAGAGGAGATGAACATCGCTGGGCGGCTCTGCTGTTGTTTGATGTTAAGAATGCATTCAATACGTTGCAGTGGAACGAGGTAATAAAGGCAATGGAGGAGAGAGAATGTCCTGGTTACCTGATGAATGTGGTGGCGGAGTATCTGTCCGAGAGAAGGATTATGGTGGAAAAGGGCACGATCGTGGACGTGACGGCCGGGGTACCCCAGGGATCTGTCTTGGGCCCGACGCTATGGAATCTGGCATATAACGGGGTTATGCACTGTGAATACGGAGAGGGTACAACCCCCTTCGCATTCGCGGATGACCTCGCTGTACTGGTAGTGGCCCGGGATGAGCCAGATCTCAAATACCGGGTTCGAAACGCTGGCGGAGTCGTAAAGAAATGGATAACGCAGCACGAACTGAAACTTGCGACAGAGAAAACCGAAGCCATCATTCTGAAGGGGACAAGGAACAGGCAAAATATTGAATTAAAATGTGCGGGAGCATGTCTAACACCTAAGAAACAAGTAAAGTATCTAGGAGTGACATTGCACCAGAATGGAAAATGGGGAGAGCACGTGCGGGAGGTGGTCCGGAAGGCTGCGAATAGTACGGCTGCGTTGGGGAGGATGATGCCGAACATTAGAGGACCCAAATCCGAAAGGAGGAGGGTCTTACACGGTGTTGTAAAGTCGATCGTCCTCTACGCGGCACCAGTCTGGAGCGAGGCGGTAGAGATAACTGCCTATAGGAGTCTCATGACACGAGTAGACAGAATAAGTCTGTTGCGAGTGGCATGTGCCTACAGGACTGTGTCTGCGGCTGCCTTATGGACCATCACTGGATGTGTTCCGTTGCATGTTTTGGCGGTGGAAAGAAAACAGCTTTATGAGAGAAGAGGTCCAAACCTTACTGTGGCCGAGTAAAGACAGAAAAGGGAAAGGTCAGTTGAAAGATGGCAAGAAGAATGGAACAACACGGAAGATGTGGCACAGTGGACGAAAATGCTGATCCCGAACATAAGAGATTGGGTGGACTGTGGCCACAGGCGACTGGATTATTTCCTGACGTAGGTGCTCACAGGACACGGGTGTTTTAGGGCCTACCTCTATAGGATCGGAAAGGCCGATACAGATGAATGCCTATACTGTACTAATGCAGCTATATCCGCGCAGTGATCAAGAAAAAGGAAGAGGAAGAAAGACTGCTAAACCAACGCTAAAGGTAAGAGTGAATGATGCTGAAAGGTGAAGCTAGAAAAGTGGGTCACACTGTATGAGTTGGAATGCGTGAGTCAGACTGTGGGGAAGGAGCAAATGCCCATCTGAAAACAATGCCGAACTAGGAGCGATGAGTGTCTTCTACGCGATACCTGGAACGAGACAGGGAACCTCCTTGCTGATGAATAGAGTGTGGATGTGTATGAATGGAGAATGAATGAATAAAGGTAGTGATTCGGAAGTGATGCCGGCCTTACAGCGGCCATTCCGCTTCCGGATCGCTGGATGACAGAGGAGGGTCTGGTTTAGCAGGTAGGCGTTCGGCGTAGACTCGGCGATGAGAGGGCATTTTAAAGTACCTCGGGAACTATCGCCGGGAGTACGAAGAACGAATTCTGTACTAAAGTCAGTCAGGCGGCGTCCTGGACTGAGATGTCTTTTGAAGATTCCAAAACCCCCTCTATAAAGACGAAAAAAAAGGATTTTGTCTTTGTCCATGTATCTCCACCAATATAAAAATTGAATGAATGCGGGATGTTTTGAAATCTTTGTTTCTAGATGATCCATAAAAATATCTGATAGTAATGGGCTTAGAGGATTACTCATGATAAATCCTGCACTGTTATTTGTATATATTTGATTATTGAAGTAGTCTTGATTTTCTGACCATCATCGAGCTCAATTTTTATTTATTGACTCTGAGCATAAAGTTGTTAACACTAATTAAACATTTTAACGGTTTAATACTTCTTCTGGTTTACATAAGCTTAAATGTGCGCTAGCTAGTATAAGATGGACTTTTTCTATGATATTAATATTGATCCTGATTTTTTGATAGTGTGTCTCACCGAAACTTATAAGTAAAGCATTTTCCACTAAAAAAAGTACGTAAAAGCCGTGCTATGGTTTATTAATGAATTAAGGTGTTTCTTAGATCTAATCTTTCTCTTATTAAACACATTGCAGATGCCATTAAGGATCCCGATTTTTTCAAAGTATATAAAAAACAAAAATTTGAATATAATCGGCAATTACAAAATGCTAAAAGGTAAGCTTACTGTAATTTTATTACTTATTCCAATAATTAACCTAGAGACTGCTAGAAAATAGTAAATTTCGAAATAAACACTACAAGATCCAGTTCGGTACAAGCTGATCTACCTCCAGACGAAATAAATCATTTTTTTATTGCAATTGCAGAGAATATAATAACATCTCTTCCCACTATTAATATCGATGCCCTCTTCAATTAAAGAAATTATGCTTCTCCGAGTAAGTCCTTTTTTTCGTCCCGTTGTCGAAGAAGAGGTCTCTTAAATAATAAAGTCTTTTAGTAATTCTAATTGTAGGGACGTTAACGAAATTGATAGCAAAATTTTAACAGAAACTTACGAAATTGTTTTAGTACCTGTCATTCACCTTATTAATTTAATTCTATCAACTGGAGTATTTCCGGAAGTACTTAAATACTCAAAAGTACTATCTACCTATCTACAAAAAGTGATTCCTCAAAAACTGACAATCATAGACCCATAAGCATTATTTCTACTTTTGAGAAAGTAATTGACAAGATTATGAAACTACAATTTTATTCCTATTTTAAGTCCACTAATTACTTTTGCAACTCACAATATGGATTCAGAAGTGCTAGTTCTACTACAAACGCGGTATATAATGTTCTGAGCGAGGCGATTGAGGAGCTTGAACGCGGAAATCGCATAGCAATTTCTCTTTACGACTGGTCGAAGGCTTTTGACTGCGTTTCAAACGACATTTTGCTCCACGAATTAAATTTCTATGGAATCAGAGGTATCCCTTTTAAGCTTATAACTTTTTACCTAAGGTAACTGAATACAATATGCCCATGTTAAGGGAATTTTGAATTTATTGCTACAAAAATATATTTTTCATATATTTTTTAACACTATACCAATGTTTAGGTGTTTAAGCATCGCTAGTTTTTTTATTGTTTGGCAATTATTTTTTTTTCATATCGATTTTTTTTTAAAACCCCTCAATCTGGGCATATTGCCAACCCCTGAAGGTAATATGCCCAGTCGAGTGAAGGTAATATGCGCTTACCTAAAACACTAAATGATGTGGAAATAAATATTAAAAAACATCATATACTTACAAAATCTTATATTTATTGACACTATGAAAAACATTTAACCAAACAAAGATATTAAACAAACCTTTTTGTAAAAACTAAAATGTCAAAATAAAGAATTTTTAACTGAAATAACTTAAAATTAAGGAACATTATTGTGGGGTACAATCAGGACAGGTAAAGGATTCCTTATCGAATTTTGTCAGCCCTACACATTCTTCATGAACGTACTGTACACATATAAAGCATAGTCGCATGTCTTTTATTTCAGCTTTGTCGCAAATTTTGCAAAACCATTTTGCTACGTCTTCTAATTTTTTGTTTTTCTTTACCAAACAAGCTGGTAGAGTTTGTTTCGTGCCTTTATTTATATCTGTTCGTGGACCTGTGCTAGTGGTAGAAAATACATTTTTTTTTACCACTATAGCTCTGCTATTTATTGCCTTCTTTCTATTTTGTGTATTTTTTTTTTCTCAATTTTTGCCGGAGTCTCAAGCATTTCCGTAAACGATGTGTCCAAAGTTTTGCCCTGGCAAGTTTTTATTTCTTCAGTATTACTTTTTTCTTCTCGAAGATTGTTATTCTCTTTGTTATAAACCTCCAAATCATTTTTTTCAGAATTCATAAGGAAAGTTTCCTTTTTTTTATGAAACTGATTTATTGCCAATTCAACTTCTTCGCCGCTGTCTTCTGATTCCGAAGTATAACTGCCAGAACTCTCACTTGATGAAGTTTGTGTTTTAGACTTCTTTTTCATGTGAATTGGCGTCTTTTGGTATTGTGGCAAACAGTTTTGTTGGGAAGAGCTTTTTGAATAGCCTGCAGTTGGTGGTGGAGTTTTCTGGCGCAGATTAATGGGTCCGCTATCACTATCACTTGATGATGATTCAGTTCTAGGTTTCTTTTTTTTGTAATCTTGGGTCTTTTGATATTTTGGTACACTTTTTTGTTGAGAGGAATTATATGAACAACCTGGAGTAGGAGATGGTGTTTTCTGGCGTACATTAATGGGTCCGCTATCACTATCACTTGATGATGTTTCAGTTCTAGATTTCTTTTTTTTTGTAATTTTGGGTCTTTTGATAGTTTGGTACCCTTTTTTGTTGAGAGGAGTTATATGAACAGCCTGGAGTAGGAGATGGTGTTTTCTGGCGTACATTAATGGGAGTGGGATCAATGTTCTCAATTTCTGATAAAATACTTGGGGCAAAAGTAACTTCAGGTATAGCATCGGGGTTATAAGGAAATATTCCTGTTGCAGCAAAGCCTGATTTAATGTTAGAAGGTGTCAATGCCTTGTCCCACACTATCGAAAATATTTCCCCAAATCGCTGCTTTGTTAAAGCACGTTCTTTGTATTTGGTCCAATACAACAACACTTGTTCGTCCCAGTGGTGTTCAAAGGAACGAAACACAGCTTTGTCCATCGGCTAGAGTTCATGAGTTGTGTTGCTAGGCAAACACAGAAGGGTTATTTGATATTTCTCGGCAGCTTCGACAATTGAAATGTCTAAGTGACATGAGGCTCCATCAAATATTAAAAGACACTTTCCCTCCAATTTATATTTTGCTAAATGCTCCAACCAAATAATGAAGGTTTCCACATTCATACTGCCTTTAGGGGTCATCAACGCCAACGTGCCATGAGGCAAATTATCTTTCCATTCGGGCTTCATGCGCCGTCCTTTAAACAAAACGGCAGGAGGAATAGCGGTACCATTGGCGTTAGCACAGCTAACAATAGTTACATTTTCCCCATGTTTCGGAGCAACCAAATGTACGCGTTTCGCGCCTTTCTTTGCTAGAACGGTCTATTGATGATGCAGACTGAGTCTGCAGCCTTTCTCGTCCACATTGTAAATTCTTTCAGGTTTGTCGATTAAATCTAATTCTTGAAGTACACCCCTTAATTTGTCAAAATAGTCTTTTACTATGAACTTGTTTAATTTTTGAGCCCGAGCAGGATTCATGTTTTGTGCTTTCCTTATCGATATTTCAGGGTGTCTTTGCAAAAATCCTTTTAACCAATAACGTCCAGCCATTTTGGTTCCTTGTGAAAAAAAGTGTGGCAAATTGTTTTGTTCACAATAAGTAAACACACATTTTTTTTAAGTTTTATTGCTGAGGGGATACCCAACTTCTGCCAATCTAACAATTCGTCGAGACAATTCGTTTTCTTGATCTATATTCAAAATAGTCTTTCTCCCCATTTTTGCCTTTTTGGTACTATTTTTTTCTACATAGCGTTTCAAAGTGCGTCTAGAAATATTATACCTTTGACTTGCCGCATTGTATGACATTCCATTCATTACTGCTGCAATTGCGGATTCTAGCTGTTGATTGCTCCATTGCGACCGTATTTCCTTATTTCTGACACGAGGCATGTTATCTAAAACAAAAAAATCAATAAATTATCTGTTATAATTAGCTGGCAATATGCCCAATTGAGCAAATTGTCAGCATACACTATGGGCATATTGTTGACACATGATGAATAATACATTTTCTTAAATTATAAAAACATTTTAAATAATAATATATTTTATTTTTACTTACATTTTAAGTACTCTATGGCAGACTAAAATCACTTAATGTCGTAGACAAATTAAAACGTTTAAGTGCAAAACAGAGGTGAAAACTGACGTCAATTTTTATAAAGACGCTCTTAAAAACCACGTACAACTTGACTGCACCACGGCAAGCTCACAACTAACCTTGAGGTCGGTCACGGGCTTAGTTATACTAGGCGTTCAGTGTGTCCAGCGCCTCCTTCCCCGAATATCAAATATTAAAGCAAAACATGGAAATGGGCATATTGCCAACATGGGCATATTGTATTCAGGTACCTTATGTGGCAGACGTCAGGCGGTAGTGTTTTAAGATCATTTTTCTTTTTTTATATCGGTAAAACATAGAATCTCACAAGGTTCGGTCTTAGGACTTTTTTGTTTATTATTTATGTCAACGATTTTCCTATATTTATATCTCCATACAAATCCGTACAATTCGCAGATGATACGACATACGTTAAAGCAGGAATAAATTATAATGATTTACAAATGTCTTATGAGAAAGTTTCCAGTAAATCTAGCACATTGTTCGTTACAAACAAACTGAAACTTAACTCCGATAAAACGCAAAACTTGGTTATATCTGCAAGTTATTTACATATTGATCCAGATAACAAAGAGACTGTTAATATATTGGAAATAACTATAGATAATCGATTGAACTGGTCGGCTCATATCTCACAACTAAAGAAAAAGCTATCAAGTTCGTTATTTGTTATTCGTTAACTAGCAAGGGTTGTCAACTTTAATATATTAAAAATGACGTATTTTTCTTTATTCCACTCTTACCTACACAATAGATTAATCACATGCAATTCAACAAATGCACTTCAAACTTTTAAAATGCAAATGAAAGCTATCAGAATTTTAGCAGGGATTAGTTATCTAGAACACTGCCGACCTTTCTTTATCAAATTTAAAATTATGGCTACCTACTCTGTTGATATTTCAAGTTTTAACTAAAATTCACAGAAAATGGTAGAAGTAGAAAATTTAATACAGCAGTCTGATGTACATGTTCACAATATGCGAAACTGTCACTATTTACGAAAAAATGGCTCTCGATTGCGTCTTTCAGATAAAAATTGCCTTAATTATACCTATTACAATATTTCACCAAAAAGTATTAAACAGCCAAGTTGTAATATTTTTTAAAAGGTAATATCTTCTGAAACATTGCTTTTACTATTTAGAAGAGTATTATGACCCATTGCAAAACATCCTCTGAACTGCTTACCATGACTTTGCCATAAATCATTTTCTGTTTAATATTTGTTCTTGTTTGTGATGTGAAAAAGGGCCCCAGGACGAAGAAGAGTATCTTGGCTTGTTAACCTGAGAGCATGGTATAGAAAGACCTCAACACAGCTATTTTGTATAGCAACCAACAAAGTCATCATAGCCAGAATGATCGCCAACGTTCGGAACGGACAGGCACCCTAAGAAGAAGTTTGTGATATTTGATATTTTTAAGATACGTTTTATATTCTTTTTTTATAACTTTGTATTTTTTACTTGCTACAACCAATACTTGTATTTGTTAAGTAGTTAAATAATTTTTAAACTTTACACCTTGTACGTGTAGCTTCTCCATTTTCGTGATATTCAATTTACATGCCCTTTTTTTAGGAATAGTGTCCTATTGAACTCGTCGGTTTTTATGATCATTTAGTAAATCATAACCAAGTTTTTTTTAAATCTTTCTAGTTGTTTTGTCTTCTATAATATTGCAATTGTAAATTATGAATGCATTTGTGCCATATGAACATCCATTGCACCAAAAAACAAAACCATTGACCAGCGGCAGGTAGTTCTGAAGCATTTATACGCATCTAACAGCTTATCCACGACGTCTACTCCCCTTTTAGTTCTATTATTATTCTCTAATAATTTCCGGCTTTTGAGTTTCTCGAGAAAGTAGTAAAACATTTTTATTACTTCGCGGAATAATGGATATAACATTGTACCTATTATCGATAGCATAATATACCTATTATTGATAGGTAAGCATTCAGAAGTTTAGTTGACACATTTACAGCAGTAAAAAAATTGTCCATGGTAACATTACGTTTTATACCTCTTATAGGTTCGCACACACGAGAAAGCCAGGCAATTTTAGCAGTATCTTTCTCATTAAGTCCATTCTTCTGCTTACCGATATATACTTTCATTGACGAGATATGTCATATTTTCGTGTTTTGTTGAGCACGTTGAGCATATAAACCCGAAACCCACATTGGCCACGAAATCCTAACTACATTTCGTTTACCGTTGTAAAATGAAATATTGAATAATGTTTTGGTATCTGAGCAGTAAAGATGATAAAAAAATTTCCTGATTGCTACTAGCTTGTCACGTCAAACCTTTCTAGGCACATTGTCAATCGGTATATCTCCATTGACATCCCATTGGTTTTAAAAAGGTCAGCAGCATATCGGTGGTTACTCTTGTTCGCAGCTGCTATGTACAGTAATTCCAGAAATGTATTTAGCTCAGTTACGTGTTTTGGGCGAGCTGCTTCATAAGTCTGGGCGTACTCCTTCAGTAAAATATATTTATTGGTATTTTCGACGATAATTTTCAATAAATCCGGCTTAAAAAATAAACTCCAAATTTCGAGGGCTTCTGTTCGAGAGGAAGCATGCTTATTTCATCTGGTAAAATTATATTTTCCGAGAAAATACGGAATTCTTTGAATAGGGCTATTTTCGTCGAGATTTTCAGCAGAACTATCTTCTTCAAATTCTTCCTGAGTATCAGTATTGTGGTCTTAAGTTTCTAACTAGTCAAAAACAAGGCGCTCATCATCTTCATCGTCTTGTATTTGTTGATTTTCAGATTCATCCTCTAACTTATTCCATGGCATTTGAATTATCTTTTGTTCTTTTTCATAATCTTCCATCGCCATAAAAAATATGCTGTAACAAGGTAAGTTATTTTACTAAAAATAAACGCCAAAAAGAGAACTGTAGTGAGAATTTTTTAATAGAAAAATAACAGGTTTACTAACCTCGGTTCCAGAGACCGATTTTAATTCTAACGGGAAAAATGCACACACTCTGTCAATCTATTGTCTCCTCCGTATTAAAGTATATATATTTTTTAATACCTTATATAACAACAATATACTAGAAAAATGAACGGAGATATGGGTATTGCAATTCATTCTTCAAGGTATTTGGAAAGAGAGGACCTGCTAGAAGAAAGATGTCTTGGCTTCAAAATCTGTTAAACTGGTTTAATACGTCTACAACCTTATTATTCCGAATAGTTGCAAGCAAAGTTAGGATAGCCAAACTGATCGCTAACATCCAGAACGGATAGACACAGTAAGAAGAAGAGTGTCGTGTATATTATATGTAACCAGGGTTTTGTAAAATTAACATATTTTTAATAGAATTTCATCTCTTCTTTAAACCGCGTTTTTTTACCAATCCGTTTTCGCCGATATTTTTAACCTATTTTTATTTTTCCAGCCCTTTGTCGACGTTTTTGTACATTTATCTATTTAACTTTTCTTTATAGATATTTTTTCATTTTTTTCGCTAGTCTAGTTGACTTGACAACAATAGTGAAAGATTCATAGATTTATGCAACCAGAATCAACTCAGAATCTTAAATGGATACTTTCCACATAAACTGGTACACAGCTATACAAGGACTCAGGAAACACGAAACATAAAATCAATAATCGATTATATTGTAACAAAACAAAAAACCCGACTAAGAGTACAATATGTAAGAGTTCAGAGAAGCGCAACATGCTGTAGCGATCACTATTTATTACTTTCAAAAATACACTTCCCAATCCGAAGACAACAGAGAGAAACACGCATAGACATAAACACAACAGAAAAGATACAGGAACGAAGATACAACATCAGAAGCCTAGATGAAGAAAGTACCCAAGACTTATTTAAAAATAGATTGGATAAGAAGCTACAAATTCCCGCCCCCAAGAATATCGACCAGCTATATAAATATATAAAAAACTGTTTACACGAAGCAGCATTTGAAGCAATGGGATACTACATAAAACCCAAGGTAAACAAACCATACTGGTGGGATAACGAAATAGAGGAAGAAATAAAATGTAAAAGACAACTATACCAACAATATTTAAGTTCTAAATCATTACAAGACAAAATAAAATATAAGGAAAAACAAACAGAAGTAAGAAGGAAAATCTCTAAGAAGAAGAACGAGTCTTGGGAAAGAAACTGCCAACGAATAAATACTTATCTAGGAGGAACCAGAAGCACAGAAAGCTGGAAGCTAATAAAAAAATTGACAAAAGAAAAGAATAAAGAAGTAATACAGAGCATAAAACCTGAAGACTGGGAAGAGTATTTCAAAGGACTTATGGTAGAGAATAGAGTCGAATTTCAGGAACATAGAAATCAAAACCAAGATAGAATTTCAATAGTTGGCTCGCCAATAAGATTAACAACAGAGGAAATTAAAAATGTATGTAAACAGCTGAAGAGAAACAAAGCACCCGCACCAGGAGATATACCCGGAGAATTGTTTAAGTATGGAACGAACAAATTGTACAACTGTCTTCGACAACTATTTCAAGAATGCATAAACACAAGCGATATCCCTACGGAATGGAAGATATCATACCTCAGTACTATACATAAAAGGGTGATAAAAATAATTGTGAAAATTACCGAGGAATAGTTGTAACCGGATCTATGAGTCGAATATATGGAAAGGTGTTAAAGAACCGAATCGAGAGAGAATACTTAGATTATGAAGCAGAAGAACAAGCAGGATTTCGTACGGGTCGATCACACTTTCTCCTTAACCCAGATAGTAGAAAAAAAGATCAAGAGCAAGGAATCAAGAGATTCATATGTTGTTCGTCGACCTACGGAAAGCCTACGACAGCGTTCCACTGAAGAAGCTGTGGCAATCAATGGAAAGCACGAATATTAATATAGAATTAATAAAAGCCGCCATAGTGCTATACAACCAACCAATAACTAAGATAAAAGCAGGGACACAAATAACAACAGGATTTATAACATCAAAATGATTAAAGCAAGGATGTTGCTTGTCTCCCACTTTATTTAAAATATACCTCGAAAGTGCTTTAAAAAGATGGAAACAAAAATGCAGGACAATGGGGATACCGCTCACCAATACTATGGTATATACGCTTAACTTTGCAGACGATCAAGTAATAATGGCTCAAGATTATGACGATTTAAACTATATGACACGAAAATTAATTGAAGAGTATGATATATGGGGTCTAGAAGTAAATAAAAAGAAAACCGAATACCTGTGAATTGGAGCAGAACAAAAAGATCTCATATTAGACGATAACACTACGATAAAGTACTGCTGTGACTACAAATACCTAGGTATCACTATTTCACAAGATGGAACATTAGACAAAGCCATAAGAGAGAGAAATAGGTCAGGAAGAAAAGCCATGACAATGTTAAACACCATTTTATGGGACCAATCCATCAGCAAAGAAAATAAAAAGAAGATATATGAGACTATAGTAAAAAGTATCACTTTATACAGCTGTGAGGTATGGCCACTGAAAGAAAGAATACTGTCAATGCTGAAAGCGACGGAAATGGATTTTTGGAGAAGAGCCGCAGGAAGATCTAGAAGAGAAAGGATTACCAACGAACGCATTAGAGAAATAATGAGAATCAAACGAACAATCACAGATGGCCTAACAACAAAACAACTTATCTGGTTCGGACACATACAAAGAATGGACGAACAACGAATGCCAAAAGAAATACTAAAGTGGCAACCAAAAGGAAAGAGAAAACGAGGTAGACCGAGAAAAAGTTGGAGCAAAGGAATAAATAAAGAACTGAGAGAGAGGGCCATAGAAGAAGATCTATGGAACAACCGGTCTAAGTGGCGATTGGAATTTGGAAAACGGCGAAGAACGTTATAAACCGACAAGTAGTAGTAGTAGTAGTAGTAGTTGACTTGCATGTCTTCTTTGTTGTTTACTTCTGTCTGTTCGTTCTCTTTATTTAGGCTTGTCGCACGTCTTTTCTTTAAAAATATGTGCCTTTTATGATCATAGTTGTTTTTTTTTGACAAAATCAGTTAGTAATAACCGATACCGGTAAGGTGGCCGTTTTAATAGTTTAATGGTTATAGTTTTTTTTTTCCATCCTTTCTTTTCTCTCTTTATCTTTTTCCTCCGTTCTGACGTGTAATGTCAATCCAATTTTTTGATATTTCTCTTATTAGACACATATTCTATTATACATGAAATTGAACTCAATGTGACTATCGAGTCCTTGAATTTCTTGGCTATCAGGAAACCAGTACAAAGCCATCTATTGTCTCCTCCATATTAAAGTATATATATTTTAATACCTTGTATAACAACAATATATTCTATAATATTTAAAATGAATTATTTTCCAAGAATCAACGATTTTCTTTAAAATTGTTTTTAGATCGATAAAATTCAATTATTTATTTGGAACATATGACCAAAAATTCTGATGTCATCTGCTGGAGTAATTAGGTTATCAAGAAACTTGACCGAAATTCAGTTTCCCCATTCACCTAGTGTCTAGTACGATCGTTACATTGATTAAACTATCCAACAAAAACAACGTTGGGTTTTTAATATTTTACATCTCCCTCGTAGAGTCGGTTTAATTTTAATATAATAATTTATGTTAATAATTGAGTTGTGCGTTTACAGAGAATAGTAAAGTTATAAATTTTTGTTTAAATTTCCATTTGTTTCCAGGGTAAGAAAAAAATCAATGTTAGGCAACGACGCCGAAATGTGCAACGTCTAACAGCGCGCATCGGACGACGAGCGTCCCCGACACATATTCTCGTTGCCACCGTATTCAGTCGAGTTTAAAACGTAAACGCGCTCCAGAGCGGTAGTCCCCCAGGAAGCCCTATGCGATATCCTAGGTGAAATAGAAGAAACAACCGCGTGAATGCCTTCGTTTGGCACAAAATGTCGTCTACCGGTGAGGACGTGCCCGTCAACCTTACCATTCCCGAAATCCACGATACTTGCCTCGACGACAGAAAGTACTGGTGCTTCTTGCTCTCCTCCATTTGTACTTTTATCGCGGGCTTGCTCATTGTGCTCGTGTGGAGATTGTTTGCGTTTCTGTGTTGTAGAAAGGATCCCGAATTGGGGCCCAATGATCCCAAACAGAAGGAGCAGAAGGCTGCCAGACAGGGGAAACAAGAATTCGAAGGGACTTTTATGACAGAGGCCAAGGACTGGGCGGGAGAGCTGATATCTGGTCAAACGACTACTGGAAGAATATTGGTAAGAACATTTATCTACGTATCTAATTTTTACATATTAAATCATCAATTAAAAAATTAAACGACATACAAAATTTGTCGATATTCAGTTTTATGTCAAAAGGTCACTACACTTCGCAGTACACATTCCATTAGGCTAAAATCTTTATGACAACATAAAACAAGTTTTTATTTCAATAGATTAATATTATTATTCTATCTTAAAGGTATGTTTATACAGTGGGATCGTTTAAATTCCTCTATTTTCATTGTGTGGACAAATAAACCAATTTTTTTTTCAAAAGGGCGTATTTTTAAACCGTTTAAAATTAATTTGTTTACAAAGTCGTTTGTTAATACAATTCTAAGTCATTAAAACGAAAAATTTTAATATTTAAAAATTATACACAAAAAAGATTGTCTCTCATAAAAAATGATCTAAAAACATCAACTGATAGTCATGGCAATATACAAGAAAATACCTAATCTTGCTTCTAGCTGTCTTTTATATAAGCTCGCCTTTGTTAGTACTTTTTTTCTTTCTTGTCTCAATTATTGTCACATCATACATATTTTTCGGTTTGCTATTGTTTTTTTATAATTTGGCTTGAATGAAATCGCTTTTTCGAAATTTTGTAGTTTTTCCTATGTATTTATTCCATTTCGTTTTGTTATTCAATTATTTTTATATTACACGTTATATTCTTTTTTATAGTTTTCTTTCTTTCTTCGTTCTTTTTCTTGATCATGAGGTTTTGTTTTCATATTTTTTAGATAGTTTTTTAATTTGTGTAAATCTAAAAGCAATGTATCTTGTTTAACACATGATCTATCGTATATAATAATAATATGATATATCTAACAACTATTTTATAATTTCTAAAATCTGCTCATTTATTTTTATATTTTTAGTAGTACCGAATGTCCCCTAGCTTTTTTGGTTTGCATAGTTTCCCCAGTTTCTTCTGTGTCTTCTTCTGCTTCTTTATTTTATAAAAGATCAGCTTGTAATTCTTTTAAATAAATGTTCTTTGTGTTGTGTTTTCTCCATTTAGTTTTTCCCATATTTCTATATGTTTCTCTTCTTTCATTCTATTAACTAGATAATGTTTTTTCCAAGTCTGATTTTCACGCTTTTTCGTTTTAGTATTTTTATATTCATCTCCTGTTGATCATTATGACTGTTTCTATTAAATATTATATTTCGAGTCTTGTAAAATTTAATATTTGTATTCTGGCTGAGATTTTTGTTTTTAATAAGGTCTTCCTCTTGTTATTGATTTCCGGTCATCATTGTTTCTTCTATTACTCGGTTTTCACTTTCTTTACCTACTCTATGTTTTGTATTTTGTATTTATTCTTTGTATTTTCATATATTTTATAAGATTTTTTAGCTGTTCGTTATTAGTACCAAGTCTTGATGAAATGAAAGGCCCGGTCGTAAAACTTGTTACGTGACAAAATAAAAAAAATCATAATATCACATTGTGAATCTACAGACTAACAAAATATTTTTTTTTAAATCAGCCGGTAAAAAAAATATTTTAGAAATATAATGCTCTCATATTATAATAAAAAACATTGTTTTTTATCACATTAATTTTTTTTTAATTTTAATAAGAAGACATTTAGAAAAAAAAATGGTGCTTAACAAGTTTTTTATGCATCATAGTTAAGGAAATAAACATCTGTTACGAAACTATAAAGACACTTAACAGGTTATTAATCACTGGGTCAAGTTAGCATAAAATTGTTTAGTTTAAGATAACTTTATTTGAGCAAAGTTTATAAGAAAACAAGAGATGAACAGAATTTAAACAACAAATGAACATAAAAAATAATTTTAAACTGTTAAATCTTGGGATTTCAGTGAATAGTAGAAAGAATGATGTACTGGTGGAATCCACTGGAGGCATGACATCACATGGCCTAGTTTTGACTCTTCTATGTTCAACGCTTCTGGATACTTTTGAGTCAAGTTTCTTTTAAAATCTTCTTCCAATGAGAGACTAGGTCTACCCCTTTTTCTTTTAAAACTAATGGATTGTGGAATTCCATTGTATGTGCCATAAGAAAGCATGACATAAGGATTGTTAATATTAAACTCCAGCTTGACGGAGTTGCTTATTCCAAAATTCGATTTGGTGAAATTTTCTCTTAATTCAGAAAAATTTTAAAAATTTTCTCGCTTAAGAGACGTTACAAAAAATGGCCTTTTCTTTTTGGTTCCTTTCAGAACTTCTTCCCATTTACTAGGAGAGTACACTGCATGCCAGGAATTGTAGCCAAAATCCTACGATAATTCAATTCTTGCTTTGGCCACAGCTGTTATCAGATACAGCATAAAGTGTATTTCTTTAAACAACTAGGAATTTCATCAAATCCTCGTTTAGAAATGGATTTGTCCTAAAGGAAAAAGTAGCCATCTTCTGGCTTGTTGCAGCAATGGACACTAAAATTATAACACAAAAGTTTTTTTTATAGAAACATGGACCGGTGGTTAATTTAGGTGTAGGAAAAGCTTGTTGCAGATTAAACGTTATCACATGTACGTCATTTTCCTTAGACTCCTCCACTGCCTTGTCAAGAACGTCTCTTGTAGCTTTTGCTTTTCTTAAGTGTAACTCTTTAGAAGTTTCTAGTTCCTTAAGTTTTTCATTATCACCAATTTCTTTAGAATGGTTTATATTAATTTGGAACTCATCTCATTTTGCACAAGTGTCAGATTTAGAAGTTTTACAAGAAATATTATAGTCCTCTGTAAAAATTCTTTTGAACTTGTCTGAAGAAACAAATTCAAGTTTTTGTGCTTGACGACTTTCTATGTAGTTTTCATATAATATTTTAATATTGTAATCAATGTGCATATACTCTATCCGTGTTATCAGGTCGGCTGTAATGGCTTTCATATCGAGGTAAATAGTTTATGAAACGATGAACTGCGTCAATGTCGTTTTGCAAATACTTTTTTTTTGGTGTTCATGTCTACCTCTGCGGTCTTTTTCAGTAACAATAACACCCTTTTTAAGCTTACTCACAATATATTCCACTCGACCTCTACCGATTCCATGCAAAAAAATAAATGCATTTTTGCAAATTTTTGTTGTTTGATTGAATAGAGTATTCAAAAGTAGAAGTCCTCCTCGTATCCCTTTTTCTGGTCGTTAGTTTTATATTGTTTCTACGCATACATCCGAATAGATAAGTATTTTGTATATTTTAGCTTGAGAGCTGCCAGAACTTGGAAAATATTTTGGATCGCTTATCTGCTAATATTATCTAAAAACATTTTCTTTTACATGTACATGGAGGCCCAATAGCTTTCTTGCTTACTTCACCACCACTTCCTCTGTATTTTTTACATTTCTCTTTAGAAGCTTTTAAATTTTTTTTTCTTTTGTCTGTTTATCTGTCTCTTTCTTTTTCTTTCCTTCTTTACATTCATCATCATCATCATCACTGGCTCGACAACCCTTCCAGGATTCTTCTCCATTCTGATCTGTTTCGTGCTTTTTTTTCTCCAGTTTTTTATTTTTAAGGTTGTCATATAATTTTCTATTTGTTCTAAGTATCTCAGCTTCAGTTTTCCTCTTGTTCTTTTTTCTACTGGCATCTGTTTGAATATTTTGTTTGGTATTTCGCTTTCTTCCATTCTTTCTACCTGTACTATCCAACACAGCCGTCCTATCTTAATGAATGTTATAATATACGGATCCTGGTATATTTTGTATAGTTCAGAGTTGTATTTTCTTCGCCATATTCCGATTTCTTTTGTGCCCTTATATATGTGTCGCAAAATTTTTCTTTCGAAGCTGGCTAACAACGTTTCCTCTCTTTTAATAAGTGTCCAGGTTTCTGAGCCGTATGTGAGTACCGGTCTTATTGGGGTTTTATATATTTGGCATTTTGTTTTTCTTGCGACGTTGTCTGATCTTAGTTGCCTAATTAAGCCATGGTAACATTTATTTGCAATAAATATTCGCCTCTTCACTTCCTCCGTAACGTTATTATCAGACGTGAATAGGGATCCCAAGTATATAAAGTTTTTTACCCCCTCTATGTTGTATTCTCCTATTGTTATATTCTGTGGCTGCCTTATTTCTGCGTTTTTACTTACTTGCATATATTTTGTTTTGGTCTGATTGTTTTAAGACCACTATTTTGTGCAGCTCGTTCTAAAACAGGTTGTATGTATCATATCACTTAACAGATTTTACTAATATAATAAATAAATATCACTAATAGCAAGTAAAACGTGGTATCCGCCATCACTTAACAGATTTTACATGCAGTGTTAGAATCTTAACCTAAAAACTTACTGGTTTTAAATCGGAACGTTCGATTGAACCTTCTTCATCACTATAGTTTGGATCCGAATCTGAGCCTCCAAAGGGCTCTTCTGATGAAGAAACATCACTATTTTTCGATGTTTTTAAGCATAAAACAAAATAAAACAGGCAACTTGTTAAGTACACTTATAGTGTGCTCACTGCAGTGCACAGGTTTTACATGCAAAAACATAATATTTGACAGTTAACAGATTTTGATGATGTGGGGTAGTGACATAACAACTTTTTCATGTAAAAACATTTAAATCTTAAGTAATATTACTTAACATATTTCACAACCGGATCCTTCAAATCTTAATTTCATTTACAAACTGATAAGTGTTCCTTTTCTTACTTTTAGAACCAAATTTTAATGTATAGGGCACAGGGTATCTTTTTACTTCCTTGTTTAAATGGGATTTTTCTATTATAGTATCTTAGAACGTTGATTTTGTTTTTTTTTATCTCTTTAGCACTTGACTATTTAGCCAAATACGTGTTAAGAAATATTAAATGAAAAATTAGTAATATTAATATTCTAATATAATTAATAATCATCATCTGTGACCACTGACAGCCCATGGAGGACCATGGTCGCCTGTTTGGGATTCTAGGAGTTTTACAACTCCTCGAAAAGTCAAACGTTTTATATCTACAATCGTCACTTTCTAGTTTATCTTCAAGTGTCACAAGTCCTTTTTCTTTTCTTCTATAAGCTTGAGGGCACCCTGGTTTTTAAGAGGAAGTTCTATACCATCTATCGTTAAGTTTCATTCGTCCCTTTTGGAGTATGACATTTGTAGGAATATCTATGTTATATGCGATTTGAATTTTAAATCCCATCTTAAAATCTTTTGAAAATTCGAATATTCTGCCATCTTTGAAGTTAGCTCCCAGCATTTGAGATTTAGTTGCTGCTTTTTGAAGAATACTGAAATCCTTAAACATTTCCCTTGTGACATTAACAACTTGGAATTTGTTCTTTTTTTTAGTGTGTCTAATGAAATGGATATAGTGTTATATGTATAGAAAATACCTCACAGTCCTTGATATTTAAGTTAATTGAACTAAAATCTCGATCATATCCCATCATCGAATGTCCTGACATTAAAAAAACGTGCTTAATAAGATTAAAGCGATTTGCATAAATGTGGCGAAGGTTAGACAAAACAACGTTTATGTTCTTATTTTGCCCGGCACAGTTATCACTAACAATTATAACTTCTTGCTTCTTCTCACATGCTTATTAACAAAGTTCTCCAAGTAGTGATTAAGAAAATTGGCTATTTCGCACGATCCGCGTTTAGCGATGGTTTTATCGCATTCATACATTATGGCTGTTCCTTTTTTAACGTTGTGGATTACTAAGTTGTAAGTCCAGATTTTTCTTTTGTAGTATTGTACGTTGTAGGTAAGTTTAGGCGTGGGTAATGCTGGTTGTAAATCAATACATACAACTTCAGGTTGTATTTTCATCCAGGTTGCTTTTGTAGCTTTTCCTCATATTCTGAGCAGCTTTCTACTTTGCTAAATGAACCTCAGTTCAGTATTCAATTCAGTTATTCTAGGAGAATTCGGGTTGCTAGTCTTTAAACCATCAAGTTTAACTTTAATCTTAGTATTGCAATCATGCTGGCTAGAATATGCTGGTATCTGATCGGCCTATGGTGGAGCAGTACGGCAAGAGATAAGGGCTTGCGGCTAGGTGATACTCCTCCATAGATCCCTACCGGAAGGGCGTGGAACGCCTAAATACCGGGTATATTATATATTGCAATCATCAACAAAAGGAGGCTAAACACCTATATCGAATTCATTGACAAAGATATTTCGATAGTAGGACTCTATCACAGGCTGTTTTCAGGATGTGTAAGTTTTTGCCATTCCATATAAGCTCCATATACTCCATTGACGAACTCGATGGCATATATTTTCTAAAAGGACTTTTGGCTATGCTATAGTGACTGGAGAAGGTAAGTGAATCAAAGTGATCTCTGACCAACTGTTTTCTATATCCAACCATTTTATTTCCCGGACTTAGATTCCCTCTGTTATCACCCAGTACAGTTCCTGTGGTAGTCTGCTTGTCTTAAACAACACGAATTCTTTTTTCGCTTATGCCATAGATGCTAATAAAAGCCTGACGACAAACACATTTTCTTTCTCCATTTAATGAAACACAATATTCTATGATCCGAAGCGTCCTACTAGCTCTGTCAGTAATTAAAAACTTTTTACAGTCATTCCAACTCACCACTTTTGAAAGGTATTGGTTTTGATTATCGTAGTTGCCGATTTGCCAAAAATTATCGAAAATCATATTGATATTGTTCATGCCCAACTTTTCAAAACACATTTTACGACACTTACATGGCAGTCCGATTGTGTGCGCAGATACATTTTTCTTGGTTTTTCTTGAAACGTACGCTTCACTACAGTTTCGTTTGGTTTTACCCACGTTAACAAGCCATTGTTCCGTTTTCTTTTGCTTCCGCCTTGTCGTTTTTTCGGCGTTCATTTTTAAAATAAATCAGAAAAAAACCAAAACAACTTTAGGCCTAATGTAACGTCGATTTTTTCTTGAAATGCGAGTAATTATAACTACAAAAAGCACACTATGGTACCCAAAAACTCAAGAACAACGCATATATCTGAGACTATCTCTCACCAACTACAGAAACACCGACGCGTTGATACGGTTAAAGAGGAGAAGGAGCGAACCTTGAACGAAAACGCAACGACAGACTGTGGGTTCGCCCTTGCTCTTCTAGACGATTATGTAGTTCACTTTCTGACTTGAATCGATTGATATGTTATTTTTTACAGAATTTTAGGAATATGAAGGGCGAAACATATAATTATAATATTCACAAGCATTCTTTGAAGGTTTGTGAGAAAGATGAGACTGTTTTTGAAACGTCTACTTTGCGAGTTCGCCCTTACTCTTCCAAGCCCCTGACATATTCTTTTTATTTCGTGGTTCTTTCTTATACGCCATTTCCAATTCTCCTGTATAGGTCCATATATTTTCCTTAATTTTTTTTTCTTATATAAAAAGTTTTTCCTCTTGTTCACTAGTCAAAATCCATGTTTCTGATCCATACGTTACTATGGGTCTCATAATTGTGTATATTTTTATTTTTAAACTTATAGATACTAATTTTACCTTTATCATATTCTGTAGGCTGTAACTATTGACTGTAACTAAATATTTGATATGGTTTATTCTTTAAAATTTTTGCTGTTTAAGGAAATATGAGTGCCTTTCATTTCTACTTTTTTCCGCGTTGTTTTCATGTACTTTGTCTTTGAGACATTAACTTCTAGATCCATAGTATGTACCGCTTCTTTAAAATATGTATAAATCTTTTTCAAGTCCAGTTAATTATGTCTTTACCTTATCTATCTACATGAGTTTTCCTGATAACTTGTTCCAACGCAAGGTTAAAAAGTGTTGTGGATAGCGCATTTCCTTGTGTTAGACCTTCGTTGATAATAAATGCATTGGACACTTGATTTTGGATTCTTACTTTTGCTTTGGTTTTGGCTAGGTATAGTTTTTCTAATCTGATTAGTTTTTTTTTACATTTTACCTGACCTGACCTTCATTTATTTTATTACATTCTTAAATTATATTTTCTATTTTCGTTTCATATCTTGCTCTTTTTTCATCATTAGACGCCAATATAACTGAAACATATTTGATCTTTTTTGTTTATATTTAATTAGCACAAGGTGGTGATCAGAATTGCTATTTGGCTCTCTATGACTTCTCACATCGGAAATGTATGAAGCATGTCCTGCTTCTATTGAGACATGGTCGATCTGATTTCTTGTCGTTTTCATTATCGTTACTTATTTTATGCAGGCTATAAATACCTAGTGTTCACTTATATAATTCCTCTCTTCCAATTTTTGCGTTTAAATCTCGTAAAATTATTTTAACGTTATAATTGTTTATCTTTGACACTTCTTGATCTAATCAAAGAACGTTTTTTTCATTTATAGATTACCCATCCTTTCGTTAATGTTAGTAAAACTGTTTACCATGTACTTGTATCTTTCACTTACTATGAAACCCATTTCCCCTTTCACCTTGTAAATTACCGTGACATATTAGATATTTTCCGTATTCCCAGATGTCCTCGTTCTTGTGACTCATTTCTAGCAGTGCTAAAATATCTATTTTGTAGATTTTTATTTGATCAATACGGTTTTGTTGTACTTCTACTTCTTCTAATGTTCTTATATTCCACGTTCCACTTTTCTTATTTTTATTCTTTCTGTTGTATTTATTTATATTTGTATTTGTTTTATCCTGTTTAGTAGTGCCTGCAGTACATTCACTCTTTTTATCACCAGTGTGGCCCTTTTCTATTTCAGCGTTATTTGTTTACTTTCTGGCGTTAATTTGACTAAAGTTTGGAAAATTCTCCGATGTGCTTTCAGCTGTTAACTGACGATGACGGTCAAGTTCAATACTCTTAGCTCTGTTAATGCCCTGATTTTTTCTGACATTACAATTACGGGGAATTATGCATTGACATATTATTGCAGTTAAATCGTTTTTCTGGCCTACCTTTATAACTCTTTATCTTCATCCTTATCCCTAGATTAAAGTCAAGATTAATATTAAAATCAAAATTAAAATTATCAAAAGTTCTCATAAAAAAAATCATTATTATTTCTCTTAACATAACTATAAATATTTTCACTCTCAATGCAGACCCCGTCGCCATAATTGTTAATCACGTTTTTATATTCGTTACTAATAAGTATGTAACCGGCGTCCGCACCGACAGTAAGTATTTTTTTCTGTCTTTGATTTTCGGTAATGTCTTCTTCAATTGCTGTTTTTATTTTATTTTCTATTTCTTGTTTCTCCGTCCAAATTGCTTTCGTTACTTGTCTTTTAAGTGCGCTGTTTTCGTTAATTTCGTTGTTCTTTCTGTAGAAATGTCCATTGATAACTCTTTCTCCGAGAGGGATCACCATATTTTCTAGAATTATTCTTTTTCAAATCTACTATTACTATACGTTCCTTTTGTTGTGATAAAGTTTGCAGTTGACTCAACGTAAATAATAGCTGCACTTTGACCTTTCTCTCTTGATTCTTTTTGATATTTGCAAAGTACCTTTCTTTGAGTTTGTATGTCTTTTGGATTTATTTATTTATGAATGTGTCTGTACCTCTTAATTTCTTTGTTTCTTTGAGGACATCGTTCTTTTTAATCAAAGTTTTGAATTAGACGAGGATCGGTATTTTCTTATTAATATTTTTGATACCAAGTCTATTTCTGTAATATCTTGATTTGTGTTTAGCTTTACTTGCAATTTTCTTGAAATTTCTGATGTTGGATTTGCGTTTTGTCTTATTTTATTTTATTTTAACATAATTAGTATTAATTTAAAAATGTGTGCCTACTAATAATTGCTGGTACAAAAAGTGTTCCAATTCGATTCGAAAAACCTCATAAAAATTCCTACAACTAAATCAAACAAAAAGAGAAAATGATAGGAAGACAAAACCATAATCAGACAACACAGGGATACTCGCTTCTCGTCCAGAGTCCCATCAGGCCATTACTAGAAATACGATACCTAAAGAAAGGTAAATAACAATTGGATTAAAAACAAAGATTAACGAGATTAGCTCAAATTGACCAAAGACACACGTTTGCATTATGTATACATTTAATCAGACAATTATACATTTTTATCATTAGTAGCCAATAGGTTATTTATTTGTTTCGGAGGAAATATTTGCAGAGTTTGAAAGTTTTTTTTTCCTGAATGCTAAAAATATTTTTTCGTCTTTTTCTTTTTCTTCTTTTTATGTAGACCTGCCTCTATCTGTTTTTTTCAATGTGCCTCCAGTAAGTTGCCATTCCATCGTTTTCGTGGTTTTCCTGCTGATCGTCTTCCTATTGGGGAACCATCTCTTGTCGTCTTTACTAATCTATTTGTTGTTATTCGCCTTATATGATCATTCCATTCTACTCTTCTATTTCTTACCCAATTCTTGATGTTTTCCACCTTGCATCTACATCGTGTATCTGTACTTCTAGTTCTTTCCCATAGTGTTTTACCATAAATTTTTATGTCATCATTGGTCTGATGACTGTTTTGTAAATTTGCACAATATTTGGAATTCTTCAAAAAGTTATGGTTCAGATCTACTTATTCTCGACATGTTTTACATAAGTCTGAATACAAGAAGACTCACTCAAGACGTGACGGTCGGGGTCTGCCAGCAATCTGTTTTGGGTACTACGCTATGGAACCTGGTATATGGCAGGGTTATGGCGTGTGAATACGGAGAAGGTACAACCTCCTTTGCATTCGCGGATGAGTTTGCTGTACTGGTAGTGGCGCCGGATGAGCCAGATCTCTAATACCGGGTTTGGAACGCAGGCGGCGTTATAAAGAAACTGATGACGTAGCGCTAACTGAATCTCGCGGCAGAAAAAATGGAAGTCATCATTCTGACGGGGACAAGGTACAGGCAAAGTATGGGACTATAATGTCCGGGGACATATCTAACACCCAAGAAACACCTAAAAACACTTAAAGTACCTAGGAGTGACGTTTCACTAGAATAGAAAATGGGGAAAGCACGGGCGGGAGGTGGCCCGGAAGTCTGCAAATCGTACGGCTGCTTTGGGCAGGGTGATGTTCAACATTGGAGAATTCAAATCCGAAAGGAGGAGGGCCTGAAGTGGGGCGGCAAAGATAATGGCCTACAGGAGGCTCAGACATAGAATAAGCCAGTTGCAACTGGCATGCGCCTACAGGACTGTGTCTGCGGCAGCCTTGTGGACCATCACTGAGAGAAGAGACCCAAACCTTATTATGGCCGAGAAAAGACAGAAAAGGAAAAGGTCAATTGAAAGATGGCAGGAAGAATGGAACAACATGGAGGATGTGGCACAGTGGACAAAGATGCTGATCCCGAACATAAGAGATTGGGTGGACTGTGGCCACAGGAGACTGGATGGCAACAGTTGAATAGTAGAAAGGAACAGAATCGAAAGAGAGACAGGTGTGAACTTTGTTGCAGTGAGGGAAATGATTGAGAGAATAATTAAAAATAAAGAATTCCTCTCTAAAAAAAACCATTTCTGTTACCAAAAAAAGTGGACACAGGGAAAATGGGCAGGGAACCTCCTTGCTGATAGTCTGTGGATAAATGAAGGTAGTGCTTTGGTAGTCCTTACAGCGGCCATTCCGCTTCCGATTCGCTGGATGACAGAGGAGGGTCTGGTTTAGTAAGTAGGCGTTCGGCGTAGACTCGGCAACGAGAGGGTGTTTTAAAGTACTTCGGGAACTATCGCCGGAAGTACGAAGAACGAATCCTGCACTAAGATCAGTCAGTCGACGTCCTGGACTTAGATGTCTTTTGAAGATTTCAGACCCCCCCCCCTTCATAAAAATCTGCTACTTAGACTTAAATACGCTGGTGTATCGTATCGACTTTTGGACAAGCAAGCAGTAGGTAGGATTATTCAAAATGTTTTATTAACATATCGAATATCAAAGTGAGTAGGGAGACAAGATTAAGTCTATTTTTTTGAAAAGTGTCAACTACACAATGTTTTTATTTGCAAAGTACATGAAGATCCTATTGTTGGATAGTATAGATGAGAATTTAATGATTTTAAAAATACTCTATAATTAAATAATCTTGACAATTAATGTTTTCCAAAGCATTGAACAGTTTGCTGTTTGGAGGGATATTGTGTAGAGGTTGCTGAGAAATAGTTTTTAATGAAGTTAGTTTGTACCAGAGATATAGGTGATGTGTTAGAGATGCTGTTAATATTATGTTCCATTATTTAATTTTTATACGAGACATGTTTTAGAAATACACAGTACGGACCTGACTAGTCATTAGAATATATAATAAACTGAAATATGAGATGGTTCCTTACTGATTGATTAGCTGAATAGTAACTATTAGCTGGTTTAATCACGCATTAGTAGTTCTTCTTCTTCTCCTAAACAGAGAAATAACAAATGACGCGTAAACTGGAAACACCAAAAATTAATACAATTTGAAATAATGCAATACTTGAAAAGCTAAAGAACAAAAAAATTCAAAGTAAAGACAGAATATCAAACGAACTACTGAAATATTGTGTGAGATAATGTATTCTCGTACCATAGAAAGACTACTATTTCCAATTTTTTACTTCTTTGATCTCTAGTAACAGTGCCGCTGGTATTGGTTTTATTAAGTACGATTCCAACCCACGTTTCAGAGATTGCACGAATGCTATAGAAAGCACTGAGACATATTACTTGACACAGTGTATGCTATGCAGCGTACAGTACGACTTGGATAACATTTCATAACAGAACTTTTTACTTCTTTACTAGTTAACAACTTGAATAGGTAAGCATTCTGTAGGTTACAATTCTCGATTTTCCAAAATGATATTTTCAAAAATATGGTTTACTTGGTTAGCACCAAATTTTTTAAAAACCTCTATAGACGGCGCGAAATCCATACGAAAAGGTACTTCTTTTTCGGTCTTTCTTGAAATATAACATGCATCGGAATTTTGTTTCTTCTTACCTGCATTTTTATTCTACTCATTCACCTTCAAAAGTCTCTTTCGTTGATAACCCTACATAACATTGTCTTTGGAAAGTTCTATGTTAGTCATATTTTGACACAAACAATAAATTATGTAGTCACGTTATTTCTAAAGATAGATAAAATGGAACACTGCTTGCGGAACTGGAACTGGACAATACTGGAAAAACATAACCACTGGGCACTGGATGCATGTATACGAGACTGGATATCTACTACTAGAAAATTGTGTACAAAATTGTATAAAATTGTATAAAAAATATATGATTTGTGTAAGTGCACCAATTGTATAATGCAGAATTTTTTACCGTAGTTATATTGTTTTTAAAATATTAATAATGTAAATTTCAAATATTAATACATTTTATTTTAATCATTGTTAAGAATCAAAGTCAAACATGATTAGGCAAATGAAACCATAGGTTTCGCAGTCAATATCCTGACCACACATACACACAAGGTAAAACAAAGGTGAATTCAACAATTATTTTATTATCTTATGCTGTGATAAATTTACTATAAAAACGATAAAGTTTTTTATTAAAAAAGTTTGCCCTTTTTACTGTAAACGCCTGCATTACTTTGTATTTTTATATTTTTTTATTTAGAAAGTTATTTCTCTTGTTAGATTTCAAGCTAAATTTTTGCCGCCTGCAAAAAATACATGCGTAGTTAAATTTTCTTAATTTTTATTTCTTAATCTATTAAACAGCCAAACATTGTTACGCTTTAACAGGTATTTCCTTTATAAATTATCTTATAACAATATAATAATCATTGCATGTGTAACTTTAAACAAACTAAGTGTATAACAAGCATAGTTGTTGACCTATTTATACCCATATTATTAGATACACTAACAATTTATTAAAAAAATTGCAAACAACTTCTCTTTAAAACCTCCGCTAAAAATCTAAAACCCATTAAAATAACCACAATATTTTTACGCATTAAGCGAGAAAAATGTGAGTTTTTCGTGTGTTGATGTTGTGCCTGTATCTGTTATTCTTGTCATCAAGATATATAATGTCATTACTACGGACTGGTGCGACTTTTTGGCGACGGTCCAACTCTAAAAGAAGCAGTTCACTTGGGATGTTCACTTGTCTAAAGATATATTTTTGTATGAGTCACATTAGTCACTGAATAAAATAATTCCTTGTACAAGATTTAATAAATATGAGATATGAATATTAAGCTGTATGAATTAATTTATAAAAACTTTTCGTCTGGTAGCGAATAATAGAAAATTGTTATATTTTTTTGATTAATTATTTGAATGAGTTATTTTTTGGAACGCTAAGTAATTAATAATTAAAAATAAATGAAATGCAAAATTAGGAAATTACCAGAAGATTGACCTATGAGTATATTTATGATATATAAAAAGAGAAGCAAATTACAGTAACAGAATTCTTGGGATTACCATCGTTAGCAAATTACAATCATAGATAAACATATTCTCTTATCCGTGATAAGATTGACCGTCTTGTCTTTTTCTTCTTCCTATTTTTATGTAGACATGACTCTGCTTGTTTTTCAATGTGCCTGCAGTAAGTTGCCGTTGCATCGTTTTCGTGGTCTTCCCACTGATCGTCTTTCTATTGGGGAACCGTTTCTTGCCGTCTTTACTACTCTGTTTGTTGTCATTCGGTTTATATGCCTCTCTGTACCAGGTCGTGTTTCTGCCGCGTCTATCATTATTGGTCAGATGGCTGTTTTGTAAATTCTGCCTTTCATTTCTTTCCGGATAGTTTTATTTCTACATATTGTTTCATTCAGGCAACCTGCGGCTCTGTTTGCTCTATTCATTTGTTCTTCCACTTCTGTTTTAAGCTTTCCGTAGCTAGATAGTGTGATAACTAGATATTTAAACTACGTCACTTGTTCTATTATTAGATATTGCAGCTCCAATTTGATTTTGTCTTTTTTGAGAAAAAGACGTCGTTAAATCTTCTGGCGGTTATATTATATTTTTTCAGCATACGTTAGAAATCGTCTTCAATTTGAAAGTTTTTTTCTCCCATTTGGCATCCTTTTTTGTTCTTACTTTTTTATTATTTCATCCATGATCAGGTTGAACAATGTAGGTCTCAGAGAATCTTCCTGTGTTATCCCATTGCCAGCTTAAATTGGGTCAGTTCGTTCTTCATCAACTTTTACTTTGATTGTGTCGTTTTGGTAGATATTTTTGAACATTTTGCTTATTCCTAGAGGCATCTTTCTTGCGTACAATGAGTGGATAACGTCCTTTAATTTGACTCCTTCTTTAAGGTTAAATTCCTTCTTTTAAAATCGCCACAAATTTAAAATGCTAATTTTCCCAAAAAAAAAAAAAAACAAAATGAATGATTAAAGGAGCAAATTTACTAAGATGTAAATTGGAGCTACAGGATCAAATAATAGAAAAAGTGATGAAATTTAAATATCTGGGCATCACATTCTCTAGCTACGGAAAGCTCAAAACGGAAGTGCAAGGTTAAGTGAATAGAGCAAACAGAGCCGCAGAGCCTGAATGAAACAGTATGGAGAAATAAAAATATTGGAAAAGCAATCAAAGGCAGAATTTATAAAACAGTCATCAAACCAATAATGACATACGCGGCAGAAACACGACATAACACAGAGAGGATTAAAAGGATGTTAGAAATAGCAGAGATGAAAACACTTATGAAAAATTAATAGTAAAACACTATGGGACAGAGCTAGAAGTACAGATAAACGACGTAGATGCAAGGTGGAGAACATCAAGGACTGGTTAAGAAATAGAAGAGTAGAATGGAACGATCATATAAGCCGGATGACATCACATGGAGTAGTAAAGACGACAAGAGACGGTTCCCCATTCGGAAGGCGATCGAATTTTATATCGTGGCTGTTAAAGATTTTTTTCATTTTGACGAAAGCTGATCTTGCCTTCTCGATCCTTATCTTAATTTCCGTCGATTGGTCCCACTGTTCATTTAAGTTTGCACCTAGATAACAAAATATGGTGATTTCTGTTATAGGTTGTTGGTTAACTAGTAATTGACCAGGTGGTATTCTATTTTTGCTTATAACCATGTATTTGTTTTTTTTTGATGTTAAAATCAAGCCCAAACCTGCTACTTACTGCTGCCACCCTGGAGACAAGTGTCTGCAGACCTTTAAGTCTGTCTGCAAAAATTGCACTTACCTCATTATAAATATAGCGCCGTTGCATGATCTTCCGACCTAAAACGTTGTTGTTCTTTTGCTAGTGGTATAATTTTATTTAGTTTATTTATTATTACTTTGGTTGATAATTTTAGTGTTGTGTTGTGTGTAATAAATTAATTCCTCTGTAGTTTTTCTTGTCCGATTTGTCTTCCGTTCTGAAGAAAGGTATTAGCCTGCTTGATCTCCATTCTTGTGTTATTCTCTTATTTTTTTGGATTAGTTTTAATAGTTGTTTGGGTAGATCTGATCCTTTGTGCTTTAGAATTTCATTCGGTATTCTGTCCTCTCCTGATGATTTTCTATTCTTTATTATCCTTAATGCGTCCTTAACCTCTTCCTCCTCAATATTCATTACTTTGTTTGTCGTCACTTCTACTGTTGGTGGTTCATTATCCGTCCTACACCATCTTGTTAGTCCTATATTTCTCCTTTTCGTCTAACCAAGTTTTTTTTGTTTATTTTTATAACCATCTATTTTTCTAAACAGACCACATTGTTCGTATTCTAAGCTCTTTCTTCAACATTCGCCTTACAATCTCCTAATACGATCTCGTGATTTTTAGTCACTTTTAATGTTTCAATCAGTTATTGATAAAAGCTTTAACTTTTGTTTATTAGAATTCCAACTTCATGTTTGTGCATCTCTGCTACTACTGTAGTCTCCCTCGCTTGGGCATCATTTAAGTATAATAAATCCTTAAAATTTGGGCGCCAAGAATGGCAGCAGTTTTTTGGTTAGATTGTTCGTGGGTAAGAGTTCCAGTAAGGAATAAAATGGAAATTAAAAAATAAACAGAAAGTAGAAAATTGATTGGACCTCACCTTGTTTTTATGCAGGACATACAAAGAAACCTGATGACAATCGAGTAAATAAGCTTTGATATAACTAGTCTTTTTAGTAATAATATAAACTCGAAAGAAATCCACAAGGAAACTAAATTTCTGTAGTTGGCTGTATACTATGTATCACAAAAATTGTATTTAAAAAACTCCTTTATAAAAGGTATAATAATAAAAACCCTATCGGGCTACATCACATATAGTTTTTGGAATTAATATTTCATTATCAGTAGTATCGGGATGTACATGTTTGAAGCCACTAAATATATGGGTAAAAACCCTTTAAATGTTGTTAGAAAAACTTTGAGTTACGTTTTTTTAAATTATAAACTATGATGTTTAAGATAAAACAGGAATAGATTACATGGTAACGTGAGACTTCACTGGAGATTGCTATTCCTTATACGAAGTGTCTGTAAGGAAATGTTAATAGTTGCTATTAACAAGTCTTCGCGGACACTCCAGTTCTTCTAGTTCTGTTGGACTTAAGCTTACTGCAATTAATTTCCAGCGATTCTTCCGACGTCGTCTGTCCATCGGATAGGTGGTCTACCTCTGCTTCTTTAATTAGTTTGTGGTCTCCCTACCGTAATTTTTTGGGTCCACCGCCCTTCATTTATTCTGGCCACATGACCTGTCGACTTCCACTTCAGCCAAGCTATGCGCTCTATGACATATGTGATGCCTGTCCTTCTTCTTTTTTTTTTTCGTTTCGTTTCTGCGTTTACACTTCGCACTTCTTATATAGCTGTAATATTTATCTGGTAATTAGACAGTTCCTCACAAACATTCTTAAGTTTTCTACTTTGATATACGGTCCTTACATTCCAAGATTTTTACATCATTATCGTTCGTAGCTTTTGTGGATTTCATAAGTTTCGTCCAGTTTGTATGGCTTTCGATTTCTTAACGATCTTCATATCAAGGTGTGGAAACGTAAGGATATACGAAGATTAGATGGAACACAGGATTGGGACTTGTCTTGTCCTAGGAAGGGAAGCTTAGAAGAGAAACAGTAACTGGCGTAGGGGTAGGGTGGCCAAGCCCTGAAGTAGTCTGTCCTTATTGGGAAGTGTAAAAGGTTACTACCCGCTACCCCAAGCAAAATACTACAAATAAGTTCGCTCAATAGCTCTAAATTTGTTTAAACAATCTATTATCCAGTGCTAGTCAAAAGTCTGTTTCCCCCCTCGTATCTAACAGTTATACTTATAATAGTGAAATTTGGAGGGAGGTAATAAACAGACGTAGGCTTTTTAACTAGTCATAACAAGTGACGTAAGAGTGACATATGACGTTACAGCGCCACGGTGACAGATAATTTTAAATAGGACCTTATGGCAAGTGATACCTCGTTTGAAAGGTATTGAAAATACCTATTCAACCGTACTAATTTTATTTAAGTTTATGCTCATTTTGATTAATAAATTAAATAAATAGTAAAATTGTAGTTTCGCATTTAATAAATAAATATTAAAATCTCTGCCTCTGGTTACTTGTCAAAAAGTTAACGTTTTTCAATTCTATAATTGTTTTTACGTCAACGTCAACTTTTTTGACAATTAACCAGAGGCGAACATTAGAATATTTATTAATTAAAAAATTTTAAGTTTGCAAAAGCGTTTATAGCTCAATATTTAAGTTGTTTTTAGTTAGTTGTTCTTAGTTAATATTTAGTTTAATTATTGATTAACGATACGTTTAAATTTTTACAAAGGCAGAATGGTATGTACTGTGGGCGACAAAGTAGCAGCTGTGTTAATAATTGGTGAATGTGAAAATTATTTCCATGCAGCGGAACGTCTTTTTAATGAGAAGTACCCCGATCGCTCTATATCGAGAGCTTATTTGAGGAAGCTTCTTCGGAAGTTTAAACAAACAGGTAGTGTTCAAGATGTCAAACGATCTGGTCGAACAAAAATTAGTAATGATAAAAAAATTGACATAATTTCAGAAATGATAGTGAACCCTACTTCTTCTACAGCCCAAGTCGCATCTATCTATGGAATCAGTCAAAAGACAGTACACCGAGTGTTGGCTAAAAACAAATTTCATCCATACAAATTAAAAATTATGCACCAATTTTCAGATGATGACTTTGACCGAAGACTAGAATTCTGTGAAAATATGTCCAATAAAATTAACCAACAGCCCAATTACATAAAAACAATTTGTTTTAGTGACGTTTTAGTTTTAGTACTTTTTCTCTCAATGGAAATGTTAACACATACAATGTGAATTATTGGAGTGACACAAATCCTCAAGTCTTTCGTGAAGCACATACTCAATTTCCAAAAAAAAAAAATGAATGTTTGGGCAGGTCCTTATTTTGGAAAACCACATAGTTTGGCCTGTTTTTCTCAATACTAACTTAACCAGTGAAGTGTATCTGGAGATGTTACAAAATTTGATTGACCCGTTAATACTTGAAGTTTTGGAGGATAATCCAGATGAATTCGGCAACTTGAAAATAACGTTTTAACAAGATGGTGCTCCTGCACACCATTATGGTGCAGTAAGACGTTACCTAGATGAGGAATATCGTGGTAGATGGATTGGACGACGAGGTACGATAGAATCGCCAGCTCGGTCACCGGACCTGACACCGTTAGATTTTTTTCTGTTAGATACTTGAAATCTAAAGTTTACGCTACAGCACCCGACAATATTGACATTTTAAAACAAAGAATTTTTAAAGAATGTAGGAAAATTTCCCCGACACATTTGAACGAGTACGACAAGAATTTAGAAATAGGATGCATTACTGTCAGGAAGTAGATTGAGCACTTTTTAAACACTTTCTATAAGAACTGGTTCTTAAATATTAATAATTAAATGAGAAGCTACAATTTTAGTATTTATTTAATTTATTAATCAAAATAAGCTTAAACTTAAAATTATTATGACTGAATAGGTATTTTCAATAACTTTCAAACGAGGTATCACTTGCCATAAGGTCCCATTTAAAATTATCTGTCACACTGGTGCCGTAATGTCATCTGTCACTATTACGTCACATGTTATGATTAGTTGAGAAGACTACGTCTGTTTATCCCTGTTTATTAGCCTGTTTATTACCTCTTTCTAAAATTCACTATTATAACAATATCCGTTTACAAGATACGAGGGGGGAAGGGACTTTTGACTAGCACTGTCTAACAAAGAAAATAACACTTATAGATGTCAAAATATATTTTTTATTTGTAATTTATACCCATTGAATCAATATATATATATTATGTAAGTGCCAAATAAATAGCTCTAAAATTTATTCCTTTATATTATTATAATATAATAATTACAGAAAAATTTTATGGACATAATTTATTAAGGTCTGTACAGAATTTTTAAACTCTTCCAAAAAAATTTTACATCATATTAGCCAAACAAGTATTGTTTGCAATGTTTATACTTCCACGCGCTATTTTTACCGCTATAAAATTGTTTTTTAAGCCTACAATAACTAATGGAAATCTAATAAACATTTCTTTAATATTTTGAAGTATAGCAGACTAACATAGCGCTAAGTTTTAATTCATCATCGAACAAAAGAACAATGCTTTCTATGGTGTTTTTATGTTAGCATAAAATTACGTCAGTTTCTTGTTCAAAATGAAAGCATAATTGATTAACAATCCTTAAACCAAACAATAAATTTGTTTTAAGTATTGTTTAATTTTATATTATCGTTTTGTTCTCCTTGGCGAGGCAGTTTTTCTAATTACATTTCTGATTGAAGTCTTCTTATTTACTTAATATATTCAGGCACTAACGGTGGTACTACCTGCTGTTTAAAAAATAAAGAGCTATTATAAAAAACCTAGGCCGGGAAAGGATAAAATTGTCAAATAAAAAATGGAATAAAAAGACAAGAAAAACCAACAAATTCAATACGTTATTAGACAATAATCTAAAATAAGAAAATATGTACTAAAACTGTTTTCTTATGGCATGTTTAAGTTAAATATTTTATTTCTATTTTATTAAACAACAGTTATTAATTGTATAGTCAAAATTACATTTTACATTTGTTTTTGATGTTTATTTCTCTAATCCGGAAATCGTTTTCAAAAAACATTATTTAAGAAATTATGTTCATCTGTAGACATAGTGATGGCCCAAAAAATGCAACAGTTTTATTTGGATCAAAAGTATTTCTTTGTGAGCGTTATCTAAAAATATATAATGTGATAAAGTTTTTACCTCGCTATCTTTCTTGTAAATGAAGTTTTTTTTATGTCGCAAAAACAAAAAGACAAGAAAGTTTATTTCTATATATTTAACTTTAGTTTATTTGTTATCTTTAATATTCTTTAATTGTTTTTGATTTACCCAAAAATTTAAAATGCCTACAATTCGCGGTCGTCAGCAATTTCGCCATTATAGACATGAAAGAGGTCGATTTTGGTTTACGGTAAATTTCACAAAGAGTTAAAGCTAATCCATCAATGGTAACATTACCCTGTCTTAGCCCCATATGAGTGTAAATTCAGTTAGTTAACCAAAATTAAAAATACTTTTTAAATGCCTATTTGAAGGAAACATACCAAAGGAATGGAATACTGCTAACACAATATTAATACACAAAAAAGGGGACAATACAGATCTGAAAAATTATCGTCCAATATCACTACTATCACAACTTTATAAAACATTCACAAAAATAATTACAAATAGATTGACAACAAAGTTCGATGTATATCAACCAGTAGAGCAAGCCGGATTTAGAAAAGGGTTCAGTACATGTGACCATCTTCACACACTAAAGGTCCTAATAGAAAAAGTTAACGAATACAATTTACCAATCTGTTTAGCATTTATAGACTACGAGAAAGCTTTTGACAGCATAGAATTATGGGCTATTGAGGAAGCACTGGTCAACAGCAGAATAGATTCTAGATATAGGATATTAATACATAATATATATCAACACGCTGAAATGGTAGTCACGATGGATAACGGAATAAAAACGAGGCCAATAAAAATCAACCGAGGAGTAAGACAGGGAGACACCATATCTCCAAAACTATTTACTGCCGCACTTGAAGACATCTTTAAATCACTAAATTGGGAAACGAAGGGACTATCGATAAACGGAAAGTATTTAAACCATCTAAGATATGCAGATGACGTAGTACTAATAGCCGACAGCTGGAAAGAACTGAAGACGATGATCGATGAGCTTCATACGGAATCCATAAAAAAAGGACTGAAAATGAATCTGAGTAAAACTAAGCTAATGTCGAATAAAGATAATCAACCGACGATAACCATCCAAGGAACAAAAGTGGAACATGTAGAAGAATACATATATCTGGGTCAGAATATCAAGGTAAACAAAGAAAACCAAACTACCGAAATAAGCAGACGAGTAAGAATGGGATGGGCCGCATTTGGAAAACTCTCATACATACTGAAAGACAAAAAGATACCCCAAAACCTTCGAACAAAAGTGTTCGATTCTTGTATCCTTCCCGTTCTCACTTACGGAGCTCAAACCTGGACATTCACAAAAAAGAACATGGACAAGATTCGAAAAACTCAGCGAGCCATGGAACGACAGATGCTTGGTATCTCACTAATAGATCGGCAAACGAACGAAGCAATCCGGAACAGAACAAAAATAAAGGACGCCGCGAAACAAGCAGCTAAATTAAAATGGAAATGGGCTGGACACAACGAACGTCTCGAAGATGGTAGATGGAACAAAGAAGTCGGAAACTGGCGACCGTACGATGCGAAGAGACCAAGAGGAAGACCTCAAATGCGCTGGAGCGACGATATCAAAAGAGTCGCAGGACCAATGTGGAAACGCCTAGCACACAACAGGGATGAATGGCGAGAAATGGGAGAGGCCTTTATTCGACAATTCGGATAGAAAAAGGGCTATAAAAAAACCAAAATTAACCGGTATTTGGAATTCCACTATAGCTAGGAGAAGTTTATATCTATTATCTGAGTTGTATGAGGCTATTAAATCCACAAATATATGGTGGGGGTCGACGCCGAGCTCTACAGTTTTTTCAAGAATCTGCTTGACTATAAAGATTTGGTCCGTTGTTGGTTTATTGGATCGGAGGCCGCACTAATATCCTCTCACTATTCGTTCAACGTAGGGGATCATTCTTTTGTACAATACGTTGGACTGTACTTCAAACATTATATTGTATAGAGTGATGCCTCTACAATTATCACACACCATCGTGTCTGTCTTTTTGTAAAGTGGACACAGTATACCCAATATCCAGTCTACGGGTATTTCTTACTGTTGCTAGATTTTAGTTAATATTTTATGCGTAGATTTTAGAAAGGTTTCCCCGCCGCTGTTTTAAAAAAGTTGTGCAGGAAAATTATCAGCCGATTTCGATTTCGCCGAAAGCACAAGATCCGCACCATCAATAAAATCCTGTTTTTCACCCGCATGCAATATAATGTCTCTTTTGCTTAGTATCGGTGTGTTTTATGGATTTTATATTCCCGTCTTGCCTCTCGTTCTTAAAAACCCAATTCTTTTGTAAAAAACACTAGCTCTTTCACACAAGGTTTTTTTTTATTGTATTCCATTTTGAACATAAAGCTAATTTATTTAAAAACTCTTCAGATACTTTTATTCGCTGTTTTTCTGAGAGCACCATCGTAATTTCAAATAATTGCTATTAGGGTAATATTTCTCAAAAAGATACTAGTGCAGACTTCTAAATCGATGTGATACAACAAATTAATTTAATATTGACATATTCAGTGGTAACTACGAACTTACTGTCTGCTTGCTAAAGAATTTGACATGTTTTCACAGCTTACTTGATTTTTGAGTACAGTCGTTACCACTTTATTTTATTGTATTGTTGATCTATAGCCCATTACATAGCTATTATCATTTGAATGGAAGTGGTTATCTTTAATAAATAAACAATCTACCTTCTATATCGTACAACAATAGGCCAATCACTTCGAGAATTTGATGTAATTATGGTATTTGTTTGTGTTTAATATGAAAAGACTTCTTTAATAATTTTTGTTGTAAAACAAATTTTAAATTAAATTTTAAGAAATACGAGCACTGGTTTCCTTTAGGCTTAACTCAAACGTACCACTTTCCGACTACATTAGAACCACAAAAAAGTGGTTGTGTGTCGAGAGTATACAATTTATATGACATATCGTGGTAGCACTCAGACGGACGACAGACTGTGGTCGGTATCAACAACTGTCGTCGTCGGTGGGTGATACCGTCCACAAAACTATCGCAGATGCTGCCCGTCCTGCGCTTACACGGGCAATTCACCGACCACAAACCGACCGATCACAGGCACGGCATCATAGTATAAAAAAGACGACTCCACCAGCACAGCGACTCGCTAGCCAAAGCGTCATTCACTTTTCTATGCGTGAAGCATAAAGTCGTGCTGGTGGTGATTGTTAAATATTTGTTAAATAGGAATTGTAAATGTCATTAAAAAATACTCTTTTCTGAACCCATGCAGACCTACAATGTTAGAGATAGAGGTTTCGATGCTGTTTCACAGCTGTGTCCCGAAGACCGCTATGGTAGCCGAATTGACCGACCTGAGATACGGCATTTCGAGATCCGATCGCCAAGAGTTCAACCGGAATGTTCACAAGGAAGTAGTCTTCAAGCATCACTATCTCCAACAGAACCGGAGATTTTGCTACTTGAGAATCCGGGACAAGCTTTGTCGCCTAGTCAACCGGAGTTTTCACCACTTTCCCAGGAGTCGCTTTTATCTCAAATTTTTGATTAACTGATCATGTTTATTGTGTAAATATTTCAATAAACATTAAATAATAAAATGGTTTTACTGACATTAGAGCGATTGCGAGACGTTCGTCAGGAGGAATATTTGTCCTCATGGATGTATCTTCTCGTTTTAAATTATCCTTTAACTCTGTTAACAAATAATCGAAAGTACTTTTGCTCATTCGAAAATAATTAAAAAATTTGTCCTCATACAGTCTTAAATGATGATAAAGTTGTTAAAATTGACTTTCCTCTTTATTTTCGATGATAGGATGAACCCAATACAATCTATTACGACGACGTCGTCTTTTTTGGCGCAGTAACCACAACGCCCACAACCAAGCCATCTTCTTCAAAATTCATCGCTGTAATCTGTGATTTGTGTGGTTCATTTGTGGTTATTTGTGGTTCATTCGACCACAGCACGTCCACAAAATTGTTGACAGACAGTGGTCGTTTTGATCGACAAGTCAACCACTGCTTTGTTGGTGGAAAGTGGTACGTCTGAGTTAAGCCTTACACTCTATATACTGAAGTTTAAATGTGATGAGTTTGGTACGGTTGTACTCAGAAAAATATAGGCTTTTAATTTCTTAGATAAAAATATGCCCTTTTTATTGGAGATAATTATCGGTGACGTCACATCTGCTAAGATAGTGAGGATAAAAGTTTCTTAAAAATTTTTTTTCCAAAAAGGTTAAAAAACAAAAATAAAAATCGACCTGTCTTCAACTCTGAAAATAATAAAGTCATGAGATAATAGACCTTTTCCACACTTTACAAACACACTGTCTAAACGTATTGATTTAAAACCAGAAATAAAACTTAGTTTCTGCATTTACAAATTAAATTCTTTCAAAGACTTTTTTTCTGATTTATCTTTTCTGTATTGATTGGCCTTGATCAGTGACGTAAGCTACAATTGAAATAGGTACATAATTCATTCCCTGTAGATACTACCGTGACACGCACTACAGCGGCACCTAAAAGGTTAAAGGTTTTTTCTCTGTCTAATAATTAGGAAGTGGTGAAGAAAATATACATTATTTATTATTTACTGTTCTGAATTCCAATATATAATATAGTTTAATTGTCATTATGCTAGACTTTTGTTCCAAATGTATAAATTATTGATAATAAAAAGTGTTGGCATTGGGTATAAGAAGAAAAATTAGAGGCTGCTCAAAAACTAATCTAAAAGAGGCTCTTTTATATAGAAAATACTTAAATTTCACTTCCTGTTATCACTAGATCCAAATGAAGGAAAATTATGAAAACTATATATATAATAACGGATTTATTACGGCTGTCGCCGCTTCTCCGCCCCCAATTTCCATCTTTTTCTGTCATATGCAGTTGCCTCTTCTAAGTCTCCTGCCGCCATTGCTTTATCAATATCCTTGCGCCAACTTCTCCGTGGTCGTCCTCTCTTTCTTCTTTCAGGAGGGATCCATTCCAGTACTCTTCTAGGCCATCTGTACTCTGGCATTCTTTTAACATGTCCAAACCAGATTAATTGTTTTCTTTCTATGTCATCATTGATATTTCGCTTCATTTTCATTTCGTTTCTTATTTGTTCGTTTCTAACTCTCTCCAGTTTCGATCTACAGCAGCTTCGTCTCAGATAATCCATTTCTGTCGTCATAAGTTTGTTTCTATTAGCTTTGGTGACGTCCCATACTTCAGAACCGTAAAGTGTAATACTTTGGATTATACTACCTTAAATGTGCTTTTTGGTTTCTCGTCGAATGGTTTTTTGCCAGAGAAGAGAGTTTAAGGCACGGGTCGCTGCTCTGCCCTTGTTTATTCTTTCTCTGATTTCATTTGCGGTATTTCAAAGACTAGGTCACATATTTCATCTGTTCCCACTGAGAGATATTCACATTTTGTCATATTCATGTTTAGACCTGCCACCTCATATTCTTCTTGCAGTTTTCTTACCATATAGCTAAGATCGTAGCTGTCTTCGGCAATTACTACCTGGTCATCCGCAAAGAAAAGTGTATATACCTTGTTTTTTTCCACCGTTATTCCCATGTTTCTACATTTTTTTACCCATTTCACTAAGGATATATCCAAATAGATTTTAAATAAGGTGGGTGATAGACAGCAGCCTTGTCTTAGTCCCTTTGTTGTTTGAAAAGGAGAAGTGATTTCTTGTCCCATTTTAATTCTTGCAAAGAGTTTTGTTCGTAATATTTTTGAGTGGCGTTAATAAGAATTGGGTTTATTTTCAAGTTACCCATTTCTATCCATAGTTGAGAGATCGGTACACTGTCATATGCTTTTTTCAAATCTATTAAAGCTATATGAGTTTCTCTATTTCTCTGCACTCGTTTTTCCATTGCAATTTTTAATGTGAAAATATTGTCCATAGTGGAGCGTCCGGCCCTAAATCCCGCTTGTTCTTCAGGTTGTTTGTCTTTAATATCATTTTTTATCAGGTTTCGTAGTACTTTTGAGAATAGTCGGCCTATCGTAGCAATCACTGCGATCCCTCTATATTCATTTTTCTCTAAAGTTGATAGTTGTCAAGTTATAAATAATCTACAAGTTTCTACAAATAAATGTGGAAAGGACGAGGGCTGCTTACAACATTGCAGAGGCACTAGCACTAAGGGAAGGTTATGACATAATCCTCTTTTGGGAGCTCCATGTAAAGTTGGTATAAGAGGTTAAGAAGAGCGCAAGCAGGAGATTTGAAAGAGAGAATGCATAAATTAAAGCGAATGCAAAATAAATACAGAAATGAGAATGCAAAATAAATACCGAATTGAATGAGAAAAAGATACCCTACCCCCTGCCTGAGGAGAAGAAATTCCTTTTAATACGGGAACTCTTTTCTCAGGTGGAAGAAAGGGGTGAAAGGATTATTGGTTTGATAGAGGCGGAACCTCTTTTTGTGTTGGAACATCGGTAAGGCTGTTGGACGGATGAAGATTCGTAAGGCGCCGCAGGTTTTTCTGAGATTGCTAAACAAACTGCTTGAACTCTACAGCTAGCACCTCAGAAAACTGAGGTAGTAGTTCTCAACGTGAGGTTCAAAATACACATCCAAAAGACTGTAGACAAGGTTGGAGGCGTTGTTACGGCTGATTCCAAACATTGGAGGTCCAGGTAGCACCAAAAGAAGGGTGCTAAATGGAGTTTTTCAGTCGGTAGTAACCTATGCTGCCCCCGTCTGGTATAGCGCACTGAAAACTGCGAAATACGCCAAGCTGATAGAGACTTCGCAAAGGCGAATGCTCTTCAGGGTATCTAGCACATACAGGACGGTTTCAAATGAGGCTCTGTATGTCATTGGAACGGTGATTCCGATTTTATTGTAGTGCAAGGTGGGAGCGAGGGTATATGCGAGGAGCATGGATGGAAATGTAGATGAGGAAAATACAGAAAACGATAGTGGAGTGGCAGAGAGAATGAGCCAATGATAGTAGAAAGGCAAGGTGGACGACGGAGCTTATTCTGTGTCTATGTCCTGAACTGTGTCAGGAAACTAGACTACTTTCTGACACAGATTCTGACCGGACATGGTAGTTTTGGCAACTTCACAAACAGAATAGGAAATCTGACTTGGCAGACTGGACTGTTTGTGGGGTACCGGATGCTCCTGCCCACATTTTTAACTGCCAGAGATAAGTAAATGAGAGGGGAAACTTCGAGAGGCGAATGGGTTTCAGGCTGGATGAAAGAAACATGGTAAACATAATGTTAAAAGGAGAGAAATAATGGAGAGAAGTACACTGTAAAAATGTAACTTTTCAATGGACTATCTGATTGATCTACGTTTATGCTGCTAAACTTAAATGGGAATAACTACAACGTTTAACAGCATTTGTTTAACCCTCCGACATTCTGAAATTAATTTTTGCAGATACAAGGGAAAGTGTGGAAGTATGTGTAGTTTTCGAAAAGCAGGCCTCAAATTTTCTTCAGTATACCTTAATTAGGTAAAGTAAAACAGTTTACCTATCTTGGAATAATAGTAAACGAACAATGGGATCGCTTATAAGAAGTAAAATGTAGAATAGAGAAGGCTGGAATTGCATTCAACAACATGGACAAACTCTTTAAAATCTGGAGATAACAGTAAGGCTCCTACGATGTTATAACTTCTCGATAATATGCTACAGAGTTGAATCCTGGACCCTCACTGAAGCGATGGAGAAAAAACTTGAAGACTTCGAGATGTGGCAATAGAGGAGAATCCTAAGGATATCATGAACGGACAAGATAACCAACGAGACTGTACTACGAAGAATGGGAAAAAAAGATTAAAACGATTAAAATGAGAAAGTTAGAATATCTTTGACACATAATGAGAAACGGCACTAAATACAGATTACTGAAAATAATCCTTCAAGTCAAATTATTCGCAAAGCAAGGAATTTAGGGGAAAAGAATATCATGGTTAAAAAAACCTGAGGAAATGGTTCTCCACAACAACAACAAATCTATTTAAAGCATCAGTTAATAAAATAATTATAGCCAGAATGATCGCGAATATTCGAAACGAATAGGCAGCAAAAGAAGAAGATGCCTTAATTGTTCTAGCGAAACCTACAGTAACATCATGAAAATATCAAATTTAATTGAAGAAAATGAATTCGAAGATGAATTACCCCCAATGACACCATTTGAAACATCCGTTAATCCTCAAAAATTCACCTCCGATACTGAATTAGATCCTGAACCGTAGCCTGGACCATCAAAGACAAAATAAAAAAAACAACAGCTGGAAAACAACTTTTTTAAAATATTCTGTCGCCTGGAAACCCAGATAAATTAACGGAATTATTATTAATATTATTGCTTTAATGCAAAAGAATATTTTTGTTCAAAAAGTTTTAGTTATTTTTGTTTATAACTTTTTTATTTTTTATTTAACGATAAAAAGTAATAAAAATAAAGTTGTATATAACTTAATCTGCTACAGATGCTGTTATATGCATATAAGATTTTCTGAAGGATGGCTAATTTACGAGATACAGCGCAAAAACCCCTTTTCCACCATTTCGACTGGGAGACAAGGGTGGCAACCTTACAACAACTTTAACCCTAAATGTAACTTTTCAATGACCTACCGGATTAATCTGGGTTTATGTTGCTAAACTTGAATGACAAAAAGCCAAGTATGACATTTAACAGCGTTTGTTATGTCTCATTTAATATGTCTCAACAATTATTATACAATTTTAACCATCTGTTTTTGTTTCAGGTTGTTCTAGTATTCATTTTAAGCATAGCTTCGTTAATTATATATTTCGTAGACGCCTCAAGGTAAGTCATAAAATAGTTTTTATTCTAAAAAAGAAAATCATTCAGTTGAAAATACAAGACTCTGAAATAAACAATGCATTCATTAGAATTTTCTATATAATAAAAATAATATATTAAGGTTACCCTAAAGAGTGCATCAGTAATTCAAATTTGAAAAAAATATACGATTTTGTATTGGTCACATTTTTATCATTTATTTATTTTTTTTTAGTATGCGTCCAGGGTAAATATATTTTTGCTAACCAAATTACATCATCAGATAAGTATACAAAAGTTGTTACACTTTTTGCATTAATACACAATTGGTCTTAAAATTCTTATAACACAACTAACAACAGTTATGTCCGTATCGTGTAAGTGTTTAAAAATATTGTTTTATGATACTTTTTAATTGAAGGTTCTTGGTATATTAATTTTTTTTAAAAAACGGGAAAACAACACAGATACGCACAAATGATTTGGTAATTGTTATCTTAATTTTTAGTTATAGTTTAAACGTAAAGAAGAGGGTATATACCATGCGGTCCATATGTATGGAATAAATTCATTTTTAGTGTTATTGTGTACTATGTGAAAAAAACCTGCAACAGGTCGATTTTTATTCTTAAATTGACAATTTACTGTATGAAAATATTCTCCCCCTCCAGCACCCCCTTTGAGTTATAAGCACCCCCTCGAAAATTTTAAATAACAAAGGGGATCGTATGGCATCTTACTAGAAAGGGATTTTAGTCCTCTGTTCAGAAATATAAAGTTTTTAAGTTTGGTGCAATCATCACTGAAAAAACCGATTTTTAAGATGTAAAATTTTGATAATGTCTCTATCGCAAAACTTTAGGTCAAATGAAGATAATATTATCACATAATATTTAGAATGTATTTTTCAATGTACTTTACAATTAAATTAAATGTTCAAAATGACCATTCACTTCTTGACAATAACCGAGGCGATTTTGAAATTCTTGTACAACATTTTATACGATCTAGGGGTTATTTTGTTAATTTCTTCCGTTATTCTAACTGTTAATCAACAATACTGTTTGGTCTATCAAAATATACTTTAGATTTTAAATAACCCCATAAAAAGTAATCGAGATGAGTCAAATCGGGGGATCTAGCCGGCCATTCGATTGTTCCATGTCTTTCCATCCACCTATTAGGAAACATCTCGTTTAAATAATTTCTAACTATACGTGCAAAATACGGTGGAGCTCCATCTTGTTGGTACTAAATAGATCGATTTATCTCATTTGGATGATTAACATCAGGGAAAAATCTTTTCTTGATGTAGGCACTATCAGGCAAATTAATCAAAAAATCTAGATAAACCTTACCATCAACTGTGCCCTCAAACAAATAAGGACCAATAATTTTATTGTTAATGATACCAGCCCAAACGTTAACTTTTTTAGGATATTGCGCGTGAGTCTCACACATCCAATGAGTGAATAATGGTGGTCAAGTTGAACATTTAATTTAATTGTAAAAATCAATTTTCTCAGTTATGATTGTACAAACTCAAAAAACTTTGTATTGCTGAATAGAGGACTAAAATCCCTTTCTAACAAGGTGCCACATGACCCTCTTTGTTATTTAAAATTTTCGAGGGGGTGCTTATAATTCAAAGGGGGTGCTGGAGGGGAATAATATTTTCATACTGTAAATTGTCAATGTAAGAATAAAAATCGACCTGTTTCAGGTTTTTTCACATAGTACATAATAACGCTAAAAATGAATTTATTTCATACATATGGACCGCATGGTATAATGACAAAAACAAATCTGGATGTGATGCCGATATTCTTGTCTAAAAATTAATAATTAAACAGTTCAAAGATGCGATATCACAAAATAAATGATAATTTTAACAGAAATAATTAAAACGATAGTGATATTTATTAGCAAAACACCGACATCTTAATTCGTTGTTAACAACAAAATAATAGATCAACTGATGGAGTGCATTAAGAAGAACATTAGGTTATCAAATTATCTATCCATGGTAATATTGAGTGAAAATACAAAAGAAGATAAAAAGCAAATACGCACAACGCGAAATCTTAACAACACTGTATGGAGAAATAACAAACCGAAACTATATTTGGTACATATATGTTATAGTCAAAGGTTGATATGCAGTCTCTTCCCGGTATAACTAGTTTATCCTAGGTTTGATCAAAGCCTTTGGACAAACCCCGAAATAAATTCAATTTAAGACCTTTGACTGAAGTGTTTTTAGTCAAACCTAGAAGTTTTCAAATGATAAAAAGGTTGGCAATGTAACTCCATAATACTGATATATAGGAGATAGTCAATTCTCACAATATTAGGTAGTTTTTATTATAATTAAATTATAGAATACCGGTTTCGAGGCTTACAATATATGCTCCATCATCAGGCTACAGCACAAAAGTCATTTCATTGTTTTAATAAAAACTAAAAGCTGAAAACAACATGAAACACACAATGAACACACAATAGATGTGTCAAAATTAGATCAAAATTATGCCATCAATGATAACCTTAATTAAGAAAATTGATAATATATACAAAATGTTAATTTTCATAAGAACTGTAAATTTAATTTATAAGAGAATTGGCACAATATAAAATATATTGAGACATCAGCGGCAATGGTTATAACCAGTCTGATGGAAATTATACAATATACTCAATCATAAGCTGATTATTTAAGCTTTTTTATACTGTACATGACTAAGACATATGTAATAGGAAGTTGTCTATTGTCTTCTCTTATGAAAATTATTAATTAAATTAGGTTATTTTCTTAAGTAATAGTTGCCCTCGTCAAATTGTAATTGGAGTAAAACTTTTAAATTGATAAATTATAAGAATATCAGAATACATTGAATACAAAAACACAATCATTTTGAAAAATATAATTATTTTTTATTTTGGTTGTCTTATATTACTATGGCATATTTTTAAGGTTATGTGGTCACCTTCATCATCATTATTCTGGCTTTACAACCTTGAATGGGTCCTAGCCTCCCCAAGAATTTCTCTCCAGTCGTCCCTATCCATCACCTTTCTCCGCCAAGCACGTATTCCCATATTTCTCGTGTCTTCATCGATGTTATCAAGGAACCTTCTAGCTGGGTCATTCTGTTTCATCCCCATTACATGCCCTATCCACCTCAGCCGTCCTCTCTTAATATGTTTTACGATATTAGGTTCCTGGTATATTCTATAAAGTTCGAAGTTGTATTGTCTTCTCCACACTCCATTGTCATTCACTGCTCCATAGATTCGCTTTAGTACTGTTCTTTTGAAATATCCTAAAATGTTTTCATTATTTTTTGTTAGAGTCTAGGTCTCTGAACCATATGCTAGGCGTATTATTGTTCTGCAGAGTTTTATTTTTGTATTTCTCAATATAATTGTGGATTTAAGAAGGGAATTGAGCCCAAAATAGTATCTGTTGGCCGTGCAAATTCTGCGGTTTATCTCTACGGTAGTATTATTTTCAGTGTTAAGGAGCGCTCCCAGATATACAAATTCCTTCACTGCTTCGATGACGTCGGTTTCTATAACAAGTGGTAGTAGGATTTGTGGTTTCGTGCTCATTTTTATATACTTCGTTTTGTTGGAGTTTATTACTAAACCCATTTTTGTAGCTGATTATTTTAATGCCACATACGCCTCTCATACAGCGTTTTCCGTTCTACCAACAATATTAATATCATCAGCATAGGCTAGGAAGAGGCCTCCCTGGCGCAGCCCGTTATTTGTTTTAGAAGGTTCAGACAGTTCTTCCTTAATTCGTACTCTACATTAAACTTTTTTAAGGGTTAGGGTTGTTAAATTTACCAACTGATTTGGTATTCCTAGCTCTTTCGTTGCTTTGAACATATCTCTTCTATTCACACATTCGTAGGCTGCTTTTTAGTGTATAAATATATGATGAGTATCTAGGCTATATTCCAGTGTTTTCTTCTAAAATTTGTTGTAGGGTTGCAATCTGATGAATTGTCGATTTACCACCTCTGAAACTAGCCCGGTATTTTTTTACTATCCGTTCTGCATATTGTGCCATACGGTGACATAGTACTGTGGAACATATTTTATAAGCTGCATTTATAAGCGTAATTTCTCTGTGGTTATAGCATTCAAATATATCTCCTTTTTTGTGTATAGTGCAAAGTATTCCAATATTTCAATCATTTGCAAGGGATTTCTGTGTCTATATTTTTTTTATAAGCTGCTGTAATGCCATTACCAATATCTTTATGGAAGACTTCGAGACCCGAGCACTATCCAGATCAATGCTCAAACCCACATGTTGTCTACGATATTTTGACGATACATTCGTCATTTGGCCCCATGGCAGGGATTCTTTGGTGTCTTTTTAAACCCGTCTGAATGGTATACATCCTAGTATCCAGTTTATGGTGGAGGTGGAAAAGAATTTATCCCTGCCATTTCTCAACTTTATCATAAAGAAAAAACAATCCGAAAGTTTTCATCACGTTGTTTATTGAAAACTCCCCCATATTAATCGTTTTTTTCGTAAAATCGTAAATTTACGTAAATTTTTCAGGCCACGCTTAAAAGCCATGCCACACGCAGTGCAAGAATGTGTATGACGTGTTGAGTTTGATCATATTGATGTAAGATGTTTGGCAATTTTTAAATTGTCAATATTTTTATTTTATGATTAAATTATAAACGATAAATTTTACCAAATACTACTATTACTACTGAACAATAAATATTATTTTGTAAAATTATTATTAGTACATTTTTTATCAACTTTATTGTTTTTTAAACGTCAAAATTTTGGCAATTCAAAGATTGTCATATATCAGAAACATCAATATGACCAAACGCAACACGTCTTACACATTCTTGCACTGCGTGTGGCCTGACTTTTAGGGGTGGCCTGAAAAATGTATTATATTTTTGCAAAATTTTTTAATACGTTTAATTCGTATAACAATTTTAGCATTAAGTTTCTATACATATTTTAGTCCTCTACAAATAGTTTTTTATGACTTTTGGCGTAAAATAAAAGGAATTCAACAATTTAGAATTTCCCATTGACTATTTATTCAGCGTTGTTATAACTAATCTATTTTACTGATTGATATCACATTTGCGGCTACTACCTTCATGTATTGCATAATCCATACCAGTGTTTCTACTACCCATTTATGTTCTGCCAGCTTGTTGAGTTCCTCTTGGTATTCCCATATAAGCTAATAGTCCACTTTGGGGCTTGTGGGTTAATTATACAAGGAAAAGTTGAAGAAAAAAGAGATCCGGGGAGACCTCTTCCAGTGGAGTAGAAAATAACAACAGAACTTTTCAGAACTGCAGCAGAGTAAAATGGCCCGCAATGGTCGCCAATATCCTTAAAGGGTGAGGCACACGAAGAAGAAGGGCTTATAAAAGCACCCATGACTGCTTGGTTATCCATAAAGACCACATGTTAATTTCTCTTGTATACTGAAAGATTGCAAAAATCTCTGCCTGAAATACTAACTAAGATATATTCTCCTAAAAGAATAGAAATGTTGAAATTTTCAGCACTACTGAATATTTCTGCACCCGTCTTTATATCGACGAGTCGAGTTTTCCCTCTGTCCTATCTCTCTTGTTGGTAAATGTCCGCTTGGAAGGTAATTTTGGCCTATACCTCGGTGACATATGATCAGAAATCATCATCCATTTGGTATCTTTAATTTCTTTTATGATGTTGACTGAGCACATAAATGCTGTACGTAAAGAGTGCCTAAAAACCACAACAGCTTCTTAGCGTGACTAAGGACAACAAAACTCTGCAGATCTAGTGACAGAGTACAGGAACACCCGCAGAAAACTAAATAAGGCAATCAAAGACAGCAATAAGCAATTCTGGGTGGAACTTATCCATGGGAGAGGCCATATGAGGTGGTCATGACTCACCTAAAAAGCCATTCAGTGCCGAGACCTACATGCGCCCAGCTTCTAGATAAAATCGTTACTACGTTTTTCCCTTAAAAAAACTTCATCAAACATCATCCAATCGAGGAATACGAGGCTGAAGAAATTACGCCTATCATGCAAGATCAACAGATGGAGGCGTGCTATAAAGTAGGAAATAATAAAGCACCGGGATTAGATCAAATGGAAGCAACAAAGATTGGTGCTTCTCCCAAAAGGGAAGAAACCACCAGAGAAACCATCATCTTATCATCCGTTCTGTATGCTGGACACAGCTGGCAAGATATTAGAATAGATAATCCATCAAATAGGTGTGATCCATCTTCACAAAAAGGGAGATATGATGGTGTGTGTTAATTATAGGGGCATCACCCTACTTAACGTGGCATATAAAATATTGTCCAACGTATTGTACAGAAGATTGATCTCCTATGCTGAACAAATAGTTGGAAACTACCAGTGCGGTTTCCGACCCAATAAATCAACAACGGATCAAATCTTCACAGTCAGGCAGATTCTTGAGAAAACGCTTGATTTCGGAATCGACACCCACCACATATTCGTGGATTTCAAAGCCGCATACGACTCAGTCAACAGACAAAAACTTCTACAGGGTATGGTGGAATTTCAAATGCCGCTTCATCTTGTTCAACTAACGGAATTCACAGGCTTAGAGAGTGTAGTCAGAATCCAAAACGACTTTTCCAGACCCTTCCATTGTAAAAATGGATTGAGACAGGGAGATGTACTGTCGCGTCTCTTATTTAACCTTGCACTAGAAAAAGTAATTCGAGAGTGCCATATTAATACGAACGGCACCATCTTTAATAAATCTGTACAAGTGGTCGGATATGCATATGACATAGACATTATTGCTAGGTCCACAGAATCTCTAATCGAAGCATTTCGATCACTAAGGGCGACTGCACTTAGAATGGGATTAAAAATAAACGCACAGAAAACCAAGTATATGTATTGTACTAGATCAGGCAACCAGATACCTAGACTATTAATTGATGATCTGGAACTGGAAGGTGTGGACATCTTCGTCTACCTGGGCTCGCTGCTGACCAAAGAGAACAATGTCAGCGAAGAAATTAAAAGAAGAATAGTGCTTGCCAATAAGTTCTATTATGGCTTGAGGAAACATATGGCCCCAAAACTACCCAGAAAAATTAAAGTTTCAATATATAAAACACTAATAAGGCCAGTGTTAACATACGGGTCTGAAACGTGGTCACTTACACAGAACGATCAAGAATTGCTTAAACGTTTCGAGAGAAAAATTCTAGGAAAAATATATGGAGGAATCCAAGAACAGGGTTTGTGGCGTAGGCGCTACAAGTTTGAGTTATATAGAAGTTTTGGGGAACCTGACGTAAAATATATTAAATTAGCACGCCTTTGATGGGTAGGACATGTAATTAGGCGAGATCAAGATGCAACGATCAGAAAAATTTTCGACCGAAGAGGACCAGTGGGAATACGAGCCAGAGGAAGACCAAAACTTAGGTATCAAGATAACATAGAGGATGATCTAAAATCCATCGGAGTTAAAGCATGGAGAAGAGTTGCCAGAGACAGGGACGAATAAAAGATTGTTTTGAAGAAGGCTTTGGCTCATAACGAGCTGTAGTGCCACTGATGATGAATACATCAAATAATCGAAGCAGCAGTTGAACCGCTACTCAACAGCAATCAGTATGGTTTTAGAAAAGCAACTTAACACTAATGCGATTGATCTTGTCGTTAAGACAGCTAACGAGGCGATCACAGGGACTAGATGGAAGAGGGGTACGAAGAACTATTATCTTGTGGCCACATTGGGCATCAAAAATGCTATTAAATTGCATGATGCGAGCTTTAACCGAAATGAGGGTACGGGCATACCTAAGAAGGATAGTGACTAGCTACTTAACTGATCGACTTTTGAAGTATGACACAAAGTCTGGCCTGAAGGAATATAAAATCACTGGCGGAGTACCACAGGGCTATGTGCTGGCTCTCTTTGGTGGAATATTATGTATATTGGATTGCTAAAACTAGAATTACCAAGAGATGCTAGGCTCGTGGTATACATGGCTGTGGTGATCGTCGCAAAGCACCTTGAAAAAATAAATTTCACGTTTGACCAGTGAGCTAGATCCTCCTCCCGTGAAGTAATACCTTACGGTAGTATCATGGGGGAAACAGAGGCAGAAGAAGGGGACGGGTTTTAGTCGGTATTGTATTGTAATATACGAGTCAGGCATACCAGGCAGTGTATCTAGTAATGATGATACATAAGAGTATTTCCAACCCTAAAAAAAATACACATACACACGCAAATTTCAAGATAATTTTCTGGTGGAATTTTAAATTGATGAAAGTTCTTAAGATTGTAAAGATAAACATCTTAATTCTTTCAATGTAAATATAATTTTATTTTTACCTTTGATATTCATAAGTGTGTACAACATTTTTTCAGTCTTTTCCTTGATTTCTACTAGTTATTTTAATTTGTTTTCCAATATTAGAAAGTATCTTCATATTTGTGAAGTTATATTCCACCCTACTGTCTATTTTACTATTGAAAATTATAAAAATCTGGTATTATATTTTTATATTTTTTGTTGCGAATACTGTTTTAATTTGAAACCGTTAATAAGAGAGCAATTGCATAAAAGTTTGTGAAAAATATGTGTTGTCTTAAAATTATTTCAAAAAGATCTATATACCAGAGAACTTAATAAAATCCTAAGACAATGTAGAATGTAGTCAGGAAATCTAAGAATATATTATAACATATTAGGTATGCTATCTAAATTATTTCCTGCAATTTAATTTAGAGGATGCCGTCGAGAAGCTTGATAAAAGTGTTATCAGTGAACACATTATTGTAAGCCAATTAATTAATATATTAGGGTCATAGAAATTTTCCTTGTTTATATATTGACTCATTATTGCAATAGGTTAACAAACTTTACTTATGTTAGCGTTAAACTTAAGATACATTTTAAGAATAAAAAGACAGTTATTGGTATACAGATGGCAATCTGAATTAATTGATCACCGTACTATTTCTAAGAACGCATACTGCTAGTGAATTCTGCCCTTTTTATAGTCCAGCAGCAGGGTAGCTTTCTGTATGCATGGAAGGGTGAATAGTTGAACACTATTGTATCTTATGTAATTTTTTTCGCTGAATACGAATATGTAGGTCCTCCATCCAAAAAAGTGGTACCAATTTTTATAAACAACTTTTTGATAAATAAATTGTGTAAATTTGAATAATTTAATTTACAACTAGTCCCTTGTAAAGTACGGCTTATATATACATTAGCTCAAACAGGCCCTAGAGGCCCTAGCATTTAATGGTTTTCTTCCATTTCTGTCTATCTTGTGCTAGGTTTAACCAGTTTTGTACTCCTAACAATCCCAAGTCTACTTTTACCGATTCCATTCATTTTCTTCGTGGTCATCCTTTTCCTTTTTGTGCTAGCTTCATTAATGCTTTAGGGACTCTTCCTTCCTACTTTCTAGCTACGTGTCCGAGCCATTTTAGTCTTTGAACTTTTGCAGTGTTTGAAATTTTTTGTTGTCCATATATTTGCATTATTTTATTGTTCTTTTTCTCCAGATATGCCCATCTTTTATACCTCTATATATTCTTCCAAGTATCTTTCGCTTCCATCTATTTAGCTTGAGTTCTATGGTTTTGCTTAAGATCCAGGTCTCGCTAGCATAAAGCACAATTGGTCAGATAACTGTTGTAAATATTCTTATTTTTGCTCCTCTGGATATTTTTTTTGAACTGTCCAACTATCTCAAAGTTATATTTCTTGTCTGGGGCAGATACTTTTCAAAACTGTAATAAATGTTCATTATTTCCTCTCATCTTCATATACTTTGTTTTCTCTTCATTTACTTCCAGCCCATACTCTTTGGTTGTTCTCTAGAGTCTTTTAAAAAAATCTCTTAATTCGGTTTGTCTTATTATTAGGACAAAGTCGTCCGCGTATGCTACGCATTGATGTCTGTGGTGCTGGATTGAGCCTTTAGTGTGTATATGGCTCTCCCTTAGAATTATTTCCAGAATTAGATTAAAAAACACAGTATACATGGTGTTACCTTGTCGCAGGCCTCTGGTGATATTAAAGCTGTCAGAGATATGACTTTCTATCATAACTTCACTTTTGGTTTCATTCAGAAGGGATTAAGTTAATCGCAGTATTTTATCCGAAAAGTCAAAATATTTTAATGTGTCGATCAATTTATGTCTGTTTATTGTGTCATATGCTTGTCGAAAATTAATGAACAATATGTTTAGTGATAGATTAAACTTATATCAACTAGCCATGATCTGTTTAATTGTAAAAATTTGGTCTGTTACTGATCTATTTGCTCTAAAATTAATATGATATGCACCTAGGTGTTCTTCAATGTTGGCATTAATCCTATTTCTGATCGATATAGGTAGAACTTTATACGTTGTGTATTGTAATACAAAGCATAAAAAGTACGGATTAAAGTACATACTATGTTAAGTCGAAACTTTCTTTTTTATTGAATTTACAAGCAATAAACAAATAGCTTTATCCTTACAGAATCACAAGCACACAGCGTGCAAGTACGCGATATTCGCCTGCATGGAGCAGTCATTGAAATTTTAAAATAGCTACTATTTAGCAGACATAACACACGTACACGTACTAGACCGCTATGCGCTTGTGATTCTGCAAATGCAAAACGCTATTTATTTATTGCTTGTTATTAACTCAATGAAAACGAGAGTTTCTTAATTTTTTTTTAATAGTAAATTGTCGAAATAAGTTCAAATTTTCTATTTATGTGAAGTTTTTAGAAAAATATGCAATATGTAAAAAGTTATGAGGATTAAAATTTAAACTAAATCTTGGATTCCCCGACTTAAAATTTTTAATAACTTTTAAAATATAAACTTTTTACATATAATATAATAAATATATATATTTATTTTTAATGTATTTTTAGCCGTACTTTACAATGGAACTAGTTGTAAAATAAAATTTAAAATTTGATTCTCCTAGTGGGTGGAGTCCATTTTTCTATCTTTTTTGAACATCTATTTTCAGGAATTTCCTGCAGGTGTCCATACAAGTTTCGTCTTTGATAGAATATATTATGTCTAGGTCAACATACATTTCTCTGTTAATGTCCACGTTCCCCACCCTTTCAAGTTTCAATTGATTTTATAGTTCCCATTTCAAATTGTAGGTTTTCTGGGTTTTTTTCTGTAACTAAATACTCGGTTTTTTGTATATTAATTGTAAGGCCCCACTTGGTCTAGGTACTCCACCTGGAGTTTTCTCCAGTTTTAGAGAAAATATGCTGTCTATACAGGATTTTCCTGCACGAAAGCCATTTTGTTCCTCTACATCTGTCATCTCTTTTCAGTTTTATTTTTTATTATTTTTTTAGAGTCTTGAGAGTGAATTTATGATATTTACCCCCAAGTTGCAATTTGAACAATTCTTTCTGTTTTCGTTTTGGTAGATGTTGTTAATACGAGATTTTGTCCACTTTAATGGTAAGTCATGTCCTTTATAGAATATGGGTGAAAACATACGCTAGTAACTCGCGCAATACTTGTGAGCTATGTTTTAATAATTTGTTAGATATACCTTGTGGTTCGCATGGTTTTCGATTTTTTTAGATTTCGTATTTCATCTTCGATTTTCTGTACTATTATATTATCGTCTTCATCGTATTCCACTTTTATGTTGTGATGGATGTCGTAAATTGCGGTCTTGTTTCAATTAGAAATTGTGAGTAACATTTGATCCAAGATCTTTCTTTTATTAAATCTAGTCTACCCACTTCTTTTCTGTTTGTTCTCAGGTTTTTTACTGTTTTTCATGCTTCTCTTAATCTTGTTGACCCTATATAGTTGTTGAGCTCTTCGCATTTACTTTCCCAGCAAACATTTTTTGTTTAAGTTACTAGATTTTTTACTTCTCTGTTTTATCTTGCGTTTGTGCGTCTATCATCTGGGTCATTTTTGTTTCCAACTATTCACCCTTCCATACATAACGAAAAGTGCCCTGCTATCGGACTATAAAGCTTTTGATGAATTTTCGTACAATTGTGATAGAAGTAGTGCATAAAAGGAGATAAAGTAAATTGAAAATAAAAGAAAGAAAATCATGCCAAGATGAAAAAATTGATAATATATGAGAAATAGTTAAAACATCTTTAAAAATTATGATATAATAATATTAATTAAAATTTATTTAAAATGTTATCTTGCACTGTATATGCACTATTTTGCACTGCACAGTAAAACTTAAAGTGTTTTGTCCTTGTCAGTGTGCACGTTCAACCTTAAATAAAAAAAAGACATACAAAAGAAATATATAATAAGTAATAACAAAAGCAATAGTAATAGTGACAATAAAAACTTCATATAATATATAAATAAAATAATCATGCTTTATGTTTTAAATATTTTCAAATATATAATTTATATTTTTACCTTAACTTTAAATAATCTTTTAATTTAAGCAATACGGCTTTCACTTCTCCTATGGGAAAATTCACCTATCCCAAATATCTACGTTATCAAAAGGATTGAGCGTTGATAATGCTCTTTCTGTTTAATTGAGTCCTAGGTGACTTGATATGCCAAAGTATCTCTCAAAAAAAAAGAAAGGACAGTTAAGATTTGATTTCACGTATAGTACGTCTGTGTATCCGCTTATACGTATTTCACCCTAAAAGGGATCTTCGGAGCGGCTATTCACAAGCGCTCTGAACGTGAAAATAATATTTCCTGTCATATTAGAAGCAACTATAAAATGGCTTTGATCTAGACGCAATAGCGACATCTGATAAATAAATCCGTAAACTAATTTTCGAAACCAATTTAGATTTCTGCTTTAATCTGTGCCTTCTGAGAATTGCAAGGCAAAATAGACGTTAATAAAGTTGTTATTAGAGACATGGGGAATCTAAAATTCCATTCCACAACATATCCCCCCAACCAAGCAAAAATCCTTAGCGAATTGGTTTCTCGTACTCATAAAGAGTAAATCGGAATAAAAAGAAAGAACAGTTAAGATTTGATTTCACATATAGTGCGTCTGTGTATCCGCTTATACCAATACGAGAAACTAATTCGCTAAGGATTTTTGCTTAGTTGAGGAGATATGTTGTGGAATGCAATTTTAGATTCCCCATGTCTCTAATAACATCTTTATCAACGTCTGTTTTGCCTTGCAATTCTTAGAAGGCACAGATTAAAGCATAAATCTGAATTGGTTTCGAAAATTAGTTTACGGTTTTATTTATCAGATGTCGCTATTGCGTCTAGATCGAAGCCATTTTAGTTTTTTATAGCCATACGCTCCGAAGATCCCTTTTAGAGTGAAATACGTATGCGGATACACAGACGTACTATACGTGAAATCAAATCTTAACTGTCCTTTCTTTTCATTCCGATTTACTCTTTATGAGTACGAGAAACCAATTCGCTAAGGATTTTTGCTTATTTGAGGAGATATGTTGTGGAATGCAATTTTAGATTTCCCATGTCTCTAATAACATCTTTATCGTCTGTTCTGCCTTGCAATTCTTCGCCTGATCCTAAATAACCTCTAGGAAATCTTCTTTTTCAGAGAACATCTTTCCTGATATCATCCAATTGTTTAAAGCTGTATTGTCCACATAGTCTAGGCTGACTTAACTGTAATGTCATTCATTTACGTGCGCATTTTTTCTTTCTTAAAATGGTGCTTTATACGCATTTCTGTGAAATCTATCATACATGTCCTCCATTTTCAAAAAAGGTGAGAAAATGTCGTCAAATAACTATAGAGGGATCATTGTAATGCCTTCAATAGCAAAAATCTTTTCCACGGTACGAAAAGAAAAAATAGAACTACACATGGACCATTATGGCGGATTCCAAAAAGCCAGATCGTGTCTAGATAATATATTCATTATGAGACAAGTGATCGAAAAGAACAAAGAGAAAAATACTGAAACACATATGACCATTATCGATTTGGAGAAAGCATATAATAGCGTGCCCAGAAAACAGTTGAACTGAACTTTATGAGAAGATGTCTAAGAATTACCAGAGTGGGTAGAATAAGAACAAAAGAAATAAATGAACGTAGAATACTCAATTACAAAAATGTTGGAAAACAAAGCGTTGCACTGGTACGGGTATGTACAAAGAATGCCAGAGCACAGGTGGCCGAAAAGACTATTGAAGTGGGACCCGCCCGGAAGAAGATGGAGAAGAACATCTGCTACAAGATGGAAAAAATGCTATAATAGATATAGACCTAAGAGAAGGCAACTGAGAAAATAGAGCGCTGTGAAGGATGAAAACGGCGAACACATAATGGAAAGAAGCCGAAGCAGAAGAAGAAAAAATAAGCAATCTTTTTATAATTGCTCACCTATATCCATTAGTTCTCTTCCCCCTAAATACCGCGGTAATGACGTTCTTTCTATTGCACTATTACGATGATGTTTTTATACGTTTGTGTAACACATTTTTACTGTTTAGATGCGAACGGAGCAACTGTTTTATCTTTCGTATGAACTCTAAAGCTAATTGATTTTCATTTGCGTATGTTCAATTTTCCGCACTTTGTTTCTCCAAGATATATCTTATTCTTCTTCGCGTGCCATATCAGAATTATCTGACGTTGGCGATCACCATTGCGAAGGCTTCTCGATCTTGTGCAATATGGAATAATTGTCCTGCATTTGATATCTGTGTCCATTCACGAATGTTTTTTAACAAAGAAATTTGTTTGCTTCCTACACCTCTACGGGCCTCTATTTTGCGTTTAAGGATCAGTTGTAATATTTTATATGGAGTTTCCCTTACTATATGCCCCAGATAAGATTATAGATATCATTTTCACCTATGGCCTCGATGTTTTGACCATTAAGCATTCAGCTGAAGGAGTCAATAGTTAAAACACGACACGTCGTGCAGATTCTAGGTGACACAAAAACAATGCATTTAATTGAGATATACCTCGGTTAATATCAATATTTTCAGTTTTGATATTTTACCTGCTATTTGAAGGTATATTATGATATGGTTTAAAAAAGCCACTATATTATCATTGACTATATATATATTGTATATATATATATATATATAAATATATATATATATATATATATATATATATATATATATATATATATATATATATATTCTTAATATATTTGTAAGCAACTACTCATGCAGCTTTGAGTAAAATGCCGTCTTTTAGTTAACAGAGGTTAAAATGTTCCTTTTCTGGTGTATTCCTGGTTAGAAATAGTCGATAATAAACTGTTATTTGCAGCTCATAGATCCCTTAACGCATCTTTTCTGTTAAGGCTCTATGATGCAATTTAATATCAGCAATCTCTATTTTCATCTCCCTGTGCAATTTTATATCAGTCTCTAAGGATGAGAGCTGCTCAGACAATAGGAACCCACGTTCAATCAACTTTAAAGCTTATAAATAAGTTCTAGACCAGCATCTGTCGAGGATCAGGAGAATGATAAATGACGCCGCGGATCTAAAAATGGCAGTGATTGATGTAAATGAAACTCTTATGACAGCATTTCAAGAAACCTGCCCTCTAACGGAGAAGGGTTCCACCAGGGATATACCATAGAGGAATAGAGAACAGTCTGACTTTAAAAGGCACTCTCAAAGAAGAAAACACAACCAATTACCTTACTTCTAAATGACAAGGACGAGTATATCAATACAGTAAGAGACACGGTTGAAGAGCTCTTCAGAGTGCACTTCCCTAAATAACAAATAATTAAATCACCAATTGACTAGGAATCAGTAGGCAACGAAACTCTGCAGAGGTCCTCAAGACAGTAAAAAAGATTGTAAACTATGAAAAAGTAGCATAGGCAATAAACTCATGCGAACCCTATAATACCTATACATATCTAAAGCTTGGAGAGAGATCAGAATAACTTTCATCGCTAAACCGGGAACAAGAGGACAGAAAATGGCAAAGTATCTAAGACCAATAAGTCTAATGTCATTCCTACGGAAGACATTAGAGAAACTATTCGACAGGTATATTAAAGATGAATAATTGGCACACACTCCAATACATCAAGAACAACATGCCAAGTAGTAGAAAAAGTGCAGAACACAATTTAAAATAAAAACGTCATGCTGGGACCCTTTTTGGATATAGAGGGGGCTTTCGACAACACTTTGATAACATTAATAACCAATGTTCTGAGATGCAAACTGGATAGAATATATGCTCAGGAATAAAGTGAAATATACCAATATCCTTGAAGAGATGTTGTTGGCCTGTGTCGGTAGTCGAAAATCGCATGAACGAGGCCATAGAACTAGGTAGACAATGGACTTATAGAGAAGGGCTAAATATAAGTCCCCACAAATCCACCATAGTCGCCTTCACGCGCAGACGGAAACTAGAGGGATTAGGTCCTCTAAAGCTGTAGGGACAAGTAATTTACCCAAAGGGAGAGGTGAAGTATCTTGGGGATATACCTGACACCGGCAATTAGAAAAAAATAACAAGCAGTGCAGTTACAACACTTATGAGGGTCAGGCGTATGTATCGAAAGAAATGGGGATTAAAACCGGACAAGGTGCACTTGGTGTACACCATGGTGATCAAACCATTAACTAACTACCCATGCAGCGACGAGGTGGTGGACTAAGACATTTCAAACAGATGCAAAAGCCAAACTAAGTAAGGTGCAAAGACTTGTGTGTATGGGGATAATTGTAGCCATCCGTACTATTTCAACAGCAGCTATAAGGCTACTAGACCTGCCTCCCTTGCATTTGATAATACAAGGAGAACCAAGATTGAGAGCCTACAGAATATTTTAAGTATTCATATAATGTGTATATTATACTGTTATCAAATCAAATGGGAACAGTAACAATAATGTTAACTGCAGACTCTGTGATAAGAAACTAGAAACTGTAAAACATGTATTATGCGACTGCGAGGCGCTGAACCCTAAAATACAATAACTGTATGGGCAACCAAGAAGAGACCCTGGTACACCAAGCAGAAGACCTATAAAAACTTTTACAGTGTACAAAACTTCTAGACTGGGTATAGGAAACAACAATGGGCAGCAAACACAATAAACTTTACCTTCAGCGATAACGAAGATCTTTCTGATCTGACGGGCCCGGGTAAAAAAGGCTTTATGATATTGTTTAGAGCATAGTGTCGATAGATAAACTAGGCTAAAGGGGATGCGATCAATTTATATAAAGTTAGAGGAAGGTAATTGGGAGGTACTTGGCTGGAACTTTGGTGTTATGTTAATCCTTTGGTATTAAATACGTTGTTACCTGAGTTAGGAATAATGGTATTTCCTGTGGAGTAGAAATAATATTATTAATTAATATTGATAAGCACTCATGAACACGTCAAAACTTCTTTAGCCAGAAGTTTTGAACTCCGTCTGGTCCAGGAGATTTCCAGTTATAAAGCTCTTTGATATTATTTAAGACTTCTTTGGTAGTGAAGGGTTCGTAAGGTATAGCACTGTAGTGCTGACAGTTGTGCGTCGTCTCGTCCATCTTTCGAAGTTTGGCTAGCATTATTGCTATTTGAATTTTGGTTATAGCTGCACGAGATAGTTTATTTTAGTTGAAGCAAACCATTTTCTCATAAATTTCGCAATCATGTTAAAGCAGTATTATTTTACTTATGACATTAATAATTCTAGACCCTAGTCTGGTAGTTATTTCTTTCGCGCGGTCATTATTTTCATTCGGGAATGTTCTTCTAGATAAGATAAGATAAATATATTTCTCAACTTTTTCAATCGATCACCGTCAATTTAAAGGCTGACATTACTAACATCTTTCTTAGATACAATCACGCATTTAGTTTTTAAATCTAAAGTTCTTCAGACTTTCTGTCACGATAGCGATACAGTCTGTATATCTGATAATAATTAGAAGACTAGTCAGTTGATAAATATAGTATAAGTAGTACAGTATAAGTAAAATGGTTTTATTGACAGGATACATATTTGCTAGACTCACTAAGATCTGCTATTATCTGCTATTTGCAGATAACTAAGAAAAATCATATCACGGATTCAAGAATGTCAAACGTGGAAGTAACTAGAAGGATAGGAAATGAGGCGGAAATAATATTAACTATCTAAAGATGAAAACTTGAGTACTTAGGACATGTGATGAGAGGGCAAAAATACGCATTATTACAATTTATTATGCAAGGCAAAATCCGAGGAAAGCGAAATGTGGGAAGACGAAGAATATCCTGGCTTAAGAACTTAAGGGAATGGTTTGAATGCAGTAGTGCAGAACTTTTTAGAGCGGCAGTCAACGCATAGACATGATGATTTCCAACCTTCGATAGAAGATGGAACTTAAAGAAGAAGAAAAATCACGAAATATTCATAAGCATAAAAGGACGCACACTGAAATATCTAAGCAATATGTCGCAAAATAATAATGAAATATGCTTTACATCATACTTTTTAGGCATATATGTCATAGTTTAGAGCTGTGCAGATTAGGATAATTTTAATAGCTGAATAAATTAGACGTCTTTGGAAAAATGAGGCATATGGAGAAAACCGATGTTAGATCTCTTTTTCTTCTTCTTTTTTAGTTAATTCGCCTCCACCTACTTAAGTATTTAGCCAGCTCATTGTCGAGGAATAAAGGAAAAATTCTTTATTCAACTACAATTTGGAATTAAAAATAACAGAAGTAAAAGCTTTTCTTTCCTCATAACTTTATCTTGTGAACACTTTAAAAAATTATTAAGCGTTTAATACCAACCACATGCGGGTTGTACGAGGTAGAGGTGTTGGTTACCTATTTTTAGCCAGTTCAATATATAAATCAAAATTTGGCACAATGTTAATAGGACATTCAAGAATCACATGTCGTAAGTTTGCTAAACTACCACATTCAGAGTACGGATGTTCCATTACCCTTATTTTGACTAGGTGGTTTAAAACTAAATAGTGACCTGTATGCATTCTAATGATAGTTGTTATATGTCTTCTATCTGTATAAGGAATATCGAAAAAACAATGATTATTTGAGAAAACTGGTTGTAGCTGTTGATACCAAATACCTTTATATTTGAAAGATTCCTCCCATTCTTTTTGTAATATATTTTCGATCTCTTTAAACATTATTATTTGAGAAACACAATGGCGAAGGAAACAAAATAAAGCTGGATTAGCTTATTTTGGACTTTTGGTAACTTAAGTTCCGTGAATTTTATAGTGACGGTGTAACTATATTGGGCACACCACGTACTGGACGGCCCTCTCATGCAGTTACATCGAAAAATGTAAAAAAGTTTATGAAATTGTTCCAGTTATCGTAAAGTCAAGGTGCGTGAATTGGACGAGAAAACAAGAATTTGTAAAGAAAGCACTAGTCATATTTTGAACGAAGTTTCAAAAATGAAAAAATAATCTTGCGAATGGGTACCGCGTTTTGCCGATCAGTGATCAAAAATATGATCTTGTGACCACTTCTTATCAATGATTAAACCTTATGAAGTGCAATCCGTCGAACTTTTGGCATCTATGTGGCCATGATAATAAACGATCAACATAATTAAAATTGAGTATCATAAAAAGGTGCAACTATTAATAGCCAATATTATTGTGCTTTAGTGGACAAATTAAAAAATAAACTCAGTAAGAAACCAGCCATATGCAGAATAAAAAATGTTGTCCCACCAAGTTTTCTTCTCTGACACAAGCGTTGTAATATTGGCAACAATTCATGAGTTGGGCGTAATGAATTATCTGAATGAGAAACTTCCAAAATATTAAAATTAATAAATTTGGATAATCTTAGTCTTAATATGCTGGATACTAGTTGGTCGCAGTTTATGAAAATATTATTCTATTTGAGTAAGGACATAATACCGCTAAGAAGTCACGGCGAATGAAAGTCTACATTCGCTGAAAATTACATTTAAAGAATTAGTACACAAATGAAATTAATTTGTCAGAATGTAAACGGGCCAAACAAGAGAGAAAAAAAGCACACAAGAAGTATATGGAAAGGAGAACTAGAGAATGGAGAACAAGTTCTGGGGAAGCAAACTATGCCCTAGAGAAAAAAGAGAATTTGAAAATAAAAAAATATGGAAAATGGAACAGAACCTTCTGACTATCTTAAAGCAGCATATAAATATCTTCGAAAAATGCAAACAGAAACAAGTTTGTGTCGAAACTAAAAGATATAATTTGCGAACCAACAGCAGTAAAATCAGTGTTAAAATCTCATTTCGCTAACAACGAGCGAATTCTTAACCATTTTCTGAATTTATCACGGCAAAAAGAGGGAACAGATAAAGAAATTAGAATCCCAACTCTAAAGAGGTCAAACAACCAATACAGATGAAAACAGGCTCCAGGATTCGAAATTCCTAGCGATTGGAAAACGTGGATTATTTACACAATCTAAAAAAAGTAGACAAACTTAAATTTGACAATTATTGTAGCATAATCCTCTTGTGTTTAGTTCTTCTCTTCTAATTGCGCCGTCCCCTTTCGAAGGTTGGCGATCCAAATGGCAATTGTAGTTTTGGAAACTGCTGCGCGAAAGATCTCTGCGGATGAGCGGTCGAACCATCTCCTTAGGTCTTTCAGCCACGAGTTCTGGCGTCTTCCTACTGATCTTTTGCCCTGTACTTTTCGTTCCAGTATCACTTGAAGTAATTCATATCTTTCGCCTCTCAACACATGACCCAAGTATTGCATTTTCCTATCTTTGATTATTCTTAGTAATTCTTTTTGTTTACACATGCGATGAAGTACCTCAACATTAGCAACTCTTTGTACCAATGGAATCCTCAACATTCGTCTGTATATATACATCTCAAAGGAATCTATTCTTTTTTCTATTTTAGAGTCCATTGTCCAACTTTCACAGCCATACAGTAAGACAGAAAAAAACGTAACATCTGATCATTCGGATTCTAAGCTGTAGACTAAGGTCTGATCTTGTAAAAAGTGTGTTTAGTTAGCTTATAAAATTACATATATTTTCAATAAAGATTAATATACATACGATAATATAGATCAAGGTCTGATTTTGCTCAATGGAGAGGAGATAGAACGCGTAAACTATTTTAAATACCTGGGTAGCTGATTAAATGTAAATTGTGACTCTGATGAAGAAAAAAATAACCATGATTGAAATATCACGTAAGGCTTTTATGACCTGAAAATCAGTTTTATGCAACAGAAACCCGTCGATGGAAATTCGCAAGAAGGTCCTAAAATGTTATGTGTGGTTTCTCTATTATATTGGTGTGAGCCATAAACATTAAAAACCACAATGCTTAATACATTAAAATCTTTTGAATTGTGGTGATATCGACGAAGCCTAAAATTATCATGGATTTCGCACATTTCCAATAAAGATGTTTTTAAAATGATGAATTTAGAACGTCTGCTCATAAACATCATTAAGAGCAGAAAAACAGAATACTTAGTCCATATGATTAGAGGACCAAAATACCATCTACTTTGCCTTATAATACAAGGAAAAGTAGAGGCAAAGAGATAAGAAAACTTTCATCAAAACCCCTACAAGTATATCCTACTAGTAAAAGCTAAACAGTCCGCTTACAGCTTCAACAGAAAACTTCAAAATAATCAAATTTTAAAAGAGGGCAGGTGGCTGTCTTCAATACTGGTATTCAATGACAAATTAGTTTAATAATTTGAAATCTCATATTAATTTTAATGTCCTGAATTTGTACAGTTTCACCGTGTATAATTGTAAAACATATCGATTAGTAGCTTAATTGTAGTTTGTTCAACGTCCTGCAAACTATAGATTGCCTAATATTAATTAAGGAAATGCCTGTAATTTCCTGGGTTAAAATTATATTTGCCAGCTTTCAAAAGTCAAAGGTTTTTGTTTTATGCAGAGGGCAATACACTTATTTGATGAATCGTAGCATTTTAGTAAGATTATAAATATAGCTTCCTGACTAGTTTTTTACCTTAATATGCAAGGAATTAGAAACAATTCGCACTTATAATTACATTCGAACTTGTCTACTGGTAAATTTGACTTTTGGGTATGTCAAAGGGCCAATTTCAAAGGAATTATCAAATGCCTCTCTCTTTGATTGAAATATTCTGCTCTGGTACATTGAAAATCGAAGATTCAAGTCTATAAAACTATCACAGGGCCATTATGGATGTGAGACATAAGCGATGACAGAAAACATGGGATATAAATGGTTTAATTTGAGCTGCAGTGCTACCAGAAGAAGAAAATTTACTTGAACAAATTAAAATTGTCCCTCACTACACATCATTTAGTAACTCATGTATATTCTTTCGGAAAAATGGGAAATTTTCCGGAAGGGAATTTTCGGAGACTTACTAGAAGTAAATGCTGTGATAGTGTGTCACAATAAATAATATTAAAAATGTTCACATACCTTTTTAATTTTTCTTTTAGGCAATTTTCAGAGTTGGTGGTCTTTTGTAAATACCTTTTGACTTTGGGTTTTGTACCGACTGGATGTCATTAACGCTAGGTTGAGAATACTTCTGCACTAGGTAACTGGTAATTCATTATGAATATATGAGATTATACAGGGTGTTGCAAAAAGGTATGCCATAAATTAAATTACGCATTCCAGGGACAGAATATAAATTGATTGAATCCAACTTACCTTAGTACAAAAGTGTACACAAAAAAAGTTACAGTCCTTTGAAGTTACAAAATAAAAATTGTTTTTTTTTTATTTTCTTCTAAACTACTTGACATTTTGTAATAAAAATGGACAAATTACTTTCTTGTTCTGAAAGCATTTTTCATACAAAAAAAACAACAAAATCTGAGAGCACAGAAAAATTTTAAGGGGGGTGTGCAACCCTAAATCTGTGCAGTTTTTATTGAGCTACGGCCCTTTTTATTAACATTAAAAGAATTACGTGCAACTAAATAAATGGCATATTACAATAAATGTTCAAAATGACCCCCATTTTCTTCAATGCACATTCGGTATCGTTTTAATAAGGAAAACCGAATGCGCTCAAAATCATAGTTTTCTGACGAAATTGATTTGCAGCTTCAATTATTCTAACCCTCAATTGTTTTTCGTCCTCTATTGTTACAGAATACACTTTCTCTTTCATAAACCCCCAAAAGTAAAAGTCCACGAGGTTAAGACCTTGACTTCTGGGTGGCAAAGAAATAGGTGCGTCACGACCCCTTCCAATCCACCGACCAGGATACTGCCTGCAAAGGTATTCCCGAACTTCATTACTCTAATGCGGTGGAGCGCCATCTTGTAGAAACCACATATTTTGCTTTATTGCAATATTCACTTCTTCCAAATACTCCTGTAAATCGTTTGTCAAGAACTGCAAATAATTATCACCATTTAAATTGTTGGAAAGAAATATTGGGCCTATTAGATTGGTATCCACAATTCCTGCCCAAACATTAACTTTGAAAGTCCTTTGGTTATGAGTCGTTTTTTGGCGTGAGGATTTTCGTCGGCCCAAATGTGCTCGTTATGATGGTTTGTTATTCCATTCTTACTGAAGGTAGCCTCGTCGGTAAACAAAATATTTCTATTAAAATTAACATTTCGAGTGTTTTCCATTAACAACCAATCGCAAAATCCAATCCTTTTAGGATAACCTTCAACCAATAACTCTTGAACCGTTGTTAAGTGATAGGGTTTAAGCAGCTGATCCTTCAAACGCCTTCAAACCCTTACGTGAAGAACATTTAGTTGAGCAGATATTACCCTTGTACTTGTTCCAGGGACTTCTTCAGTGATTTCTAAAATGTCTTCATTAGTTGCATCCATTATTGCACGACCACTATTGTCAGCAACTTGCGGTTGAAATATGGCCGTTTTCCGTAAACGACCATCAATGTTCAGAAATAATCGTCTATGGGGTGTATTTCGATTGGGGTATTTTACTGCATAACGCCTTGCGGCTGCTGCACTATTTCCTTGACATTCACATACGATATTTCCGATAGTTTCTTGAAACCATAATTTAATCTGATTCAACTTACCCAAAGTTAAATGCATATCTGCCATTTCCTGAAATGTGTAGGCCATTGTAATATCAAAATTTTTAATATTAATCTTATTCACACAATAAATGATAGACTTCAAATTATTGACTATTATTGATGGAACTGTTTGTAATTATCGTATCCGTAGAAACTAATTGTAATTTTATGGCCAGCTAGGAAAAAACTAGTTATTCGAAAAAGTGATACCACAAAATTCATTTGATTTAAACGCACTCAAAAGTATGGGGGGATTTAGGACTGCACACCCCCTTAAAATTTTTCTGTGCGCTTAGATTTTGTTGTTTCTTTGTATGAAAAATGCTTTCAGAACAAGAAAGTAACGTGTCCATTTTTATTACAAAATGTCAAGTAGTTTAATAGATAATGCAAAAAAAAATCAATTTTTATTTTGTAACTTCAAAGGGCTGTAACTTTTTTTGTGTATATTTTTGTACTAAGGTAAGTGGAATTCAATCAATTTATATTCTGTCCCTGGAATGCGTGATTTAATTTATGACATACTTTTTTGAAACACCCTGTATATGAGGGTATATGAGATTTATTAGCTAAAATATATTCCTACTGCTTAACGTCTTTATCCAAAAATTTAAAGACTTAAAGATAAATAATTTTGTAAAGCACTGTATTTCAATTTTTTGAGAATATCCAATTACTAAAGTTTGGAAAAGAAATCGATACAAAACGAATGACGTGAAACGATATAAAGTAGTAACGTAATTTGTTGGAATTTATATTGTTAAAAGTTAATAATGTTGATAATATTATGGTAATACTTTACGAAGAATTAATTAATTCAGGTTGATTCTGTCTTTTTATACACAATTAAGAAAGATTTCGATCAGAAATATTTGTACAATTAAAGAAAGATTAAATTTATAAATATAATGTGCATGAACATTTTCTAACCAATTGGCACTCTTAAACAATACTACCTCTAACATGTCATGTCTTGTTTTCAAAGTGAATGTTTTTAATATAACTAGCTGTTTTGAAAAATATATTTTTGCTATGAAAATTAAAATGTCGTTTGCCTGTGTACAAGAAAATTGTAGTCAATTTTTAATTGTTTTGTGGAGCATAAAATGTTTTTTTTTATATATAAAATCAACCAAGCATGATAATTTTAAGTATTTTAAAATATATTACTTAGACTTACTTTTCGATGAGTCATTTATTTTATATAAACTACACCACCTTAAATGTACCATGATTTTGAAGCAATTTATCTTCTGAACTGTTGATTGGATCTCAACGATTTTAATTTCTCATTGTAGGTCGATTTCTAAAAAATTACTCCACCAATATTTTTTTAAGAAATGACGTTTTACCCATTTACGGGGTATACAAATAAAATTGTGTTTTTTGATCTTATTTGCAACAGTCTGTGGAATTTATGAGGCACAAACGCTATATCTTATTAACACTTCGAAATAGCTTTATCTTTTCTAAACATTTTCGTGAAAAATTATTTCGATACCTATAGTACCAAAAAAGAAAAGTGATTTTATTGAAATTGAATATTCATTAATGAAATGTAAGTAGGTAGTTGGATATGAAAATATAAAAAAAATAATAGTTTTAGACTAATAATATTGTTTACAGTTCAATAATTTGTTTTGCTACTTTGCTTGAAAGCTCCTTCACTTCATTGGTCGGTGTCGCTGCTGGATCGTCTGAAGGAAGATAGGTCGAGCCCAGAATAATCTCGCTTGGTTCTCTTCCTTCCCCGATCTTGGCTTTTACCGTCGTTAGATCTCTAGAACAGAAATTTATAACCAGCAGTGTATGTCTATCTCCTTTCTGGCAATCACACAGGTCGGGAACTTGAAGACTAGAAGATCTACTGTAGATTACTTCATTTAACCCTAAACCTTTAACCTCCCTTTGGTTTACCCAAGGCTCTTGTACAAAATCAATATCAACGCAATATCGTTCTTGGCTTGCAGATCTGTGAAGTCCACGTCCATAATAAGCTTTATAGTTCTTCTTTAGATTTCTGTAGAATTACTCATCTATAGAAAAGGGCAGGAGCTAACCGCTTTTCTATTTTTCGGCTTAACAGGGACTAGATTTGTATCCTTAGTATCGGATTCGAATGCTAAAGGCGCATCCTAATCATCTATAGACCTATGGATTTTGGCTCAGGAATGAGGATCAGGACCCTGGTAAGCAATATATTTTACAACGAGAAAGGATCTTTTTGCATCTGCAGCCTTGATATAAATCCCATAAAAAAAGTAGAATATTATTGATCGTCAACTTAGGAACCGACAACCATCACCTGTAACCTTGCTGACCTAGAGGTCATGGTGGGAGAAGTTTGGGATGCAAATTTTATGCAAGTAGTGTTTTCTTTGCTTTCAGTTGCTTTAATGTCCATTAAAATTTATTACATTTAAAATTTTGTACCATTTGTGATAGAGATATCGAGATGATATTTTAATTAAAATAAAAAAAAAAAGATGAAGCTATTTTGCAATATAATTAAGATGTAGCGGTGGTTTCTAATAATTCTACACAATAAAAAAAAACATTTTTATTTTTAGACTTTATATATGGGTTGTCATTTTTTAGAAAACATTCATAGAGTAATTGTTTAGAAATAAACCTATGATATAAAAAAATTATTGACATGTAATCAACGGTTCAGAGGAAAAATAACTCCAAACTTATGATGCGTTTAAGGTGGAGCGTTAATTTTGTAGATAATATTACAACAGCCTTTACAATTTATATCAAGAGAGTATCAGGCGACAGTTTCTAACTGTGTGGACGACTGTCTCATATGGTTTTACAGTATCGAGATACAGGTATTGGTATCGGGAGACATATATATTAAAAAGACCTGATTTAATCATGTCCATGCTTGCCTCTGATTTTACAGATGAACATACAGTTGAATGTACAAACAAACGTACAGACGTACTGAATTAGATGAATAAGATTACTATTCTTGGTACATTTTAATGTTTAAAAAAAAGTAGGCAATGAAAAATAAAAATTGAAAGTTTTACGCAAAACACTTTCCGTGTTTGTGAAATTCATAAAATTCTCCAACTCGTAACATGTGACACGGAGTCATCATGGAGACACCTGATTGTATTTTGCAAATCCACGATCAAAAAACGAGTTAATTACAAAAAATATTTATAATTTCTTTGTGCCTGTAGAAGAGAATTAAACAAACTTTTTAAATTAAAATGAACTTACTCGAGCTATATTTAGGATATATATATATATATATATATATATATATATATATATATATATATATATATATATATATATATATATATATATATATATATATATGTTCGGATAAATTTCCGCGGCCAGATGAATGAAAATTACTTAGTTCTCGGGTAGAACCACGTTGAGAATTTATTACTCGACGTTTCGGCACCCATTTTGGAGCCATTATCAAGAGAGATACGGTTCGGTTCGATACGGCCTTCCAAAAATCCATAAGCCCAATGTGCCCCTAAGACCCATCGTCAGTGCATACAACTGCCCTACTCAGAAATTGACAAAACATCTCGCTTTATCCTTACAACCATTAGCCGAAAAAGCTTCGTTTTTTGTCAAAAACTCTTTTCATTGTATTGATCTTCTGCAAAATATTTCTATTTCACCCTCAGATATACTAGTTAGTTTTGACATTGTTTCTTTGTTCACCAACATTCCCATCGATGAAACCATTTCCATCTTGGACTCTAAACATCAAATCCCCCAAGACACACTATCTCTTATAAAACACTGCATGTCTAATACATACTTTTCATTCCAAAATCATTTCTATCGTCAAATCAAAGGTGCCCCAATGGGATCTCCCCTCTTTCCCGTAATAGCTGATATTTTCATGGAACATTTCGAAACAGCAGCTCTGTCCTCATCAAATCTCAAACCCACGTGCTAGTTACCGTATGTTGATGACACTTTTGTCATTTGGCCTCATGGTAAAGACACGTTAGATCTCTTCCTCTCCCACCTGAATAGAATACATCCTAGTATTCAATTCACGATGGAAGTTGAGTCTGAAGCGTCTTTGCCATTCCTTGATGTTCTTATTCAGAAAAACTTACCTCACAGTTTTTCCTATTCCGTGTACCGGAAACCCACTTATACAAACCGATATCTTAATGCCAAGTCACATTATCACCCCGCCCAACTCAATTCAGTTGTCAACACTCTCATTTCTCGTTCCAAGACTAAGCGACAACAATCATAGGTCATCCGAAATTAATTCAATAAGGCAAACACTCTTACAAGACAGCTACCACAAAACCCAAATCAATAAGAGCATTCAAAAACATCTAAACCCCATTCCATCCAAAAAAGAAACCTTGCCGCCGGATCAATCCAAAATTTTTTATACCTTTTATTAAAGGTGTCACTGACAAGATCAGTAGAACTCTTGTCCCTCTAAATATCAAAACCATCTTCACTACTCACTCCAAGTTGCCCAACCTCGTCAGATCCGTAAAAGACCAAATCCCTAATGAAGACCATGGTGTCTACGAGATACCCTGTTCCAGTTGCCCACGTACATACATCGGACAGACAAACCGACGAATCCATAACCGTATTTACGAACATTCTATATCTGTCAAACATTCCGATACTACTTCAGCCATATCCCAACATAATATTCAAACAGGCCAAACAATAGATTTCGAAAAAGCAAAAACCATCGCCCCCATCCGCTCCTTAAAATCGAGAATAATTCGTGAAGCTATCGAAATCGAAAAACGGCCTAACAGCTTAAACATGAGCGATGACGCGAAACGATTGCCGGTAACATGGCGACCCCTGCTTCAGCGACCTCCCGCCCACACCGCTCAGGCCACGTCAGTTCAGACCACGTCAGCGCATACCGTTCCCGCGCATACAGCGAGTATAAAAGCAGCCACTGTCATCTCGGGGGAACAAATAAGGGTCTAACCACCTTCTGATATCCCCAGGTGCTCTGTAGAGGGCTTCGGAGTAAACGTCGAGAGCTCCTCATTTTCGGGTTATGGACTTGGAAAATATTTATCTTCGGTGTCTTGCCTTGAATAAGACAAGATATTTCTTACATGACAATTTCTTCGTCGAAATAAAAACACCAAGTTAAGTTGAAACAATTCTCAGCCACAGAGTATGGAAAATAAATGCAGGAAGCAGAGCCCGGAGAGCAATAAGCTCTCGGAGAGCCCGTAAAGGACTGACCTGAAAATAGCCAATATTTATATGCGCTGTTCGAGCGATAAATAGGGATTTCCAGGTCAAGAGCCAATGGGAAAATTCGAGAGCCAATGGGCGATGCGCATCGAAATGCGTACTAGTCCACAGACTATCGCATTCGATGACACCACACAGGGTAAGACCGGTTGTCACTCGACACTGAGGAGTAGGCAGATTGAGACCTCAGTGCCGAGAGACAGTTCTTGTAATACAGAACACGATACTGGTACGTTTCGAGTGAGGGGAGTAGGCAGATTGAGACCCCGAACTCGAACCGAACCGTATCACTCTTGATAATGGCTCCAAAATGGGTGCCGAAACGTCGAGTAATAAATTCTCAACGCGGTTCTTCCCGAGAACTAAGTAATTTTCATATATATATATATATATATATATATATATATATATATATATATATATATATATATATATATATATAAATACTGCTTCGTCGAAAAACATTTACAATTATCTGATTTATCATTACTTCACCAAACTGTAATCTACGGCCGTAGTCATCTTCATTTAATTCTTACAAAAATTGGATTTTGTTGGGTTTAAATTAATTTTTATGTAATACATACAAGCCTGAGGAATGACTTACATCATGTATTTGTGCAGCTTTTCGTGAAGGTGTATGTGGGTCTTCAACAAAACTATGCATTAAATCTAAAGTTTTATTGCAATTTATAAAAGTTTTTTGTCTACCTGTTCAAATGCCATTTCTAATCGTCCAGTTTTCTCTTTCACAATCTGGTAACCTTGGTCATCTAACTAGCATTAAATTTAAAATCTTTATATTACAGAAATCGCGTATCCCTGTGCAAGCTGCTTTCAAGTTCTTTTCCACAACTGCTAAGCATTTATCAGTTTCTCTGAAAACATCTATTCTACCAATTTATACAACAGTTTTATTTTGTTTCTATTGTTTTATAAACTCTTTACGATTAGGATTATTTTATTCTAAAAGGTGATTTTTTACTATTTCCTATCTAGTATTTTTTTCCTAATTTGTTTCCACTATATGTTTAATTTTTTGTACTGACGTTACTTAGCATTCTTGATATTAGTTGTCAAGCTTACATAATATGTGCATAAATAGTTTTTTTTTTAAATTTTTCTCAATAGTATTTTTAATTGGTATCGTAGGTTTAAATATACATTTAGAAAAAATTACAGATTCCGCATATACCATTTTGTTTAATTTACTCTGCAATTATTTAAAGTATAAAACAATTTATGCAATATTGCAATAAACACATGGTATACTAATTATATGTTTAATTAAATACCGCAATTTTATTTCCTTGTACTTTTACCCCAAAGGTTTACAAGATTTTATAAATAATAAGAATTTAATAGTGTACTTATATAATAAAAATTACTTTTCCACGTTTACAAAACACCTTTTAAATATAACTTCAAAGGATAGGCAAAACAACTTCACTCCAAGAATTCAATTTTTTTGATTTTTTTACGTTATATAGGATTAAAAAATAAGGCCCAGCGTAATTTTAGCCCGCCTATCCTATCGTAACCCCTATTCATACCCCCTACTCCTTAAAACGTCATTTTTTCCTCACATCTCAAAGTTCAAAAACCATGTTTTTGGTGGTTTAAATGAGTTTTGCCCAATTTTTGAATGTCCTAAAGGACTAGTTTACTTTAAATTATATATCTTTATATATATCTCGTTAAATATTAGCTTGGAAAAACCTCGTGTCACGATGTCCAACTTAGAAGATATTATATTTTTTATCTCGATAAATGATATCTAATTTTTTCTATTTGTAAATTCAAAATGTTTTATACGACTTCAGCCCTACAGTTTTAGTTCATTTGATCCGTTTGTTAATTACAATTATGTATGATTAGAATTAAAAATAATTTTAAAATGTTTCAACATTGTTTATTTACAATAAAACAACGATTTTTCAACATTTTCTCTGCAATAAAGTTAAAAATATAAGTTTGTGCATTAATTCAATACATTTTAACAATTATAAATTTAATGAAAGAATTCTAAATAAAATTGAATTTTAAAATCTACTGAGGATGTTAAAAAATGTTAAAATCTAATGGAGTATACTAAATTTATAAAATTTTCAGTATAAATTTTTATCGTAACTGTAATATATTTTAATTGTAATTTATGATCATTTACAGTCGTTGAGTTGCGCCAAATGTAGGCAACTTACAGTTGTTGATTCGAAAAACCGTTAGATGGCCGGCGAACAGCACATTTAGTACTCAATCATATTATTCTTCGCATTTTAAAATTGCTATTAGTGCAAATAACACAGTTTTATCACGCATTGAAGTTTCACAATGAAGAACTTGACATTTGTTGCGCATCAGAAAAAGTTATGTTACCATCTCTTACCACTCCACCAGAACCTTTAAAATTACTTATTTATATTGATTCAGAAAATTGTTCGATGGAGGGCGAACAGCACATGCAGTACTCAAACTGCCATTAGACGTTCATAGCAAACCAAATGCAATATTCAACATTAAAAAAAGAAGTGTAATGGTTCATCATCATCATTGGCTTTTACAACTCTTCGTGAGTTTTTGCCGCGTTTACTATTGCCTTTCATTGATTCCGATCCTGTGCTATTATTTCCCATGGCCTTACTTCCATCTTCTCCAGGTCTTCCCTGACTGCGTCTTTCCACCTTTTTCTAGGCCTTCCTGTCGATCTTCTACCATCTGGTCTTTCCCAAAACACATTGCTAATCAGTTTGCCGTCATCACTCTGTACCACGTGGCCTGCCCATCTTAATCTATTGGCTTTTATGTATCTTACGATGTTTCCTTTCCCGAAGAGAGTCTCTATTTCATTGTTGTATCTGCTCCTCCATTCATTTGTCACGCTGTCCCTGCAAGGACCATATATAATTCGCAGGATTTTGCGTTCCCATACTAAGAGCTTATTGATTTCTTTCTTTCTCAATGTCCATGTTTCACTTCCATATATCACTGCTGGTCGTATTATGGTTTTGTACATTTGGATTTTGGCACGCCTTGAGTGAAGCTTTGACCTCATTAGATGTTGAATGGCAAAGAATGATTTATTCCCTGCCAGTATTCGTATTTCAACCTCCCATTCTCCTGTGTTTTCACTGGTAATTGTTGCTCCTAGGTATTTGAATTCTTTGACCACCTCAAAATTATGATCGTTTATGGTAATGTTTTGTCTTATTCGCTGTCGTTCCTTTTTTGATATGACCATGTATTTAGTTTTTTCTTCGTTTATTTTCAGGCCTACGCTTAGTGTTGCTTCTTCAAAGTTTGATACTATATCCTTAACATCCAGTGTTGTCTGTGCTACTGCATCTACATCATCTGCAAATGCGAAAATAATCTTTGCTCCTTTGGCAGTTATGTCTGGTTTGACTCTGGTATAGATTTTTCGCATTGCATATTCCAATGCTAGGTTAAATATTAATGGGGACAGCGGGTCTCCCTGTCTGAGTCCGGTGCTTATGCCGAAAGCCTTTGAAGTTTTGCCTCCTATTCTAATTTGTGCAAAGGAATTGTTGACACACATTCGCGCAATCATGGTCAGCTTCTTTGGTACGCCTAACTCCATCATTGCACTCCACAGTTTTAATCGATCTATGGAATCATATGCTTGTTTGAAATCTATGAAGATCTGATGTACTTCTTTATTATATTCCCAATACTTTTCTAGCATTTGTCTGATAGTAAATATTTGGTCGATTGTTGATCTTCCAGGCCTAAAGCCGCATTGGTAATCGCCAATAATTTCCTCTGTATATGGCAGTAATCGTTTTAGTACAACTGAAGCTAATATCTTATATGTAGTACCGATTAGTGAGATTCCCCTGTAGTTGCCACATGTATCCTTTCTGCCTTTTTTATGTATTGGCACGATAATACAGCCACTCCATTCTTTTGGCATTATTTCTTGTTCCCAGGCTTCTTTCATTAATTGGTGTATTTTAGTTCTAAGTTCATGCCCTCCTTTTTTAATCAGTTCTGCATCAATATTGTCTAGTCCCGGGAATTTGTCATTTTTTAGGGTTTTTATCGCCGTGATAATTTCTTCCAGGCTTGGCGGGGGTACTTCTATCTCGGCCGTTTGGTACTCACAATTTGCTTTATTTCCATCCGCGTCTACCTGGACATTTAGAAGACTTTCAAAGTATTGAGCCCATTTTTCTATTATTTTATTTTCAGCTGTAATCATTTGCTCATTTTTATCTTTCACAAAGTTCGGTGTTCTTATATATGCACCTTTCTTATGTTGTCTTACTTCTTTGTAGAATTTTTTATTTTGCTTGCTTCTGTGTTCACGTTCTACTTTTTCAATTTGTTGTTTTAAATGTTGTGTAACGTGTAAGTGTAATGGTTGCAGTGATTCAAACAAGTTTAGTTATTATCTGGGATTGTAGTATGGCTCATAAAGGTTCACTCGAAGCATTACACAGAAGTATTCAAGATTTAAACGGCAACTATTTGTTTGACAATCGTTTTTGTGGCGAAAAGTCAAAACAGTTCTATTGAGCATTAAGATAAGAGTACATATGCAAAATGATCTATCGGCGCAAATATTTTTTAAACACTTGCTAAATATTGGAAACGGTAAATTAAAACTGCATCCAAATACACAATACATCAAACCTTTTGATAATTTCTGCACTTTAGTGAGACCATACATGAATTAATTGTAAGTGTCTTACCGGCTGTATTGAATAATTACTTGAATTATAATTGGCTCATTGAGCGTGCAATTTCGACGGCAAAATGTTGACGATAACGAAATTAACTATCAGATTTAACAGGTGATGCCAGGTGATCTTCTGATATCTTTTAAATCAGTCGACAATATTGTTAAAGAATTTTTAAATTCTCTGGATATACCGGAGATGCCATCACGGATTTTATGATATTTACTTCACTCTGTTAAATGAATTAAACATAATATTAGTCGCATAATAACTAAGCCACAGAAGCGTGGCCGGGTCAGCTAGTAACCTATAAAAAAGCCTCCATTTGATCTATTTTGAAGTCTACGAAAACGAAAAAATGACGTTTTTGAAACCAACACAAATTGATAATGAGGAAGCTCCAATATTATTAAAATCTGAAGTCAAGCATACTATAAACAAATCAAAAACTGGCAGAGGCCTTGAGCCAGATAAAGTTCACATCGAGCTAATTAAACTTATAAATGAAGACAATTTAAGCGCAATAATTATACTCTTTAACAACATATCCAAATCTGGTGAGATACCTACAGAATGGCTAATATCTACCTTTATTCCGCTACCAAAAACTAAGAGCTCCAAACACTGTAATGACTACAGGTTAATGAGTTTATTGTCATAATTATTAAAAACATTTTGCAATGCAAGAATATATAAAAAGTGTGAAGCGGATATAAGTAATACACAGTTTGGCTTTTGTAATGGTAAAATTATTATATTAAATTGAAAAAAAAAGAGAAGCCTTGTTTAGTATACAGGTGCTAATACAGAGATGCAGAGATTTGTGCAATCTCTTCTCAAGATAAGAAGATAAATAGCTTACAGCCTTTTATCTATCGTTGGAACAGCTTCTTGCAGGTCTGCTTTTGACGTCGATGGTTAGTTATTGCATGTGTTTTTTACAATTAAAAATTAAAAGAGAAAATCTTAGTGGCTCGGAAAAAAACCAGCCAGTTAGCTCATTTCAACCGTTTGACCCATTTTTCAACAATTTTTTCGAGTGGGTATCTGTATATTCTTTAAAAAAAATTCTTTAAATTCGACCTAGTGTGATAGTATTTTTAAAATTTAATACTTTAAACATGAAATGTAAGGGTTAGGTATTCGATTTTGTTATGTGGCTAGTTTCAACTACTCTTTAGATGTTTTCATTGATGATGGTGAGATAGAAGTGGAAATGTTCTGAAACTTTTAATTCTTTTTGGATAATTTAATATAATAATAAATATAATATAAATAAATGTTTTAATAATATATATTCCATTTTACAGCAGAACTTTTCCCTTCGTTATATTCGCTTTATTTCTTTACTGAAATCTCCAAATTTAGTTATAAAGGAGTTTAGCTATGCATATCTATATATAAGTATATCAAGTTAAATGCAGTCCACTTTTCTGTTGCATCCCGCATTTCGATTTTCGCCTTTTCGGTCGGTCCATTCCGCCTCATTTATGGTTCTACCTCTCATTATCCCTCTAATTCGTTCTCTCTTTCTTCTATTCAATGGAACATAGTTTAACGCCTGTTTTGGCCATCGTTCGTCTTTTATTCGCATTACATACCCTTTACCATAAAAGTTGTTTGGATTCTATTTTACCTACGGTATTGTAAATCCTTCCTGTTCTTCTTATTTCTTTGTTTGGGATGCGATCAAGTCTGAATATCCGATATGCTTTTCTTAGATAGTCCATTTCTACCACTTTCAGTTTTTTCTTCTTTTTCATCGATATTGGCCAATATTTAGATCCGTACGTCAAAATTGGTTCTACAATTGACTTAGATTATCATTTTTGTTCGTAAACTAATTTTAGGAGATCAAAGTAATAAGTTTAATGTTTATACCACTTTGAAAAAATGAGATTTATTAGAGATCTTTGCCTCACACACTTTTTCTTCTCCATATGCCTTATCTGGTCTCCCTTACGGTGAAAATCATGCTAGCGAAATTTTCTTGATCCTGCGTAAAGAGTTAGTCGACGTTCTTCTTCCATAATGCTTGTTTTACCAATTGTTTGTTGCTACTAATTTCGCTTCATCTATTTTGCCATTTATTATTAGTTGTAAGATACGATACTGGTTACTTCGAAGAATGTGACGTAAATAGAAACTATTTCAACATTTTATGATCACCATAAATCAGGGGCTATCATAAATAGATTAAACATAAAATTTGACGTGTAGCATAGCAACTAATAAGAAAGGCGATTCCTAGGTTCACTGACGACATGATACTGATATTAATGGTTAAGAAATTCTAATATTGCAAAATATAGAATTTGGTACGGTTGTAGCTTCCTCCGACGTATTCGGAGATTCTGGAGGAGGATCGAAGGTTTCTCGACTCCATCCTCGTGTTTGTGGAGTTTATGTGATCTAGGCTGATCTAGTCCTGTAAGGATGGTTACTATTTCTACAAGAGGTTTCTGACGGCGAAGTGCTACCGCAACTCGGCCACCGATTAATAAGTAATTTCAAGCCCACTTGGGGCTTTTATTTACTTCTGACCGTCAGTGAACCAGTGGAACGCTGTGTCAGTTCGACATGATCAGAAATATCTATAAGACAACTTGTCTTTCCCTATCTTAAAGATCGTGTCTATCTGGCTAGGGAACGTTCTGTCCGAGCTGCTAGCCAGTTGCTGCGTTATCAGACTTTTCTTTACCTCGACAAAAGGCAGGCCGTCATCGGTCAACAATCGCCGGTTCCTGTACTTCTTTTGGTTTAAATGATGTAGCCATACGGCTTCGTATTCATTCAAGCACTAAAGAGCTTTGGAATCGTCTTTGCTGCGACGTCTTCTTCGATCGAAGAGATGTTCACTTTTCTTCTTCTACAAGTGCCATCTCCCCGGCGGAGGTCGGCAATCATCATTGATATTTGGACTTTTGAGACGGCTGCTCTGAAAAGTTCATTTGATGTACATTCATCGTACCATACATCAGATCACTCGTACCACTCTATCAGGTTGCGCACCATGACAATCTACGCCTCCCTATGCTTCTCTTTCCTTGGATATTTCCCTGAATAATCAGTTGGAGCAAGGTGTATTTCTCTCCACGTGTAATATGTCCGAGATATTCCAATTTTTTTGTTTTAATTGTATTTCTTGTTTTAATGTTCAGTCAGGTAATAATAAAATGCAGAATCGTAGTAAAGGAACTCGGCCAATAAGGTTTAGCAGGAGCTAGTGATGTAGACAACTAGATCCCGATCGGAAAATGTGCTGCCTTTTTATACAGTTTGTGTTTGCAATTTAGCAGCCATCTTCCGCCGGGAGGCGAATAACAACGCAGTTAATAAAACTGTTTGTGATTAGCTTGCCAGAGTGACAATCTGCGTCGTGATTGGTCACTATGGCGACAAGAATAACCTAGCAAAAAAAAACTAAAAACAATCTTTAAGAAAACAAAAATTGTGACAAATGAAGAATATGAGACTAAACACAGGCGGATCAAGTACGATGTATTTCAAGAATATAGTAAAATCGTAAAAGCTACCAGGATAGATAAAAGTAATCAAAATTAGAGAACTAAAAATAAGTATAGGAATAAAATAGTTGGTATTTGGCAGATTTTCAAATTCAAATTTGCCATTAAAAACCAAACAATACCCTAAATCATTTGAAATTTAGAACCAAGATATTTAATGCATGTGTCGGTCATGTTCTAAAATAACTTAAGTAGAGTCAAGAAGACTTAAAGAGTAATTGAAAGATAAATTTTGGAAATATCATTGTAAGACAGAAAGATAAATTAATCAATAAGGACTAAAATCAAACCAACAGACGCTGTTGAATACGTTCTACGACTAAACTGGAGATGTGCTATGAAAAGGGAAATATACGAAGATGTAAGGTGTAAAATTATGAATTCAGAGGTGGAACACGATTTAAAATGCTAAAATTAGGGAAGCACCAACTGAGGTGATAAAGCTAATAGAATAATAAATCAAGATAACATAAAGTAGTAGTAAAACTTTTTAAGTTGGAATATATAGCACCAAAGTAATTTTCGCAGACTGGCCCAAGTCCATTTTTGTCACAATAACTCAAAAACAATGCTAAAAAATATTCAGAATATCGAATAATTAGCGTAATGAGCCACACTTTTAAGATTTTCCTAAAAATACTCCACAACAGAATTAGACGCAAACGCGAAGAAGATCTTGAAGATACCCAATTAGTTTTTAAAAATGTCATGGGGACTTTGACAGCAAAAAAAAACGAATGAAGAAGTACTAAGGAGGGTCAGCAAAGAAATAGAATTGCTAAAGACTATTAAACATCGCAAAATATCTTATCTGAGACATATAGTGAGGAGAGATCGATATAGAATACTACAACTGATCCTTAAAGGTAAAATAGAAGGCCGTAGAGGTGTAGAAACAAAACAGGTTTCTTGGTTAAAAACCATTCGTGAATGGACTCAGACATCAAATGCAGGACAATTATTTCAAGTGGCAAAAGAACGAGCAGCCTTACCAATGGTGATCGTAACATCGGATGATTCTAATATGACACGTGAAGAAGAAGGAAGGTAAAAGAAAGAGATGTGACGTTGGAGACTATATAGGGGAGCACCGGGAGGGTTGGGATAATTTTTTAATAAAAAATTATGGCGTGGACATGGATAACAAATATATAAATATTTGAAATCATACTGATTAATGTATTGATGATTGATTGATGTATGATTATTTGCATAGTTTGTCTACAAATATAACAATGTGAATAAAATATTCGCATATACATTCTGGAGGTAATGTGTCCAAACCCTCCAGACTGGACTAGACCCCGTGAGGGTCTAGACAATAAACGAATAAATACAAAAATATTACTTAAGACTTTTATTTGACAAAAAAGCTTTAGATATCAATGAAACAAACAAAATATTTGACAGAATGAGTGTCAAATAACTGTCAAAGTGTGGTAACACATTTTAAAGTTTCTCCACATTTTAAAGTTTAATTCGAGATTCCAACCCTGCGTTTAGTTGATAAAGTGCCGATTAAAATCTGCTCTTACTAAAACTAACTTTTCAGTGGTTTATAATCAAGAAACGTAAAATATTGTTAGCTAAATAGAGTATTTAAACAACAAAGTTTCTTCACACAAAAAATAAACTGTGAGTACATTACCAATTTAATACAAATTCAATATTATTAAATATTATACATAACCCATAATTCAATACAACACATCAATTAATCCAGTCTCTGGTTTTTTGGCAACTTCCACAAGTCGAACTAATTAGCCGATACAAGACCGGCTCTAGAAAAATTTTATCAAATGAAGAAAACAAAAATTAAAAATGGATAATTCTGAAAATATTAGTATACCTACTACATCATCAACATCGACATACTCCAATGCAGTAAGCAACTTCAATTTTCCTTCAAAAGAACAAGCCATTATTCTGTCAGCTATCCAAGGTATTAAAATACATGAATACATAGTAGCCATAGGGTCTCTACTCACACCAAAAAATGTTATCTTTGCATCACGAATAGCTAACAACAGAGTTTGTATTTACTTGAACAATACTAGCATAGTAGATACCTTACTAAACAACCATAAAACAGTACTCATCCAAGGCAATGAGATAGAAATTCGAAGACTTATTACGCCAGCAAGGAGACTAGTAATATCAAACATCTGCCCCAGCATTCCGAACAGTATTTTAGAAGAAGAACTGAAACAACTAGAAATAACTGCAGTATCCAAATTAACGTTTTTAAAAGTTGGCATGCCCGAGTCTGAGTATAGTCATGTCTTAAGCTTTAGGCGGCAAATATTTGTCTCTCCGATAATCACCAAACCAATTCCAAATACAATCTTAATAACCTATGACAACACTCCTTACAGAATCTTCCTATCCCTAGATGGTTTAAATTGCTCTAGATGTAATACTACTGGCCACAAAGAAGAAAACTGCACATCAACATCAACTGGTACAGAAACACTTAAAGATCCTTATACCTCAGAACTCGAACTCATGGAAATAAATCAGAATAATTCAGCAACAAATATTTCAGATGATACAACCAACTGTTTTAACCCTATTTCTGCAGATATCCCAACGACAAATGATTCGCTTATAGTACACAGCATACCTTCAACTAAAGCTAACAGCAATAATAGTAAAACAACCAATCAAGCAAAAAGGCAAATTTCAACCTCTCCTGAAATCTCAGAAACTAAAATCCTAAACGAAACTTTCATAACTCCAAAAAAATCCGCACACAAAAAAAAGAAAAAGGCTTTAGATGTCGAAGCCACATTAAAACCAATTGAAAACATTTTAATGACAGCATCTCCTTCATATACGCTAAATTTCTCTGAATTATGCGACTTCGTGATAAACGCAATAGGATCAAAATTTCCTGAAGTCACAGCTAAAAACTATACAGAAGATTTTGACGGCTTATACACCTTATTAAAAATGGTTCACTCAAAATTAAATGATAGACGCATGAAAAATAATATCACAAGAATTATAAAGAAAATAAATCCAACAAATGAATCTTCCCTCACTGAAGAAAGCGACTACGATTTATCTCAATAGTCCAATTATATTCATTCTTCAATGGAACTTGAATGGCTATTATAGCCACATTGAAAACATTAAAATGCTAATCAATGAACTGTCACCACTAATAATATGTCTTCAAGAAACTCGTCTTTCCAACAATCAAGCAAAACTAAAAAATTATATGCCCTATACAAAAAATCGAGCAGTACAGCAAATATCCAGTGGTGGAGTCGGAATTTTTGTACATTCAACCATCCAATCCCAAGAAATTCCGTTAAATACAAATCTGGAAGCAGTAGCAGTTTCGGTAATACATCATTTTAAAATCAACATATGCAACGTATATTTACCACATCCTGACGAAACTACTCTATTAGAACTTCAAAATGTAATTAAACAAATTCCATCTCCAAAATTAATTTTGGGTGACACAAACTGTCACAACATCGCCTGGGGATCACAAAGAACAGATAAAAATGGACGAATATTATTAGAAGCAATTAATAACATAAAACTAGTTTTATTAAACACAGGAGCACCTACTAGATTCAATGCACATAATGGCACTTTTTCCTCCATAGACTTATCTATCAGTGATTCAACTTTAGCTCCATTTTTACAGTGGAATACATTGGACCACCTATACGACAGTGATCATTTTCCGATAATAATTACTCATGACAAAGATGAAAAAACTTGTACAACACCATATGAAACTTGGAAATTAAAGTCAGCCGATTGGGAAAAATACTCGAACTTAGTAAGCATACGTATACCAAATCTCGTAATATCAGATAATATAGACACTACTCTATCATCTTTCAATGGTATAATTTTAGACGCAGCCAGAGATTCTATAGGAAAAACCAAAAATATCACAAAAGCTCCTCTTCCTTGGTGGAACACTGAAATCGCATCCGCTTTAAAGCAAACAAAACATGCTTTTAATATATACAAAAAGTTTAACACACCTAATAACTTAAACAATTTTAGATCTTTAAGGGCCAGATCTAGATTTTTAATAAAACAAGCAAAAAAAGAGAGCTGGACCAATTACGTGTCGTCAATTGACTCGTCTACGCCCATAAGAGATATATGGCAAAAAATAAGGAAAATAAAAGGTTCAAAAACATTTAACCATATTGACACAATCACTACAAATGATCTAACAACTTCAGACAAACACGAAATCTCAGAAATTTTAGTAGAACACTATCAGTTGTATTCAAGCAATCAGCAGTACCACCCAAATTTCTTAGAACACAAAGAAAGAACAGAAGCATCAAAAATTAATATAGAAGATACTGCTGATCCACTAAACACTTCCATAACACTTGATGAATTAAATGAAAGTCTTAATAACCTCAAAAATACCTCACCTGGACCTGATGACATACCACCAATTTTCATAGAAAAACTACCTATAAGCGCGAAGGTTACTTTAGTAGAGATCTACAACAAAATTTATTCGACCCATAAATTTCCATCTCTCTGGCGCGAAGCAATTATAATACCATTTTTAAAAGACAATAAACCAAAAAACTTATCTTCTTCGTATCGACCAATATCTCTTACCTGTAGCATCTGTAAAATAATGGAAAAAATTCTAAGCAAAAGATTAAAATGGTACTTAGAAAAGAAAAATCTCCTTACATCCATCCAAAGTGGGTATCGATCAGAACGGTCTACAATAGATAACATTATAGCATTAGAATCTGAAATACACGAAGCTTTTATACATAAACAAAAATTAATAGCAATTTTCTTTGACATCACAAAAGCATTTGACACCACGTGGACATATCACATCTTAAAAACAATGAAGAGTTGGAAAATAGATGGTAAATTCCTAGCCTTCGCCAAAAACTTCCTGGAGAACAGAAGTATAAAAGTTAAAACAAACGGTGTCATGTCAACTCAGAAATCACTGGAAAATGGTATCCCTCAAGGATCTGTATTAAGCCCCCTGCTATTCTTAATAGCAATCAACAACGTATCTAACCATTTTATGCTTCCAGTAAAAGCAAACCTTTACGCCGATGATCTTGTAATATATATGAGAAGTAAAAACCTAAAATCAGCTGCATCAATATTACAAAATACACTAAATAAATTAGAAGGGTGGTCTTTAGATATAGGCTTGAGATTTTCAACCGAAAAAACTAAAGTAATAATATTTGACAAAAGAAAAACACAACACCACTTAAATTTAAAACTTAACGGAAATACTCTTATAACAATCAACGAAATCAAATTTTTGGGAATGACATTCGACTCTCAACTAAAATGGACATCGCACATAAATGAACTAATTAAATCATGCCAACAGAGAATAAATCTTCTAAAAGTTCTTTCCAATCACAAATGGGGCGCAGACACAACTATTCTTCTGCGATTATATCAAGCTCTAATTAGAAGCAAACTAGATTATGGATGTATATGCTACGAAACTGCTACTAAAACTCAAATGAACAAACTGGACATCATCCAATCCACAGCATTACGCATAGTTTTCGGAGCTTTCAGAACCACTCCAATTAGCAGCCTTCAAGTCCTAGCAGGAGAACCGCCATTAACTCTCAGAAGACAATATTTTTCAATGTGTTGTGCTACTAAATATCTCAGTGCAAAGGAAAACCCGTTTATAACAAGCCTAATAAGGAGCAACCCTCCAAATCTGTACTCAAATTATTGCCCTAGAAACTTACCTTTCAATGAACGAATAAATCGATTTGAATTCGATATACATCAATTGAGAGCCACTTCTACAAACAGATGCCAGTCTCCTCCCTGGAAAGTTCAAATACCAAAAGTAGATTTTACCTTACTTAACTATCCCAAACATTCACACAATCCTTCTGAAATACAACAACAATTCCGGTCTACCATCTCCAGATACCCTGATTTCAAACTAATTTTTACTGATGCCTCTAAAAGCAGTAATGGTGTAGCTGCTGCAGCTATTTTTGAAGACAACACCTCTGTCACCCGTCTAGCCAAGGAGTGTAGCATATATACTGGAGAACTGCAGGCAATCTTCAACGCACTGAACCAATGTACCAGCATTGATACAAACTTTCTTATTATATCAGATTCTCTAAGTGCCTTAAATGGTGTCAAGCAGATGTATCCTACTCATGCCAATTTAGCATTAATAAAAGACATGCTATACAATGCCCAAACATGTGGTAAAAACATAACATTTTTATGGGTACCATCCCATGTTGGGATAAAGGGTAATGAAGCAGCTGATAAAGCAGCAACAGAAACTATCAATAACATGACAATTCCTATTATGCAAAACATACCAATTTCAGACCAAAAAACATTAATAAAAACTTACATGAACAAAATCTGGCAAGTAAAATGGAACCAAACAGAAGCAAAATTAAAAAGTATCAAACCAGATGTTACTTCTGCTTTACTACCGCTCCCAGCTAAAAGACATGACCAAGTAGTTATTAACAGACTGCGGCTAGGTCATACAAAATTTACACATGGATACATCATCTCCAAGGACCCTCAGCCGATTTGCCACATCTGTCAAATACCATTTTCAGTGCAACATATAATGATAGACTGTCCAGTGTACTCAACAGCAAGATCGACAGCAAAACTAAAACACAATTTGAAAGAAACTCTAAAAGAAGACATCAGCAATACAATAAATTTTATCAAAAATTGTAAACTGTATAACAAACTGTAACATAACATAAAATGTTTGTATTTTACAAAACTGTTATGTAAATTTTAATAATATACTAAATGTAACTTTTCTAAAATAAAGATATACCACCCGCTAATAACCCTAGGGGTTGATGCGGTAAAAAAAAAAAAAAAAAAAAAAAAAACAAAATATTTATTATTAAAATAAACTGTACTGGGAAATATCAATGTTAAAATATAACATGTCTTTATATCTGGCACTTTGACCTGTCAAAGGATTTGGTAACCTTACAATCACTTCTTCGTATGTTATAAATATTGGAGGCTCTTCACTAACTATAAACCGGTTGGAAGCAACTTGCATTTTAAAAAATTTCACGTTGTAGCCATCTACAACAACTTCTTCAATTTTGGCGGTATAATGTCAAACCGATTTTTTTCCAAATACCTTACAAACTATGAAAATATCAATTCGAAGTCTAGTAAAGTCATCATCCTGGTCTTCATCATTTTCCAAATCTAAATCTAAAGATAAGTTTTTGTAAATCACTTCTTCCTCATCGGAAGTAGACTCGCTTTTTACTTTCTCTTTAACATCTTTATTTTATTTTTTATTAATTTGTGGTGCCTCTTTTTTTAATTTCTTTTCTGCAATTGCATTGCGTTCCAGATAACGGTTGCTATTATGGTTGTTTTTTTACGGGACCTTTTCTAGGTAATTTTCTTTCTTGAGCTTTCGGGTATTGTTGTATTTGGGATCGAGATAAGTAATCTTTCTTGTGCTCGCTTTGAACTAGAGTGTCGGCCTGTGACAATGCAGAGAGGCTGAATTGCCATGACACCTCCACATTTTGATTTGAAAATTCACTTGATTAAGAAACATTGGGGTCTTTTGGTGTTGAAGGAACCATTCTGTCTGTTACAAACGAGCATATAAAGTCTTCTTCACCAAAAATATTTTTATCCAATGGCCAAATTCTTGTGCAACGCAATCCCGATTTTATGTTGAAGGAGTTGTTGATCGATCCCAAGCTTTCATACATATTGGTGCAAGGTCATAAATTGATAATGCCTTTCCTGGATGAAGGAGCATCCAGTCATCTGCTCCTTAATTAAAACACATTTTAAATGGTCCAAAACAGTCCTATCTAATGATTGCAATTAGATGTGTGGGGTGAAAGAGTTAGAATTTTAATTCCATTATCTTTGCAGTAATCAATAGCAAAAACAGATAAATGGAATTCATGATTATCCATTAGTAAAATAACTTGGCGTTCTTTAAAACACCGAACATGAGTTTATAAAGTTTTTAACTAGTTAAATAAAGTTTTAACTATAAAACTTTTTAAAAATTATCACTGGTCATCTATCCAGATAAATGCACTAAACCGGTTGCACCATACTCTGCTGAAATACCATTTAGCATTTTATATTTGTCAAATTTTTTCCTTGGAAACACCCACACTGGTGGAAGTACTTTTCCATTCGCTCCAATTAGACCCTCTTGAGTAATCAGTTCTCCTCTCTCACGCGACACTACTTTACTAACTTGATGCTGACCTTTATTAGCAACTACTTTTTGAGTTTTTTGAACTGTGGTTACGCCCGTCTCATCCAAATTAAATATGTCTGATCCAGTGAAGCTAAGTCTTTTTAGAATCTTCTCTAACTTACCTTGACATTTACCGACTGTAGATTTATTGAAACTAGAAATTTTCGCTAAGCTTGTATTCTCCAGGGTTCGTAAGGATAGTTCAGATTTTAAAATCTTAAAAGACTTAAAAATCTTGTAAACCAGTCCTTCTCAGCTGATTTGTTTACTTTCCAAGGCTCTAAAAATTTGACTTCGTTTTTTTCGGCAAATTCGTATGCTAATCTGCAAGTCGTTTTTGGAGTTAGGCCATGGTACATATTAGAACATCTCTTAAGGTACAACGCAAGGGAGGCTTCCATTTAATTAGAAAACACTTGAAATATGACAAAATGTGGAGAGAATGTCGTATTGTCAATTCCTACTTCACTTCTTCACTAGCTTTCTTTACATATAAAGCTAGTGTTGATTTTTTAACTTCATGCTATTGAGCGCTTTTTCTGATAAAAAACTTTTCAGAAAAACATTAGCTGTTGCACGTCGCATAGCTTCTTCGGGAAATCGTCCTTCGGTTAGTCGCTTATATTTATACGGCATGTTTTCTGTAACAATGTTATAAACTATGGAGGGTTTGGACACTTGTGGGAGGGTTTTAACAGGTGTCCATACTCTCCCTCAAGATAGTTGAGATAAATAGATACAAAATTTAATAAAGCATCTTTATATATCGTAAAAATAACAACAAATAATTATTTAGGCTTATCTTATAGTAATACTTAATCAATATCCAAAACCAAACAAAACCAGCTAATTAAAAACACAGTTTTAAATTGCTAAATATTAGAACAACAGCATGGAAATTTTCGAAAATGGCCGAGCATCAAAACAAAGTAACCTACCGGCTTGACGTCTAGACATACTAAGAATACAGAAGCTTGTTGTCTAGTAGAATGGTAATTATGAGAGTGTCCAATGCCTCCCGCTGTCCAGACTCTCCCGGCGCTCTCCTACTACAAAGCTATTAAGAGATCTACTGCAGATAATGGGCTATAGAAGATCAATGTATTAATAAGAAAAATGACACATTTCATTGATTACAACACAACTACAACCCATACTAATGAAGGAGGTTAAAACCTAAAAGTGTTTTAAGATAACAAGCTTCGTGACTAATAATATATAAATATATGGATAAGTTCATAAAGCATCTCAAAAGAAGTTAATAAAATATTGTAGACTTACAATGATCAAAATCAATTTATTTTTGAGCATTTGGATCCACCAATATTTGTAGATATGTTTACTGATTACCAGAATCGCTTTGAAGCTTGAATTTGTAGCTGGAATGCACACTATTGGATCTATTTTTACATTCAATACAGAAGAAAATACTTAAACAGGATTATATAATTTTATTATCACTATAAGAAAAATCTCACAAGGCATATTAAAGAAGAAATTATCTTTTAATTATTCTAAAATAAAAAAGGCAAATACAATATGTTTCAACTATTCCCATCAGTCTCATTACAATGCAAAATCACCTAATTCAAAAACTTTTTGTACATACGGTCGATAGTTGAGCAAGTGAACACACGTCGATCATGTTTAACCAATGTAATAAAGGTCAAACTGTTAGGTATCAGCCTTTTCGGAGTATTGCGAACGAAAACTGCCATATATTAGCACAAAATTGACAATTTATTCGACGTTTTATTGGAACTGATGGACAGGTCTATATTCGCAATATCGACTGACAGTTTGAACGGTAGGGACACCGTTTTATGTGCTTTGTGCTTGTAATGTTTGTAAGTTCAAAGCGTAATAAAATCCGAATTACAGGGGCTATGTTTTTTCCTGATTATAGCAAAAAATGCAAAACTTACAAGGGGTACACAAAAACTTTTGTGATATTTTACCATTATTCTTTGCTGTTAAACAAAAATGAATGGTTAGAAGTTGTTTTATGAGTTTTATAAGTACAAATTATTAAAATTTAAAATAAACTTATGAAATAAAGCCAAGCCATAATCCTATTTTTATTATTTAATACATTATAACAACACTTTTGACAAATTTTCAAACACTTTTAAAACTCTTGCTATAATGAGTCTTGTAAAATTAAAATCATATTGTTGTTAGAACTTTTAAATGAAACAAACGAGTAGAGTATACAGTTAAGACTGACTTTATTTTGTTCCAAAAGTAAATACAATTGACAGTTTACATTATACCAACCTTAACTTACTGTTGACATATAAATGACATATAGCCCTAATATTTAAATTTTGTTTAGCTGATATCAATACTTCAACACCCCCACTTAACAATAGAACAAAATTTATAGGTAACCTCTACCTAACAGTTTCAATAATCTGTGCAGTTTTTTATCAACTAAACCTTTAGTCAACACAAATCGTGTCAGATATTAGGTCTCTCAAAAAATGATATCTTACATCATAATGCTTACTTCTTTTACGATAAATAGGATTTGCTGATAAGTTTAATGCACTTTGATTATCATTAAATAGAGTAAATTATTCGGTTTTTTCAATTAAATCACTTAGCAAACCACTAAGAAAAACAGCATCTTTAGCAGCCTCTGACAAGGCCATATATTCGGCCTCACAGCTAAATAAAGCTACTGTTCTTTGTTTTGCACTTTGCAAAGATATTGAAGAGGCACAAAGTTTAAATACATATCCAGTAAATGATCTTCGATCGAATGTATTGCTTGCCCAATCAGCATCTACAAAACCTTGCAATTCTGAATCATCTTTTGAGTAAATCAGAGAATAATTAATAGTGTCTTTTAAATACCTCAATACTGTTTTTGCACAATTCCAATGAGGTTCATTATATACATTGTTAAATTGACTCATGAAACTGACTGCAAATGATATATCTGGTCTGCTTAAAACAGATAAATACATCAAACTACCAATTAGTATCTGATAAGAAAATTTATCTCTAATACAATTGTTACTATCATCCATTGTTAAAGATAACTTTGGTTCAATTGGAGTTTTAACTCCTTTGGCATCACTCATGTTAAATCTCTTTAACAACTGGATAATATAGTTTTTCTGATTAAAAGCACTGGAACCATTATTTGGATCAAAATCTATTTGCATACCTAAAGATTCCTTAATTCTACCCAAATCTTTAATAACAAATTTACTCTTCAGCTCATTTTTTAGTCTACTTGTTTCACGTTCATCATTTGAGAACACAAAAAAATCATCTACATATACTGCTACAACTGTAATTTTATTATTTTCTCTTTTTATATAGAGACAAAGTTCATGTTTTGATTTCTTATAATTAATATTTTCCAAAACATTATTTACTTCATAATTCCATGCCCTAGAAGACTGTTTAAGCCGATAAATAGCCTTATTTAATTTTAAACATTTGTTTCTTGCTAAATCAAAACCATCTGGTGATTGCATGTATATTTCTCTTTTAAATTACCATTTAGAAATGCTGTTTTAACATCTAAATAAGTAATATCCAAAGCTAATTTTACAGAAAGCGAAAAAAGCAACCTTAAAGAAGAATGTCTTATTATTGGAGCAAAAGTTTCTGTATAGTCTATATATTCCCTTTGATTAAAATCTCTAGCCATATGTAACTTTATTTTCGCTATTACACTTTAACTTAAACACTCACTTATTATCAATTACACTACCATTTTTCAGCACATCTACCACATCTCATGCATTGTTGTCACGGAAAGATTGGATTTCATCCATCATGGCTTCTCTTCACTTTGCTCCATCAGGACGTTGTAATGCATTAGAGACTGTTAACGGTACATCATCTATGTCACTTGTCTCCGCACACATAAATGTAACATATTCACTAAAGTGTTTTCTTTTTCTTACTCGTTCTGACTTTCTGTGTACTTCTTGTAATGGTTCAGGTGAATTAGGCACTTCAAAGTCTTTATCACTTAAGTTATCTTCTTCATAGTAGCTAGATTCTTCGTCACTAAAAATACTATCATTATCTTTAGACTCAGTTTTAAAATTATCTTTGTTTTGTTTCCCCACTGAAACTAGAGTTTCTTTTGCCTCACGTTCATCTTTGAAATCAAGATGAATTACTTCAAACTTTTTTGTGTCTTTCATAATTTTTACATCTCTGCTTACTACAATTTCTTTGGTGGTTAGATTATACACCCTGTATGCTTTTGTATTTTCAGCATACCCTACCAAAATTTGCAAAATAGCCTTTTTTCTCCCACTTTGACCTTTTTTCTTTTGGAACATGTACCATCACATTGCTGCCAATTATTCGAAGGCCACTAACATCAGGTTTACTATCTGTCTACATTTCAAACGGTGCGGTGTTTTATTTAAACTAGAAGTCAAAGATCTACTTTTTAACAGCTGGGTCTACAGCCTCACCCCAAAAAACATTCTTAAGCTTGGCATCAAACAAAAGACACTTTGCATTTTCGACAATTGTCCTATTCAAACGTTCAGATACTCCATTTTGTTCAGGAGTGTAGGGATTGGTTTTTTGATGTATAATACCATTTACACCTAAATATCTTTCAAAATTCTCCACCATTGTCTGTAATGATCTGTTCTCCATAGGTCCACATACATCAGTGTGTATAATCTCCAATAAACTACTGGCTCTGTTACCTTGCTGTGGAAACGGTAATCGTGTTTGTTTGCCCTCACAACAAACTATACAGTTTTGTTTTGTAGTGTCAATTTCCCCAGTCACATTCAGTCCATCTATTATTTCATCTTTAATTTTATTTAAATAAACATTGTTTATATGGCCAAACCTTTTATGCCATGTTTCGCCATTGACAAATAAATAATTTTCAAAATCTTTATTAACCTTAATATTCAATTTGTACACACCATTTATTAAGTCAGCCTTTGCGATTAGCTTAGAATTTTTGTTAAATATTTTGCAACAATGATTTTCAAATTTAATTTAATTTCCATTCTCTATTAATTTACTGACAGATAAAAGGTTAGTTGTAAGTTTTGGAACACAAAGAACATTTTGACCTACAATATTAAAATTATTCTCACCAATAACAGTTGTTAAATCCAAATCACTTGAACACTTTACTTTGACTATATTCTTGTTAACAACTATAATATCACATGTATCACTTCTTCTTCTTTCAGTGCCTATTCGTTCCGAATATTGGCAATCATTCTGGCTATAATTATTTTATTGACTGATGCTTTAAATAGATTCGTTGTTGTTGTGGAGAACCATTTCCTCAGGTTCTTCAACCATGATATTCTCCTTCTCCCAATTCCTCGCTTTCCGAATACTTTACCCTGTAGGATTACCTTCAGTAATCTGTATTTAGTGCTGTTTCTCATTATATGTCCGAGATATTCCAACTTTCTCCTTTTAATGGTATACATCACCTCTCTTTCTTTGCCCACTCTTCGTAATACGGTCTCGTTGGTTATCTTGTCTGTCCATGATATCCTTAGAATTCGCCTGTATAGCCACATCTCGAAGGCTTCAAGTTTTTTCTCCATTGCTTCAGTTAGTGTCCAGGATTCAACTCCGTAATACAATATTGAGAAGATATAACATCGTAGGAGCCTTACTTTTATCTCCAGATTAAGATTGTGGCTTTTAAAGAGTTTGGCCATGTTATTGAATGCACTCCTAGCCTTCTCTATTCTACATTTTATTTCCTGTGAATGATCCCATTGTTCATTTACTGTTGTTCCAAGATAGTTATACTGTTTTACTCGGTCCACTGGTGTATTATTGATAAGTAGTTGAGCGTCTCTAACTTTATTTTTGCTGATGATCATAAATTTAGTTTTTGTTATATTTACTTGAAGTCCAAATCTTTCACTTACTTCATTTACTTTGTTTATCAATTGCTGTAAACTGTTCAAACTGTCTTCAAAAATAACGGTGTCGTCTGCATAACGGATGTTGTTTAGGCGTTCTCCATTTAGAAGTATTCCATGTTCGCATTTTTCCAAGGCTTCACTAAATATTTCCTCTGAATATAGATTAAATAATATAGGTGAAAGTATACAACCTTGTCTAACGCCTCGTAGAATCTGGATCATTTCCGTTGGTTCACCTCCAAAATTCGTTCTTATTGTTAACTCTTATCTTAACTCTTTTATTTTTAATCCAGTCTTTATTTGGCGTTAAATGAACACTAGCTCCCGAGTCCACATACCACTTAGTTTTCTTAAAGTTTCCATTGAGAAACGCCGCACTAAACGCATATTTTTCGGATGTTTTCAATTTTGGACATTTAATTTTATAATGTCCGATTTGTTTACAATGATAACATCAGATTTTTCACAGATCTCTATCTCTCTTGTCATTTACGCCGTCATCACTTCTTCTGTAATTGGTGCTATTTTTAAACTGTCTGTTGTGATTGGTTCTGGTTTTGTTACTACTACCACTTGCAAACGCACTACCAGTTTTATCAACATCACTTTATATGCTCAGCAGTTTTGTTTTAATCGTTTTAATATCATTGGTGAAAAACGCTCAGGTAATCCCACCAAAAATAGCGAACCTATCCACTCGTCAATTTTAAAAACAGTTCCACTTAATTTTTGTCCTTTTTCAACTATTTGGTTCACATAACTTGCCATTGAACTGCAATCATCCAATCACGTTAAAATTAGACTTATCAATAAACCAATTTTTCTCACGTACCCCAAGTCATCAAACAACTTTTTTAAAGCGTCCCAAATTTATTTCGCGGTTTTTGCTTATCTTATATGTATATATAACGATAGATTAAGCAAAAGAACTAACTTGGCTTTAGCTTTTTCTTGATTATCTACTTCGGTTTCAGTTCCGTCTAGACACGTTGACAAACCTTCTAGAACAAGGTAATTTTACACTGCGAAAGCCCAATCATCGTAATTTTCACGGCCTAACAACTTTGGTACTGTAGACATGTAATTCACTGCCATTTTAAACCTTAACACTCACTAGTATATAACGTGTATCTATTTACAAACGGAAAAATTAATCTGGGCCATCATAACCTGTTAAAACTTTTAAATGAAACTAACCAGTAGAGTCCTCAGTTAAGACACTTTATTTTGTTCCTAAAGTAAATACAATTGGTAGTTTACATTGTATCAACCTTAACTTACTGTAAATGATATATTATATAGTACTAATATTTAAATTATGTTTAGTTGATATCAATATTTCAACAATTGTCCGATTCACTGAAAATACATAAATGAAAGGCTCGTAAGTTGACAGCAATCTAAAATGTCACTTAGCAGGCGCATATGAACCTTCTTAAGGTAAAAAGAGCGAATATATATATATATATATATATATATATATATATATATATATATAACGAATCTTTGAGATTTATTGGGATACGCAGCGGTGAAATAAGTGTACTCTTTTAACTAAGTTTCAAGCTTTCGAAAATGTTTATTTTCGTCATCAGGAAAAACTGAAATAAAGTGCAACTGTTAGTACAGCATCCCCGAAAAATATATTAAAAGGTGTAAAGGTTTTTTTAACTTACGTTATTGAGATTTGTCTTTCGTGGATGTTCTACTTACAGGTGACAATTTTACGCACCACTCATTGATTAAGTTAAATATTAAAAAATATATGGTGTAAAAGATCAAATTGACAAATTATTTTTTCACTGACACATAAGAAAAAGATAATTAAAAACAGTTTAAAAGCCAAGTGTGCCGGCCAACTGTGATTTGTGAAATTAAGAGTAAATGTCATTTCTGGACATTGCAAATGACACCACTTTTATTTTTTCTTTTTCTTATGAAGTACTACTACTGATAGAATACACATAAAAATTTACCAGAAAGTTACTTGAAGTTAAAAAACCAAAACTGTATACTAAATACTTTAAGATAGACTGAAAGTTGGAACATTACAATGAATCAGTTGTTGAGACATCATTGGAATAGAGAATGGTTATCCAAATATAATAGGTAGGAGTAAATAGTGCTTAATTGATTTATATCACACCTTTTGTTCATTGCATCGTCATTCTGAGAAATGAATGCCATTTCTAAGAACAGTCTTTTAGTATAGTTGGACTCTGTAGTTAAAACTCTGACCGATTCATAATTCATTTTATGATGTTCTTTGTTAACATGTTGCGCAAGAGCAGATCTTTCAGGATATAATCTGCTATCACTCAGGTGACTAATTAAACGACTACCTAAATTGCGTCAGGTTTGTCCCACATATACCAAATTAGAGTTATTACATGGAATTTGGTAGACAACGTTGAAATAATCCTTAATGTTATTCTTATCTTTAACCTTAGAAAATATAGATCTTGAAGTTAATTAGGTTTTAAAGGCTATTTTTAAGTTGGTAATATCTTTGAACAATCTTGCCAGTCTGGGTGTTATGTCTTTAACATATTTTAAAGAAGTATATAAGCAATTGGCATTCGGTTCTCCGCTTGTGACAGTAATTTGCAACTCATCATTTTGGCGTACTATGTTAGGGGTCAAAATGAATAATATCTTGGTGACTAGGCGTTTTGGGTACGAATTGTCGATAAAAAGGTTAGAAAGGATTTTTAGGTTCTTCTGATGGAAAGAAGGATCAATCATAGCTTTAATTCTAGTCTTCATTTGCTTCAGCAAATTGATTTTTATTGAATGACGATGATATGACCAATAGTTAAGAAAACGTCCAGAGCTATGAGGTTTTCTATGCCAGTCGATTATCAAGGAGTTGTTATGGGTTCTGATGAACCGGGTATCAAGAAAGAGGACTGAGCATAGATCATCCTCATGTTCGATTGTGAAATGTAGTAGAGGGTTATAACTGTTAAATACCTGTAGAATTTCTGTGGAACCATTACTAGGAATAGCAAGGAGTAAGTCATCCACATACTTTTTTACAAAAGAAATATAAAAGGACAATTCTGGGATCACCATATCCAGTAAATGATCCATCACATAACAGGCCAAAATGGGAGAGATAGTACCTTCCATAGGAGTTCCTTGTGTTTGTCTCAACACAGTATTATTGAAAGTGAAATAGGTGTTGTTGAAAAGAAATGAGATGAGTTTTTTGAAATATTCCAAGCTAATATTGCAATAAGAACTAATTAAATTCCAATTATTTTTAATAGCTATTAGAGCTGCATCTAGACGTACATTAGTGAACAATGAGACTACATCCATACTGACAATAACATAGCCTTCAGGTAACTGATAGTTATTGAAGTTATTAAAAACATCGAATGAATTTTTAATGTAGTTTTCATTAGAGACATATGCATTGGTCAAAATCTCAGTCAAAAAGGATGCTAATAAATTAGTAGGAGCACCAATACATGCAATGATGGGAAGCACTGACAGATGTGGTTTATTAATCTTAGGTAAAGCGTAAAATTTAGATATAACTCCCTTATAAACGGTTAATTTTTTTCTTTGTAACATCATCTATTTGTCCTGAACTGCATAAATCCTTGATGAGGTTGTTACATTTGGTTTGAATAGTATTAGTTGGATCTCTGTTTAAATATCTGATATACATTATCAGAATTAAGAAATTCGAGACATAGTTCTAAATATCTTTGCTTTTTCAGAACTACAGTTACATTACATTTGTCTGAAGGCATGACAATAATGTTAGTATTTTCACTAAGAAACTTACGAGTTTTATGTAACATAGTTCTGAAAAAATTAAAGTTATTTTTGTTGTTGTTTTTATGTAAATAGTCAGTTATGATGTACGTAGATTTAGCTATGAGAATGAGAACGTCTGCTGCGCATCAGTGACATAATGCATAATTGTTTTAACGTCAGCCAACATATCCTTGATAGGGATATCTTCTTTCCCTACGATAGGTTCTATACTGAACTTAGCACCCAAAGACAAAAATATAGAAATATCATCTGGTAAAGCTACATTAGAAAGGTTATTAATACAACTCGGCTTTGTCTTTAGCTTCAAGTTCAGCTCAAGATTGAATAAACTATTATATTTTGTTAGTATTTACTAATTTGGTTTTATGAAAAGTTCTATTATATAAAACTTGTTGTTTACTAGAGAAGTTGTTAAAAATGAATTCTCAGAAGTTAAGTCAATGATGTCTCTTTTTTTCATTATATATATATATATATATATATATATATATATATATATATATATATATATATATATATATATATATATACTGAAAAAGCGATAAACGCTTGTCATCAACGCTGATCAAATAGAATACAAAACTCAAATATTTGGGTGTGCAGCGGAAGATAGGACAAAGAAGTACTCTTTTTAGTAAACCAAGCTTTCGCAAATCTTTATTTGCATCATCAGGGTGCTACAATAAACAAAATTAGTACAAAATACAGAAAAAGAATTGTTGTTCTGCATCTTACACTAATTGAGGTTAGTTGTCGTGATGTTTACAACACGATCAACTCTCAACTTCTCAACAAGAAGAAAAGCCATATCCATGATGAACGGCATTCTGTGGGACCAAACAATATTTAAAGCGAACAAACAACTCATATACAACACCATACTTAAAAGTGTAATCACATATGGCAGTGAAGTTTGGCCAATTAAACAAAGAACAGAGAAACTGTTACTAGCAACAGAAATGGACTTCTGGAGAAGAGCAGCAGGCAAATCACGAAGAGATCGGATACCAAATGAAAGAATACGAGAAATGATGGGATCATGCATACAATAGTTGATGAAATAAAAACAAAACAGTTAATATGGTACGGCCATGTACAGAGAATGCCAGATGACAGGATTCCGAAACAGATTTTGACGTGGACACCACAAGGAAGAAGAAAAGGAGGAAGGCGGAGAAAAAACTGGAGAGAGGGAATTGAAAAAAAAACTAGAGGAAAGAGAAATCCCTCCAGGGCTATGGTTAAATAGAGAAGAATGTCGGTTAGGAGTCGGAAGGTGTCGGAATATATATATATATATATATATATATATATATATATATATATATATATATATATATATATATATATATATATATATATATATATATTATCAGCTAAAAGTACTGTAAAAAGATTAACAACATAATAATGCTACACCTATATCAACTAGAGGTGTCAACTCCAAATGTTTGTAAAAAGGTGCTTTCCAAAAAATGTTGAAATATATTTATTAGCCTAACATCGTAAGAAGATGTTACAGTAAACGGTATAGTCAACTAGCGCAAAGCTAAATACTATGTTTTCTATATTTTTAAAATTGAATAAAGTTTAAAAAATTTTATCATTTATTTTTTATTTAGATTTTGTCATATAAAAATGATTGCACGTCATTCCAGATTTACGACGTCAGAACAGCTTTGCCAAAACATCAGAATAGTTAGTAGGTAGTAGGCAGATCAGAACATTTAAAGAAAAAGGTACAATTTAAAATCCTAAAATGATTTAATAAAATAAAAAAAATAATGAAGCACCTGAGCACCTGACAAAGTTTGATGTAAATTAAGTAGCGAGAACTGGATACCACAGGGAAATAATTTTCAAATTTTCAAATACTAAAATTTTAACTTGTAGCAGCAGAAAGGAGCAGATTTAAAAATTGGAAATACATACGAGTATTTTGATTTACATCATCACTTCTTCATTTATACGAGTATATGTGACGTAAAATATAACAGTTACACTACACGCATTACATTGTACCCATAAATTAAATCTAACCATATAATTAAAGCTTTATATTTACTGTTTAATATAACCTAGTGGTCTGTAATTTTACATTAATTAACACTGTGATTTTGTTTTTCAGTGAAAAGGTAGAACGTTGCCAAGAATGGAGCTCCAATATTACCCAACAAATCGACCTTGCCTTTAACATATTTTTTATGGTCTATTTTTTTATACGAGTAAGTAGATCTTAAAGCTATTAATAGTTTAATTTAGAATTAGTAAAAAATTGTTACCAAACAAAACAAGCGACTTATGATATTATGACATTATTCCTTTCGTAAATTTACATATAATAAGGAAAATTCAATATTATATTTTAACCTTCTTGATGTATACTGGGTGGCTCATTTAAAACAATTCACTTAAAATCTCTTTAATAAATTTTTAAAGCAAACTTAGAGAAACATCGATTTTGTTATTAAGGGATATAATGGCCCGGTCAAGTTAGTCAAAAAAATAGGGAAGTCTACAAAAATTAGCATAAGGCCAAAAATAAGTTATAACACGAATGTTAGGAACGTCATTAGAAATAAAATATGAGAAATTTCTATCAATTTCATTGTAAAAAAGTTATTTGTGGTTAAAGGTCGCAAAAATAGATTTTTTTGCTTTTTTTAGAAAACCGGTTTTACTATTAAAATTTACAAAGTTTTACTATTAAAATAAATTGGGCAAAAATTATAGTTTCTCCAACTATCTATAAAAAATATCTCTATACGTTTTCTTCCAAGGTTCATATTTCGGAGATAAAATGATTAAAAAAGTTGAAAAATTTGTGTTCTTCATAATATGCATAAGTGTGCCACGTATAATACAAACGTGGCGTGATTATCACGGCTACTTGTTTAAGCTTTTAATCCCTGAGTCGTATTACCGATAACAGCGATGAATGGAATTATAAACAACCCGACAAAATATTTTTTACGAAGGTAATTGTTTGTATAGACGACCATTTACTAAGAGAGCGTAATGTTTAGTCTGCTAATCACTTTACCCGAATTGGAAAGTTTGAAGTCATAAATATAACACGTTTTTATAGTATCACTTATTACTGCAATAGTTGTGAAAAAAAAAATATTATTCAGTTATATTTTAAATTTAGCCTTTGGTAGGTTGAGTTACGCGTGCTTGTTGTAGTGAAAATTCTTTAACTAAAGACATTACGTCGGTAAATACTTTTAAAATGTGGCGTCCTTGAAAGAACAATGATTCTGAGCATTGGTTGAAGGACCAGCAGAAGAAGATTTTTATCAATTAAAAGATTTACACTATTTTCTACGTGGAACACAAGCGAAATATTTGATATCTCTCTAAAGATGCCAAAGGTATAGTGAAAAATATGTATCAAGGAATGTGCTCTTACTACTATTACTAATTTGCAGCCATTACAGAAACTGTTTTTTTTTAATAAAGTAGTCAAAATCAAGAGGATATGGCATTATATATAAAGGACATTTTTTTTTTTTTTAATTGCCGTATTGCCAGATTCTAGTAAAGGCCTAAGAAGGTATCCATTGAATTCTGGCAGGCAACGGGGGGGGGGGGGTGGGGAATCTTTTTCTGACAGACATCTAAGGTCACGGACCAAGATACCCTGGCATCTTTTGGCCTAGTAGGATACTAGGCCAGAAGACCCCAGGGTACTGGCCAATTATCCGTGTTCCGGCCTACCGTTCCAGAGTATTGGTCTTGCCACTCAATAAACAAATAAAATCCTTATATTAACCGGTTCTTTAAAAAAGAATAACTATATTATATTAACGAAAAACTTACAAATAACCAAACCTATCACCGTAAATCAAAAATAATTGTTTAAGAATTGCCTGTTAGCAAAAGAAATCAAAAGAACAAAAATATTTCCGTGAGGCCATAACTAATTTTGGTACTTATCGGTTTTTGGTTCTCGAGAAAAAAAAAACAAGATTTAAAATCCCGGGTTCAATTTCCTCCTCTGTCCTACTGCTTCTTCTTCTTTATTGCCCCAGAGATCAGACAGTGTACTTCTCTCATCATTATGTTTACCACCTTTCTTTCATCCAGCCTAAAACTCATTTGCCACTCGAAGTCTCCCCTCTCATTTGCCCATCTCTGGCAGTTAAAAATGTGGGCGAAAGCGGTGCAACCTCCAAACCTTGCACCATAAAGCAAAGAGAGGATTTGTCCCGGCTTCATTTGCGAACTACCACCTTAATTTTTTAAGGTGCTAGTTGTAGATAGTTATCTCTGATCCACCTACTAATCTGATTCGCCTTTGCAACCAGTGCAAGATCATCGGCATAAGCTACAAGTGTGCATACCCAGTGCATCTCTAGCTTCAACATCGGGTTGTACAGTACATTCCACAGAGTGAGACCTAGTACTGAACCCTGCGGAGCACCCTGCGACAAACTAATGCTGGTTTTTTCCCCTTATGGACCTGTCAGTAAAGTATCTGTTAATTACGTTGACTGACCAAGTACTCACTAACGCCCAATTCTCTCAGCCTGGACATAATTTTTTCATATGATTCCATGGTAAGGGCATTATTGACGATAAGCAGGATGAGAGCCAACTATCTCTTTGTATTCTGTGTGACTAAAGAGGTTACTTCTGTGACCGCATCTATGGTGGACGTTTTGGCCCTAAGACCATATTGGCGGTCGCTCTGCACATGCTTTTCTTTCAGCTCTTGCTCAAGGCGGCGTTTCACAAGCTGCTCGTAAAATTTAGCTATCGAATTAAGAAGACAAATTGGCCGAATCGGCTCGTCACCTCTACTTCTTCCTTTCGGGATAAGGACAATCTTAGCATCTTTCAACTGTGTTGGAAACTGCTGTTGTTCAAGCAGTTTGTTTAGCAATCTCAAGAAATCCTCCGGGTATCTTAGAGCCGCGAGTTTTACTGTCTTCGGCATGATTTCGTCTATGCCAGGTACCTTTCGAATTTTTATCTGTCCAAGGGCCTCACCGAGGTCCAACTTAGTAAGAAGTTCCGCCTCTACGAAACTAATAACTCTTTCGCGCCTATCCTCCACCAGAGAAAAGAGTTTTTCCGTATTAAACGGAGTTTCTCCTCCTAAGGCAGGGGGTAGAGTGTATTTTTTCCCTTCAATTCGGTACTGACAATCTTGAAGCCCTAGCCCCAGATATCTTTTTCGATATCATCAAGCAGGTTACTTCACCTTTTTTTCTTAGATCTTCTTATCTCATTCCTGTATTCATTCATTAGCTCATTAGCTCTACTTATTAGCTCAACTCATTAGCTTTAATTCATTTATTCGCTCTTCCAAATCTATTGCTGGCACTTTTCTTAAACTCTTACACTTTTTTCTTACTCTCATAAAATTTATGTTTAGATGTTCAAGCATCTCGTTCTATCAGTATGGTTTTTTCGTTTTATACGTCCCATTTGAGCTTACACAAGACAATTCCTTTACCGCAATCAGACCCTTAATCAACTCACATCCTCGCATCCCGGACCAATCAAGCCAAAAGCATCTACCAAAACCTCCTGATTTAAACATCTCTTTAGATTGATATCCCCATCTTTGTGTTTCTGCTTTTTGCTCGCTATTTCAAAACTCACATACTTGTGTAAGCTGAGCGATTCTTCCTCCAAAACAGTCCAACTTACGACCCTGTTAAAAAATGGCGGTAAAACCACTAAGATGTCCTGAACGGATTCACTATTACCTCTCACGAATGTAGGTGCCTTACCGCCATTTTGCACGGTAAGCCCCACGGCGTGGATCAATTCTGATAGGTATTTCAAACTGCCATCTTGTACTCGTAGGTTCCATGGACGATCCTTTGCATTCAGGTCACCAGCTATGACGACCAGTACAGTCTCCGTCCTAGCCTCCCACATAATCGAGTCAATGTACTCTTCATATACTCGAAGCGGGATGTTAATGATATTTCGAAGGGTAAAACATACCAATTATATACGACCATGTACCTTAACATACCCATTCTTAACAGAGTATATGGTGATGCCAACTCCTCGATTCACCACGTATACGGCCACGTCAGATTTCCTATCTTTAATGATCATTTGTCGAGAGACCAACTTTACATTGGGCTCCTGAAAGAGGAGCATATCATATCCTTCCCTTCGTGCGAGTGCCTCTGCAACGTCGCGAGCAGCCCTCGTCCAAATATTTCTAGACTCTTTTACTTACCCGTACGCGGTCCTAGGTTATCCACTCTTTTCTCCACCCACTCATGCCCTATACTCCGGGCATCGTAAGATGTCGACTTTGTGCCCGGATTCTTTAACAGTTAGGCAAAAAGCCTTCTGGTTACTGCATTCCCGTGTCTGGTGACCTTGTGACTGTTTTCTCCTTTGCAGTCGATTTTACTATGCCCGAACTGCATGCACCGCTGGATATGTAGTCTCTCTCGTATCTTTCACGAGTTCTAATCGATGGGTATATGTTCTTTTTTCAGTGCCTCCTTGGCTGCGATCTGCGTCAGTCTGACCGTGACCTTTGTGTTCCGTCTCTATTTTTCTTATAAAGACGAGTTTGACGTCATTAGGCCCCCTGCTGCCGGTATATCTCTACACCTGCCTCAGGATTTCTTCCTTTGTGACATCTCCATCTATGTCAAATATGTACACCTGGACTTAATAGCCCCGGACGTTCTTTACCGTGTTTTCCTCTGTACGGGCCACAATAGTCTTCTTCAGCTACGCTTCGCTACGCTTCGCTACGCTTCGCTTTGCTCGGCTTGTTCTTTTTCTGCTACTTTGAGGATGAGGTCTTCGCCCCTGGTCTTCGTAGCACTTTGGACACTAATCTACTTCTTCTTGCTGTCTACGCTAGCCTTGATTTGTTTGAACAACTCGGTGTAAGATTTTCCGCTTCCCTTCATGATCAACTTCTGCTTTCCCGTCCTCCTTTCTTCGCGTTTATACTTCTCCAACATGAGGTGGAATACATAATAGGAAAGATATAGATACAATGTGGAACGAGATCAAAGATGTATTAGTAACAACAACAATAAACAACATCAAACAGGAAAGACAAATAAAACAACCATGGATGACACATCAAATTTTAGAGCTTATGGAGCAAAGAAGAGAGTTTAAGAATAAAGACGCAAAAAAGTACAATTAACACCACAAAATGGTACTTAAAGAAATAAAATTAGCAAAAGAATTTTGGCTGTTAGAGAAATGCTTAGAAATAGAGATCCTACAGAAAAAACATGATATATTCAATATGCACAGGAAGATCAAAGAAATGGCAGGAATATATAGAACAACAATGCCCACTGCACTGTTTGATAAAGATGAAAACATACTATTCAATACGCATTCAACGTCGAAAATGGACCAACAATAACAAAATCAGAAGTAAGATCTTCTATAAGTCGTCTAAAAAACAACAAAGCGCCAGGGCCTGATGGAATATATGCTGAGGTATTGAAATTGACAGAAGATAATCAACTTGACATTATGAATTATTTAACCGTATATATGAAACAGGAACTTTACCAATAGATTGGTACATGTCCATATTTATACCACTGTCAAAAAAAAGCAAAACACCGAATCATTAGCCTCATGAACCACTTACTTAAAATATTAAACATAATCCATGCTCGCATATACAAGAAATTGGAGGAGGGTATTGCTGATGTACAATTTGGATTTCGCAGCGGTCTTGGCACAAGAGAAGCACTTTTTAGCATACAAGTATTGATACAACGAGCAAGAGATGTTTTTATAGATGTCTTTGCCTGTTTCATTGACTTCGAAAAGGCATTTGACAAAGTACAGCATGAGAGGCTTATTGAAACTTTGCGAATCGCAAACATCGATGACAAGGATATAACAATAATATCCAATCTCTATAGGAAACAAGTAGCCAAGATTCGAGTAGACAATCAATTATCCGATGAAATCCCAATACAAAGAGGAGTACGACAAGGTTGCATACTCTCGCCTTTGCTGTTTAATGCGTACTCTGAACATCTATTCCGAGATGCTTTGGGAGAAACGACTGATCGCGTGATTGTTAACGGTGAAGTAATAAATAATCTAAGATATGCAGACGACACTGTCCTTGTTGCCGATAGTGCTGAAGGATAACAAAGACGATCAAGTAGTTAACATCGGTGGAAAATATGGAATGAAACTTAATAATAAGAAGACGAAAACTGGGATCACTCATACGAGATTTAATGTAGGATCGAAAAAGCAAGGAGTGCCTTCCAACAGATGAAGAAAGTTCGCTGCAATTTAACCTTGAATCTACATCTCCGACTTAAAATCCTTAATTGTTATGTGTTTTCTGTTCTTATGTATGGAGCAGAGGCATGGACACTCACTGATGCGTCTTGCAGACGGTTGTAGTCTTTCGAGATGTGGTGCTATCGTCGCATGCTCAGAATATCATATGTACATCATATAACTAACGACGCAGTAATGCAACGTTTACAAAAAGAACCTGAAGTCTTAAAATCCATTAAAGAAAGAAAGTTAGCATACTTCGGACATATATTGAGAAATGAAAATAAATATAGAATCCCACTATTGATACTAGAAGGAAAAATAGAAGGACATAGAGGACCAGGACGCCGCCGAATATCCTGGCTTAAGAATTTGAGACAGTGGACAGGTATGACCACCACAGACCTATTTCGAATAGCTGCTAATCAAATACGATGAGCCATTGTGGTAGCCAATATCCATAGAGGATAGGCACTAGAAGAAGAAGAAGCCTGAGGTGGAGGTCCACAGCTCTAAAGATGACTTCAAAGGAGCGTCCTGAGGTTCCTACCTCTGCAGCCTCCACTACTCTTAGGGATGCCTCTCTGGTCCCTATAATCCCTATGTCTTCTCTCAATTTATTGAAGAAGACACTATAAATACATATAGTATCTATATGTATTTATAGTTATGGTGTGATAATATATTCATTTACACTAAAAACTGCATTGGAAAACAGGGTCTAGAGGAATAGAGAAACACATTAGTTTTAATATGTATATCTTGCCCATTTAGTTAATTAGTTTCATTTTGATTGGAGCTACTCAGAACTATTATAGAGATAACCGGTCTAGAATTAAAATAGGAAATGGAGTCACCGCCCTTTTAAATAGGATTGAGACAGGGGTGTTGCCTTTCTTCTACTCTCTTTAATATATATTTAGACAAATATCTGGCCAAATGTGATACAAAATTCAAAAACATGAGACTGAGAGTAGAAGATAACATGCTTTTCAGTTTATTCTTTGTGGACGATCAAATCGAAATTGCCAAAGATCAAGATTATATAAGTTACATAATAAGAAAACTAACAGAAGAATACGCAGCCACCTTCCGCAAACCTTACTATAAACATATCTAAATATATATATATATATATATATATATATATATATATATATATATATATATATATATATATATATATATATATATATATATATATATATATATATATATATATATATATATATATATATATCTAGTGGTCAAAAACAGCGAAACAGAAGATGTAATTTTAGACACAGAAAGCATAAAACGATAGAAAATAAAAACATAGAGTTAGAGAAAAGTAAGTATCTAAGAGTAATCTTTAATAAAACAGAAAATGACGGAAACGAAATCTCAACTACAATTAACAAAGGCAGAGCGACTATCCGGACACGAAATTCTCATCTCTGGGACAGATCAATAAAGAAAACCACGTCGAAACATATTAATAAAAGCATTGTTGAGAGTATTAAACTCTGCGGCTTCCAAGTTTGGGATGTACCGAAGGGTAACACAAACAAGCTCTTAGCAACTGAAATATATTTTATAAGGAGCACTGTCTTGTCGAAGATCAAAAGGGAAAATTTTAAATGGGGATTTAAGAAATGAAATTGATATGGGAAGAAATATAACAGAAAAGATTGCAAGAAGAGAATTAACTCGATTTGGCCATATTAAGAGAATGTCAGAGAATAAATGACCCCAAAAAATATTGAAACCGATACCTGCAGAATGAGAATGAGGCTATGACGGCAAGAAAATTGGTAGCGGATGGTGCCTTAAATTGAAAAGAATAAAAACTGCCTATGTTGGAATGATGATATACTTCTTTAATGAAAACTCTTTAGTCTACTGTCTCAGTAATGGATCTGTAGTTTTTAATGATGTCTGACAATTATTTCTTTGATGATGTCTCCTCTATCTTTGATTGTAATCTTATAGATAAGATTCGTTCATAAATCTTGGAAAAATCTTGAATATTGTTATTCCTCTTCAGTTATTTAATTCTTGATTAATGCCTTTCTTATATATTGACATGCGTATTCTTGTCTCCTAATCTCTGAAGATTTTCTTTTCGGTCCAAAATCACTCTTTATTATCTATTATTAAACATACCGCAGCTATTGTAGCTAGTGAATAATGTTTATATTTCTGGTGTACGCCAGTGAGTGCTGCTGAAATTAAAATTATAAATTCTATTAAAACTTCCACATTAAATAAATAAATATACTCCAATACCAATTAATTGAAGTGATTAAAATAAAAATAGCTATTTACAAAATTTATGAATTTCTACTTTAACTAAAATAAACAATATTGTATAGGACAATATAACATTGCATTAAAATAGCTTTTCAACAAACGCATACATTTGTATCGCCCTGAAGGAATATTTATTTGATTTCTGATTAACGCGATCCTGTTTTTGAAAATAAAATAAATTTTATTGGCACTATGAATATACGAAACGCTTAAAAAGTTATTTTTTTGTTACAATTTTATTAAGAGGCCTTAAATTGTAATTCAATTCTACCTATTACATCATATGTATCTTTTTCACCATACTACTCATCAATTTATTTAGATATTTATCCAGGTAAATGTTAAATAAGCTGAGTTAGCTAAACATTTTGTTTCTTAAATTAAGGGTAAATTCTTTTTTCATTTTAAGTCTTGTAGAATTTTTTCGTAGTGTATTTCTTCATCTGAGACTAGAACGAAGAAGGGATGATCCGCAAGGCCACAAAAAATATATTACGGTGTAGAAACCTTGCAAAAAAAATTGTGAAAGAAATAAAATCATCCTGAAGTGGATATAGATGGCAACGGCGCAGTGGCTTGAGGGATTGAAGACTGTTTCAGTAACACGAGGAATAAATTCATGAAGCTTCAAAGACTAGCTTTGCATTATAGGTACAATGAGAATATTCCCAACGACGATTGCTATGAAATATGTCCTTGATCTAACACTTCTAAGATCCTAATAAAGATCGTAAAAACAACGACCATATATAGGACCAAAACTGACGAAATCATTAACCAGGCAGCCAAATTGTGTTCACTTGTGAATGATCTAATATAGGATGGTTCAGGCTCTGAACGGAAAATAAAATGGCTAAAGCAGTAGTTTAAGAGTTTCTCTTTACTACAAAGAGAAATAAATAACCCCAAGAGCAAACTGGATTTACCAAAGGTAGAGGTATTCGAGAACACCTTCTTAACAGGATTCGAGAGGATCAACTGGCAATAATTATTGCAGATACTTAAAAAAGTAGGCGTACCATAACACTTAATTTCACTTATAACTGAACTATACGAACACACTACTGAAACAGTTAAAGTGATTGACATACTCTTAAATGAATTCCATTCAAAACAAGGTGTCCGACAAGGCTATATACTATCTTCACAATCATTTACTATATATGGAAAGCATATTACAAGAAGAGCGCTTAAAGGATGTGAAAATGGAATCTCAATAAATGACCGAAAAATAAACGACCTACGTTTTGCAAATAACACAGCCCTTCTTGCAAATGATCAAGAAGAGGTAGTGGTAGTGGCACGAGTGATCTCATACCACTGGTTAAAGTGAAAGTAAAATATTTGGTCTGCAGGTAAACATATCAAAGACGTTGGATATGTTTATCCGCTTAATGTTTAATGTTTATATCATACATAACAACGATTGACCGATTTGAGGTTGCGACCTTATACTTATATCTGGGATCGTTGCTCACAAACAAAGGGTGACTATAGGAAGAAATAAAGTGTAAATATGATCCAGCAAAAGTTGGAAAAGAGGAAAAATGGCCAAATATTGGAATGGCTCTCAAACTTCACAAACTCAAAAATTGGGTAAATTAACTGCTTAATATTCTTAATACTGACATACATTTGTGAATCTTGCACCGTAAAACCAGTGGCTGGAAGAGAGATAGACGCCACTGAAATGTTCTGTTGGAGAAGAATGTTACAAATTCCTTGGATCGACCACAGGGCAAATAATTCAATTTTAAATCAGCTAATAGTCAGCAAACGGCTCTCTAGCAAATTCAATCTCCAACAATTAAAATACTTTGGACATTTTATGAGAGCAGACATAACAGACACGACATATAAAAGAAAACATAAAAATATTTATTATCCGAGGAAAGGTAGAAGGTCGAAGAACACGATAAAGATATCCAACAAAATGAAGTGAACAAATTACAGAAATATGCAAAAGAACTATGCAAGAGTTAAAAGGCATGACAAGAGACAGGGATCTTTGGAGACGGACAATACACGACATCATGATGATCACCAAATGCCCTTCGGGGGCTCAGGACTGAAGACAGAGTAGTTTAAAATTCTAAATAAATCTGCTACTTGGACTGAAATACGCTGGTGTATCGGATCAAACTATTGATGAGTAGTACGGCAAGAGATGATTGCGGATTGGTGTTACGCCTACATAGACCTCTACCGGAAGAGCGGGTACGCTTAAGAAATCGGAAAGTGATAATGAACAATAATTCCATTAAGTGGTACACTGATACTTACCAAACAACAGAAAAACTAAAATTAAGTATGATCAACTCCAAAGTTCAATAAGAATACTTAAGCAAAATCCAGTTATTCTTACATGCATTTCGGATATACCGATGTAAAGGAAATGAAACTAAAGACCAGTTAGCCAAACGAGGTATAAAAATAGCTTTTTTTAGATTATATGACATTAAAAACTTAATCCTGAAAGAAAATAAAAGAAAAATACATTACAAAAAATCCAAACATTGGAAAAACTCACAAGAAATACAATAATTGCAAATACTTCTAGGGAATCATAGAAGATTATAGATTTCAATAGTTTAAAAAATATATCACGAAAACATAAAGAATAAAACTACTATACATACACCTGCTCCCAAACTACAGTGCTCTATTAAACTCTAGTAGGTTAAAGTTAGGTAAAGAAAATAGGACTAGAGATAAATCAGCACAAAACAAAATATATGACGATAATGAAGGACTACACAATAACTCAAAAATATCTAATAACACATAACCACAAATTTGAAACTGTATCCACCTTTAGCTACTTATTACTTTTTTATTATTTTATTCATTATCGGGTTGAACAATAGAGGACTCAGGGAATCTCGCTGTCTTATCCCATTGCCAGCTTCAATGGGCTTATTTAGTTCTTCTTCTACTTTTACTTTTATTGTGTTGTTTGGTAGATATTGTCGCTCATTTTGGTTATTTCTAAATGTACAATAAGTGGATAACGTCCTTTAATTTGGTCAAACTCGGTCAAATTCCTTCTTAAAGTCCACGAAACATAGATATGCCAGTTTGTTATATTCTAGTGATTTCTCTTGCACTTGCCTCATTATAAATATAGCGTCGGTGCATGACATTTCCGACCTAAAACCTTGTTGTTCTTCTGCTAGTGTTACAATTTCGTTCAGTCTATTTGTTATCACATTGGTTGTTAATTTTAGTGTTGTGTTTAATAAATTAATTTCTATGTAGTTTTCCGGGTCCAATGTGTCTCCCTTTTTGAAGAGAGGTCAGATATCTCTTTTCTGTTTTTTAATTTCCTTAATGATTCCTTTATCTCTTCCTCCCTCAATATTTATTTCTTCGTTTGCCGTCACCTCTGGCATTGGTGGTTCATTATCGTCACCTTTAGCAAATAGGGATCGAAAGTAGTCTACCCATATTTCCTTCTGAATGTGTTTCGTTTTTATTCGTTTGTTCATCTCTTTTCTTTGTCTGCGGATGATTCTCCATATTTCTTTTTGTATTCCGTAGAACTCGTATACCATATGTTTTGAGAAGCTCTGCAAGTGTTTTATTTGTCTAACTAAAGCATTCGTTTTATTTCTGATTCGTTTATAGTAGTTTGCTGTTTTTTGTGTTCTGTATTGTAAAAAGGCTTTCTTTTTTCTTCACATTCTCCTTTATCAAACCAGTACCTTCTATGTTTGACGTATACTAACAATCGGCTAATAATATTCGGACATAAAACTAAGGCAATTTTACACTGAGCTTAGCTGTAGCGTTTTACACTTTTTTACAGACACCTGTGAATCATCCAGGTAGTTTTAGGTTCCTAATACCCTAACGAAGTTGTGCCAGGACGAGATGCCCGAGGAAGTTAGACCTTTGATACTTTGTCCCATCACCACTCCGAGACGGTCGGCGTCTAGCTAAAAATCTCTCCTCTGTCACTTCAGACATCAGGATCGAACGGCTGGTTAAGTCAAAACATCTCTCCCGATGCTCTACTATCACCTGATTCCCATTCTTTCTTCCAGAAATTCATTGGGGAAAACTACACTCACACGAACCATCAAAGACTTTTAACTCCCTGCCTTAGCGAGGCTGCCATCTCTCTGCGTCGTCTGTCTCTCATTCACTCTTATTTTGGCCTGCGACAGTCCGAACTCTACGGAGCTGCTACTCGCTCGTTTCAAAATTTTGTTGCGAGTTCCCTCTACTCTCGTTCTTTTAAAGAGGGCAGCTCCCTGATAAATTTGTGGATCCGTATCCACCACCACTCATTCGTCATCGTTTTTTCCACCATTCGTATCCACCGCCACTCTTTCAAACCTCTTTCTTTTATTAGCGCAACGCTTACACTCCTAAATCATATATGTCACAGTATCCGAAAAGTCACAGTAAAGGCATTGATCGGAATGTCCCTTCTAAACCTAAAAAGGTAGCTACGGAAGTAGCCATGTCCTGTGAGAATTTGCGTCAAGTAATAAACCAGCCGCCTATGCCCACAATCCACTCAGCTTCAAAGCTTCGGGATTAGTGTTCCCACTCCTGCTGCCACTGGCCGATTGAAACTAATTTCTTGGCTAGCCTTATCACACTCACCTCTAGCTCTCTAATGTTCCACTTTCTACGACTATGAATGTTCAGGCCCTTTCACCTGACAGCACCTGTGAAAGAACACAGCCGGTGATCACCCACAGACCGGCAGCTGACACAGTTTTGTAGGCACATGCTACCCGCAGTAGACAGTTCTGTTGACGCGTACCATGAGTCTCATGTAAGTTGGTGTTTCTACTGCCTCACTCAAGATTGGGGTCGCGTATAGGACGACAGAGTGCACAACACCAGAAAGCGCCCTCCTCCTTTCGAATTTGGGTTCACCAATATTGGACACTATCTTCCCAAACACAGCCATTCTTTGAATAGCTCTGACAGTCACCCGCCCCAAATCTGGTGGAGAGTAACTCCCACCCTGGTGGAGAGTGACTCTCGATCTATACTTGACATACTTTGTGGGCGTCACTTTTGCTCCCGCACACACAAATACAACACTGTCTCTCTTACTGTAGCCTCTGAGTACTACAGCCTCCGTCTTATCCTACGCTAGAGAAAGATCATGAGCTCTTATACAATCCTCATCTAGGACAAACTCCGCATAATCCGAAGCAAGAGTTCCTCTCTGTCCTATGCCGCCACCAGCATAGCTAGGTCGTCTACGAATGCGAAGGGGGTAACACCCTCCCTTTATTTGCAGTTTAAGATCCCGTCATATGTCAGATTCTACAGCGTCAGACCCAGGACGACACCCTGCGGGATCCCAGCCGTTACATTCACCATCACACCATTCTTCACCACAATCTTTCTCTAGGAAAGATAATAAGGTGATCAGCTCCAATTCTCCGTGTCGCTCGAAGCACATCGGTATTTTTCTGCCTTAAATTTAGGTAAAAGCACGAGCCTCGAGATTTTCAACGACAACAAAAACATTCATGTGTTCCTGCAGCCACGTGTGCCCCAAGCGGCCCAGACATACAACCTCCTCAAGCAAGACACCATCTAAACCGGGAGCCCTGCCAGACTTAAGGGAACCCACCCCTACAGCCAGAGAAACTCAACGTTTCTCCGCACACCATGCCACCATCCTTGTGGAAACAATTCGGTGACTATCTCCAGCTTCTGGTCCAACGGCATGTCATACGGAGCACAGGCATCGAAATGCTGTATTGCGATCTTATACTCTTCACCCCAGATATTCTCGTCCAGCTTGTTACACAGTCCCCTCCAGTTCCTCTTCTTTTCGGCCCGGATACTCCTACTCAACTCCTTCTTTCTTGATTGCTTAGACTTACATTCCACCTGTTCCGCGCTCCGACGTATTCTCTCCCTTGTCAAGTAAGCTCCTTCCTTAACCTGCGTAACCTGCCCGAGGCCTTCCACCGAAAGTGTAATCTTCCATCTAATACTCTCATAAAATAGACTCCAGTATACCTGATATCTCCGGAATCTTGACAGACAAGGTTTGGGTCTACCCCCAACATCCCCCGTCTTCCCAATCAAAAAGCTGATGAATTGATGTTTCATGCCAGTATAATCCGCCAGTACTGAACAGTCCTTGACATATCTGGAGGCTCCCTGCGTAGTGGGGTGACGTCGATATACAATCTGTAATCGCCTCTCATAAATGTTGGCTCCAAACCTGTGTTTAAAACTCCTTGAGTGTAGTTTGCAGATTCAGTCTATCCATTCTCACTGATATATATCCCATATGAGCATGACTTCCATACACGTTTAATTTGCGATTGAAGATATGCACACCGACGACACCAGCGTCATCCACAAACCAGCCCCGATTGCTGACCAATTTGGGTCATATCTTCCCTCAGCGGCGGAAGCCAGGACGAGATCGTCCAGATCGTGTGATAGTCTCGCCCTCCCCACATTGGTCTGAACAACCATCAGCTCAACACTGCAATTTGCTGCCATGTCGAGAGGGGGATACGCGCCTCTTTATGTCCCACTTCCGAAGCAACGTCTGGCTTCATCGACGTCTATACGGTACCGTATGTATATACATAGTATACCATAGTAATGGTGAAAGCACTCAGCCTGTTTTACTCCTCTGCTTATCTGTTGCGTATCCACGCTATTCCCATCTAATTCCCATTACTACAACATGTTGGTTCCAATAGAGATTTGTTACTATGTTAATATCATTTTTGTCAAGTCTTTTTCGCTAGAAAGGAACACTAAGTTCAAATGTGCTTATCTGTCTGTGACCACTTTTATGGTCTCATCGGTTTATTGTCTGTGATATGTGTGTCACACTGTTGGTGCCATATCGTACTCAACTTGTTAAAAATTTACATTAAAAACAAGAACATTATTAATTTTTAAAAAGACTGACATATTTTTTGTGCACACTAATGACAAATAAAAAAATGGAAAAGAAGTATTTCTGAAGTGTGTAAAAATTTGAATTCCTAGCTAGCGCTTTTGGCTTACAAAGTCATCCTCACAGCTGTGGTCAAGTTTTAAAAGGCACCAATAATAAAGAGAGATCCCATTCGGTAAAAATCTACAATTTTTTCTTCCCTACCTTGGATATTTCCCTGAATGATCAGATGTAAAAGATCATATTTTTCAGGGTGTCTCATAATGTGACCGAAGAATTCCAGCTTGCGTTTCTTTATTATATTGACCAGTTGTATTGTTTGGTTTAGCCGTCTAAGGACCTCCTCCTTTCTAACTCTGTCGACCCAGCTTATTTTCAGTAGTCGTCTGTATACCCACATCTCAAAGGCTGTCAAGCGTCTAAGGATAGCCTCAGTTAGAGTCCATGCTTCCACTCCATACAGCAGGACAGGAAAGATGTAGCAAGATGTCATTCGAACTCTAAGGTCAATGCTAAGATCGTGACTGCAAAGTACGTTTCTCATTTTTACAAAGGCAGCTCGGGCTTGTTCTATTCTTTTTTTAATTTCTGCGGTTGGATCCCAGCTCTCATTGATATTACTGCCGAGTCATCCTGACTTTTATACCGTCATCCTGTATATAATTTTGTTTGCTAACTATTATATTTAGTTTTCTTAACGTTGAGTTTAAATCCATACTGATCACAAGTTTGTTTTATTTTGTTCATTAGATTTTGAAGGTCTTCTCCGCAATTAGCAAGCACTAAGGTATCGTCGGTATATCTAATATTGTTGACGGTTACTTAATTCACAATAATACCTTAGGTTGTCTCCATTAAGGCTTCCTTAAATATTTCCTCCGAATATAAGTTAAAAAGTAAAGGCGACAATATACAGCCTTGCCTCACTCCTCTTTTTATATTTATTTCATCCGACAGTTCTTGTTCAACCTTTATTCTTACCACTTGATGCCAGTATAGATTTGTAATTATTCGTAAATCTTTATCGTCCAATCCAGCTGTTTCCAATATTTCTAGCATTTTGTTATGTTGGACTTTGTCAAAAGCCTTTTCAAAATCGATTGCACAAATGAACACATTTTGATTTATATCTCTGCATCTCTGTACTAGCACCTGTATACTAAACAAGGCTTCTCTTGTACCCAAGCCACTCCTAAACCCAAATTGAGTTTTTTTTATAAAAGTAAAAAAGGTACAAAAACTTCTTAAAAAAAACGAAACATTGGACTCTATAAAACCCGACCATTTGGTTGGAGTTGAAGTTCTCTGCCACTTCAACTCCAACTAACTCAATCCCCTGATCTGATGTTATTAGATTTTTTCTTATGGTGTTATGTCAAAAGTATTGTATACAAAACCGATCACGTCGACATAGCTGACTTAAGAAAATGAATAACTTAAATTCAAGATTAGGCCAGAACGTTCGTGGCGGGCATTTTGAATATTTCCTATAATGACGTTAAGTTTCTTCTTTTTATTTTTTTACATAACCAACACATAAACGGTATTACTTATTAACTTTTAAAAATGTTTTAGAGAATTTCTGTGATTAAATTATTTTCTTTTTTAATGCCAATTCTTACAAAAAATTTGTTAAAACATAATATTGCTCAAAAATCTAAATATTTTGAAGAAGTCAAAAATTGGACAATAAAGAGAATAATATATTAAAAATAAGAAAAAAGAGTATAGAAAGTTTTTTATTGAAAAAAAAAATGCGTAGTAAAAAATACGAATCGAAATGTCCAAGCGTTTTTTCGATGGTTTATTTGTAATCGAATTTATTCCATTTGGCTGATTTACATCGTATAAATGTTTCGTATTATTAAAATATAATATTTTTTTCAGTTCATAGCTGCTAGTGACAAGCTGTGGTTCATGTTGGAAATGTACTCCTTCGTAGACTATTTTACGATTCCTCCGTCATTTGTTTCGATCTATTTAGATCGTACATGGATAGGTAAGTCCTTATAATTTGTTGATTCGTTTGTAATACTCTACATAAGTAATGCGAAGAACTAAAATTTATTTATTATTATTAATTAAATAAAACTAATGTTTTATTTAATTTAGTGATATGACCACACGACTTAAAATAAGAGCTGCCATACTTGTTTAATTCGTTCAAGAAGTTAATTTAACGTAGACTAATTTAAAAAAATTATTTGAAGCTAAAATATTAACTTTAGGGAATATAATTCTAACACTAGATATATAGATTAAATGAGGTGACTTTTGGTCTATTCCACTGCCTCCTTTTCAGATCTATTGTGGTCCTCTAGTCTTAGATACCATTTTCTAGCCTGACCCTTTTCAAAAGGTCTATTAACTTCCAGACTGAACCTTTCATGTAGATCTTTTTTCTGCATCTAATGCAAATAACCGCACATTTGCCAGGCGTTACGACTGGCATAAAATGTACGTTACTATTTCTTCTTTAAGGAGACAGAATCTACAGTAAGAGAAAGCTAAAAAGATATATTTTAAAAATATAGCCACTTTTAAAATGTGAAGTTTAAAGATGCCTGCAATCAACAAAATAATCAAATACAACATAAATACATAAAAACGACAATAAATATCTTACAAAGATACCAGACTAATAAATCACTCTGTGATAAATAAATCTTTAAAACAACTTTATTCAATACCAACTTGTTTACAATACTTTAACGGAATGACAACTTTAAACTTCAAAACTCAAAATACTACTGTTACAAACTGTCAAACACCTATTTATATATTTTTCTGATGCTCCACACTTCCGTAGACATTTGAGGAATTTTCGATAACATCTCGAAAATATTTTTCTTTTAAATTTTCGATATACTTCAGGGATGAAAGAGTTCTTCTTTGCAGGGAGGCAATCTTTCGAAAATTAGGTCTCACTGAAGCTTACTTTCTCTTCCGGCGATCACCATTGATAGAGCACAACCAGTTGATTCATGTTCGGAACTTTTATAGGCTAACACTAATAAAGGAATTAAAGTATCCCAATCTTTTTGATTATCAGAGGCAAATATTAAAAGGTATTGATAAACAGTTTTATTATGTCTTTTGACCGTTTCGTCTGATTGTGGATGAAGAGGCGTAGTGCAAGTTTTCTTAATACCCAAGATTTTCATTAATTATTACTGATTTAAAATTAAGTCCTTGCTCAGAATTTAACTTTAAAGGAACTCCATATCTTGATACAACGTGTGTAATGAATGCTTCTGCTACTGTAGTCGATTCTTGATTACGAAGGGGTGCAATTCCAGACCATTTTGAAAAATTGCGACCATTAAGTACTTAAAATATTTTATTTAAAAAATATCTTTATAAAAGGTATATTAATATAAACCCCTATCAGGCTAAATCGTTTTCGGAATAACTAATCCATCATCAGTGCTATCGTAAAATAAGTATAACCACTTTAATTAAAACAAGCGTGAAAGTTAAAATTTTGACCAAGGTTATTACAAAAAGTATGGTTAAGACTTACTGGATTTACATGTTTAAAGCCACTAAATATGTGGATAAGCCACTATATTTTTTATGGTAATTGTTTGTCACTAATATAGATTGGTTATTAAACCTAAAGTGTGCTTTAAACTGATTTGACTTACGAAAAGTTTCATTTCCAATGCTTCTCAGTCTCAGAAGTTTCTCATTGTAATTATTATGTTTAATTAAAAATATTCCCTTTCAGGTCTACGTTTCCTACGAGCACTACGTTTAATGACTGTACCCGATATATTGCAGTACCTCAACATTTTAAAGACTTCTAGTTCTATACGGCTTGCTCAGTTAGTTTCCATATTCATATCTGTATGGCTCACCGCTGCAGGAATCATCCATTTAGTAAGTAAATCAATATTTTTTATCAGTAAAAATCAATATTTATTGCAAAACTATAAAAGTACGGCAATATTTTATATATAAAAGTTGTAGATGACACGTTGTGTAAGTTGTGGTTCTTATGAGAACTAAAAAAAAAAGTAGTAGATTAGTTTAATAGGCTAGAAAGAGTCACTTCACTTCACTATCTATGAGTTATGCTTATAAACTGAATTTTAACATATAATCTTAACAACTGCGCCATGAGATGTCACTGCGGCATCACAGCAAATTTCACTTCTTACAGGAAGTTCGTAAAATACAATTGCAAAGGCACACATCCGGCTTTGTCACCACGATGCCCCAAATGGCAGGAGACACCTTCCTCGCATCAAGAGGCCAAATCCATAATCGCTGAGCGTAGGATTCCTCCTGCGACCCTCACAGCAGACGTCAGGTTGTGGATTCAATTCACAACCACTCTGCTGATAAATATATTGTCAGACAGGAGAGAGACCATCGCGAAATACTCCTCCGACCTGTCTGGCAAAATGTTCGGGCACTCAATAGTGCCCACAGCTAGAAATAACAAGGTCAAAATGACCTTCGTCCCCCTCCAGTAAGCCGTCATGTTCAACTGTGTAATGGGTACAGTCAACTGTATTCCCCATCCAATATCGCAGGTAAAGTCTGCGCGCCAACAACGCTGATAAAGAGCCGTTCCTAAAAACTTGGCTGGTAACCCCTGAAGTACCTAACTGGCATGCTTGGCAATACCCACTTCTTCTTGTGCGCTTCTGGATCTTCTCAGATCACACACACACATCCACCTTCAGCTACCCCCCTGCTTCTTAGTAGTCCACTACTTCTCACATGTATCACGTATCACGCGTGTGTCGTTTACCACACCCCCACTACTCCTAAGAAAAAAAAAAAAAAACGGAGTACCCCATTCCTTGAAGAGGCCCAGGCCTAAACAAGGTTAAAACGTTCTTGTCATGTAAAATACTTGAAAAGCTGAAGAACAGAAAAGCAGCAGGTAAAGACGGGATACCAGACGAGTTACTGAAATATTGTGGAGCAGCAATGACCGAACAATTAACAACATTAAATTAATAAAATTAAAAAACACAATAAAATACCGGAAGAATGGAGAACGAGCAAACTAATTCTACTATTCAAAAAGAAGATAAACAGCCAGAAAACTATAGAGGCATAAACTTGTTAAATACTACCCTAAAACTTACAACTAAAATTTTACAAGTACTAATAAATCAGAGGATAAGTTTAGCAGATGAACAACACGGTTTTCGTAGTGGAAGATCGTGTACAGATGCAATATTCGTTATAAAGCAAATTACTGAGAAATCACTTGAGTATAATAGACCAGCATTTCTATGTCTAATTGACTTAAAGAAATCGTTTGACAGAATAAGACTTAAATATGTAATCCATCTTGTATAATAGAGAAGTTCCCCTAAATATTATAAAAACTATCGAAAACATCTACAAAAACAACAAAATGGAAGTCAGAATAGATGGAAAACTTACAGAATCTATAGAAATAGGCAGCGGAATAAGACAAGGGGACTATTCGAGTCCTTTGCTTTTTAATTTAATCATGGATGAAATCATCAAATGCGTTAACAAAGGAAGAGGTTACGGAATGGGAATCAAAGAAATTAAAATACTCTGTTACGCAGACGACACAATCTTGATAGTCCAAGATAAAGATAGTCTACAAAGATTGGTCCACAGATTTAATATAGGAGCAAAATATTTTAATATGATAATCTCATCTCAGAAAACTATAACGATAGTAATCAGTAAAAAACCAACCAGATGTAAAATAGAAATTGATGGCATCAGTATTAAACAAGTAATGGAAATAAAATACCTTAGAATTACAATGTGCAGGTATGGAGACCTGGACAAAGAAATGAGAGATCAAGTACAAAAAGCAAATATACTGGCAGTATGCCTTAATAACACTATATGGCGAAACAGACACAGTCACACTGAGATGGAAGTCAAGAAAGTCTACTGAAAACGGTAGAGATGAGATTACTGAGAAGAATTATAGGAAATAAACTGAGAGATCAAAAGAGAAGTGAAGACATAGAAAAAAATGTACAGTATATAAATCAATGAACACAAAATAAAAAAAAAAAAATAAAATAACCACATAAGCAGAATGTGGGAGACCCGTGTCGTCAAAATAGCTAGAGGTAAGTCATCAATCGGCAGAAGTATCGAACGACCGCGCAAAAGATGAAGTGACTACCTTCCATAGAGGTATTAATCCGCCAATGGACAAGCAAAATTGGTTATAAAGAGGAAGACGAAGAAGAAAATAAGTATTTTTGTTACATTTATCTTATTATAAGAGCCCAAAGATTCCAAAATGTAATAGCTATAGCTGGCTATAATTAGTTTGTTATTAAACACCTAATAAATATATCTGTTTGTATATTCATTTAATATGTAACACAATTATTTATTTTCAGTTGGAAAATTCCGGTGATCCCTTAGACTTCAAAAACCACCAATCTTTGCCATATTGGAATTGTGTATATTTCCTGATCGTTACTATGTCAACGGTGGGATACGGTGATGTTTATTGTCACACGGTATTAGGAAGAGGATTTCTAGTTTTTTTTCTACTCGTCGGTTTGGTAAGTTGATATATTTTATTCTTTTATGTGTAGTCGTGGAATAGATGTAGCCTCTTTTTTTGACATTTCGGTACGCGAATATTTATAAAGTACTCGACGATTTTGCAGTTGGCTTTTACGAGGTATGCCCTATAAATTCTCCACTCACTATAGAATCTGTAATAAATAGACCTAAATTTATAATACCATTTAAACGCCCTTATCATTCTGTAACTCAACTTTATTTATATAAAATATATTAAAGCTTAACTATTTACTAAGAAATATCGTATTTCTGCACTTTTATTCCGAAATAGTGCTTATTAGTGGTAAAAATTAATACAATAAACTGTATGCTTAAACAAACAAGAACGTCTACTTGACAGTGATTTATATTTTTGCTTTTCTTTGAATCACATTTTTATTAAATTTTCTAAATGAATGAATATTTTATATAAAACTAATTCCATTTTTATTTGTAACAGCTTCAAATATGTTTATTTCCCTTATTCCAATAGCTGTATTACCACGACTTTCCTTATTATTTCATTTAAAAATTCATCCAGCGATTTATTGGAGTAGATGGATAGTTTCTTTACAGTACACTGGCTTACAATAGAATTTCGTGTTCTTATTATTTCACGAAATTGTCTTTTTATTTTTTTAAATTACTCAATTTGTAGAGCTGAAGCCTTCCTTAGAATGCAGAATATCTCTTCTATAAATAAATTCACCTGACTGCATAGATAAGGTTAGGTTAGGTTCAATACTAGTGAGCGTTTAACCACATTCCACTCGACCTAAGAGGTCCATTGTGGCTCAACCCTAAGTTGAAGTTGTCCCTTTAGTCCAGCCTTTTTACTTAAGTCTATTATGACTTTATTAGGCTATACAGACATTAGTATTGAGCCTTTTCCTATCCAAACCTGGGAATTTGCATAGACAGGCTCTAAAATTCGCACTTTCTGTCAGTCCGATTTGGTTCATGTGCCCCTCGAGGCGACAGTGTTGTATTGGAAGGCTTATTAGGCCATAATAGACATTAGTATTGAGCCTTTCCTGTCCAACCCTGGGCAGTTGCATAGACAGAATCTGAAATTCGCATTTTCTGTCAGTCCAATTTTGTTCATGTGCCCCTCGAGGTGACAGTGTCCTATTAGGAGGCGTACGATAATTCGCAGATCATTTTTATTAATATCTAGGATATATTTGTGTCTCTTCTTCGAAGGTTCATGTATAAAAGTCTTTGAATTTTGTTTGCCCATTTGTAATGTTTCTTTTATCCCTCCCGTGGCAAGTAGGTCCGCTGTTTTGTCCCCTTTAAAACCAGTATGTCCAGGTACCCAGTGAAAACTTACTTTTTTACTTTTCCAGTCTAAATCAGATTCTAAAGACAGTTACAAACTAACTTAAAGTCAATCCGATTTGATTCCAGAGCGTTTAATGCCGACTGGCTATCAGGTATAATTTTTAAAAATTTACGTACCTCCGCATACCCCAGCTTCAATTCCTTCATGATTTTAGTGCAGTCATTAAATCAGCATTGATCTGCCTTGATGAGATTTATTTTGTCCAAATCTCATTTATACCTTCCTGAAAAAAGATACGTAAACGAATTTTCGAAATTATATTTAGATTGCATTGCATCTTGTACCATTTCAACTTTAGGTGATTTTTAATCATCTCCCCAGATTTGATCCCGGTAAACTTATGCTCTACTTCCTGGCATCTTATACGCCTTCTGTTTTCTTGAGTAAGACAATAAATAAAAACGTTTAAATATTAAGGTATAAATAAACAAAATCGAAAACAAAACTTAACAAAAAATTCAACAATCTAAGTTTAGGGAAATACACAAGATGGACGTAATGAACTGCAGAAGTTATGGAGGCATCAACATATCGGAGTATCGATAAATTATTGGTGATTTTAACCTTAAGATATCTAATAAAAAATGAAATATACAAAAGCTGAAAGATGTTGCCAAAAGATAATCGGAAAACGTTAGTAATATCTTCTTCCTTGTGTACCATATACTTTCAGAATCTTGGTTACCATTATAGCTACCTTAATTTGATTCACTACCACCCTAAATAGCATGCTTCTATCAGTAGCGTTCCAATCTTGCAAAATCTTTAACCATTAAGTGGTTCTACGTCGTGAACCGGATTTGCCTGCTATTTTCCTTTGCATAATATTTTGTAGCAACCTATATCTGGGATCTTTTATTACATGTCGGAAGTACTCCACTTTCTCTTTTTTGTGCTTTTTATAATCTTAGTAGTCTTGCTGAGACATTCTAGTATTGTGAATTTTTGAATTTTCTCCACCCAAGAAACTTTTAAAATTCTTCTATGGCACCACATTTCGAAAACCACAAGGCGATTTAGATTACTTTTAATTACAGTCCAAGTCTAGACACCATAAAGTAAGACAGAGAACACGTAGCAGCAAAGTAGACGGATCCGCAATGCCAATTTTAGGCCTCTGTTGTCTAATACCTTGGACATCCTTCTAAAAGCGGTTTTGGCCTACTCAATTCTAGATCTAATTTTACCGTTACCCTCTGCGTTTTTTAAACTGATCTTCTTCTTAGAGTGCCATATCCCTACGGAACATCGGCGACTACCATGCTTATAATATTGTTATACTGATCTCGGTCTTGCGCTACGTGTAGCAATTGGTCCGCTGTCAAACCTGTCCACTGCCGCAAATTCCTCAACCAAGAGAGTTTCTTCCGTCCTATCCATTTCTTTCCTTCGATTTTACCGTTGAGAATTAGCCGAAGGAACTCATATCTTGGTCCTCTATTATATGTCCAAGATATTCTAGTTTTAACTAATATCCAAGGTAAATAATTTGATTAACTTGCTTATGTCTGGAAATATTTACATATATAGACGGTTTTATATTATGTCGTTTACTTATTACGGGTATTTTGGATTTCCGTATGTTCAGATCCAGACCTGCTTCTTAACAGCTCTCAACGACACTGTCAGTAATGTTTGCAGATCTTCTTGGGTAGAACCTAGGAGTCCTGTGCCATCCGCATATTGCAAATTATTGATAACTCAATCGTTTACAAATATTATATCTTGTTTTTCTTTTGGAGTAAACGTTGAAAAGAGGGGCAACAGGGGCATCCCTGCTGTACTTCTTTTTAAATATTAGGAGCATGTGATTCCAAACCGTCTGCTTAAACTGCTGTTGTTTGTGACATCTTTGAGCAAGTACGTTCATCCTGAACAACGCCTCTCTCGTTCCAAATCCGTTACGGAAACTAAACTGTGTCACTTAGGTACCCCTCTCGCATTTATTCTAAATACGGCCATGTATTACCTTAAGAATTTTTTTTTAGCCACATACTAAATAATAACAATATAAACGAAGAAATCAAAAAAGAAATAGACACATGTTGGACCAAAATAAAAGAACTTATTGTATAAATACAAATTTATGCCTGATAAAACCAGTGGTTTGATGATGAATGCACAGAGAAAAGGATAAGTCCTACCGAAAAATGCCAACTAAAAGAATTTGAACCACAGTCGAGAATTACTATAAAAAGATAAGGGTAAAAAAGATTACACAAAAAGAAACGAAACTACTCAAATAACGAACTTAAATAGATAGAAATGATAGAGACTACTAGAAATGAATTCAAAACACCTAATATAGAGGACGAAGAAGATAACTTTGATAATTAAAGAAATGAAATCCACAAGGAAACTAAATTTCTGTAGTTGGCTGTATACCATGTATTACAAAAAATTTTTATTTAAAAAATTTCCTTTATAAAAGGTGTATTAATAAAAAACCCTACCGGGCTACATCACAAAACGTTTTCGGAATAACTGTTCCATTATTAGTGCTATCTGGATTTACATATTTGTCGGCAAAAACTCTTTAAATGTACTTTGATTAACTTTAAAATACATCTTTGATATTTAAAAACAATGATATTTAAGTTACAAATGGAATTGATCACATGTCAAAGTAGGACTCCACTGAGGTTGATAGTCCTTTTTTTGGAATGAGGTGGAAAGGTTCGAAACCGACTAGGGAAGGCTTCCCTAGTACTGTTGGATTGAACCAGAAAGGCAGGACCACACGAGAGCGGCAGAGAGTTCACACGAAAACCGGGCCCCCATTGTGCGCCACTGTCAGGTCGCCTACTAACTAAAACCACCCCCTCTTCGACGCTGAATATCCCCGGACGAGTTCATTAGAGAACGAAACATGGGGACATCCCGCGCAGTCTGGAAGGGTGTTCTTGAAGAAGGTCTTAGGGCTTGTCCTACGATGTATACCTAATAACGGCACACATCTAGGGGAGGGTCTGATTCCTTTTCGGAAGGAAAAGGGAGAAAGGGGTTCGAAAAACTGATGCTATTATAGAATTAAGAAGAAGAGGAAGATGAAACAAAGAGAAAAGTCTGCACCTTTAGTGTCTCTGGTTACCTGTCGATATGGAAGCTGGTTCCTACCGGAACAAGATTAGGACAGATTAGTTTTCCACTGTAGTTTTCGCACTAAAGGAGTTCTTGTGGCTGAGTACCAAGAATGGGGGGAAAGTACATTAAAAGTTGTATGGAGTAGATATGCGTAAGTAATTTTTTACTATTGTTGTCTATTTAATTATTATTCTAATATGTATGACGTATATATCCGGTGTAGCTGCTCTGTGTATATTAAGTCAAAGAGACTTAGGAGAAAAGGTTGTTTGTAGGTAACAGATGTACCTGCTTTAGGTATATTTAAAGCAGAAAAAAGTGAGGTAAAGATAAATTTATTTATAGGTATAACCTTGTGTAGTCCGAGAAAAAACTCTCTCTCCTGGCTTGTTCAGCCCTTTCAAGTATGGTCTTTCTTTTCATGATCTCCGTTATGTGGTCTATTATGATTTCGAAGTTCTCCTTGTTGATTATAGCTACATGTAGAATGTTGTTGGGCGTTGTCAACCCTATCCTGTTACGAAGCCTATTTTGTTCGGAGGCGAAAGCATTACAATGAAGAAGATGCAATGCTCAGCGTCGTCCCTTTCGCCGCATGTAGAGCATATGTCATTATTGGTTTTCTTGATAGCGTATGTGTAAGACCTAAAAGATTCATGCCCGGTCAGAAATTGTGTAAAATAATAATTCACACGTTTAAACTTACAGTTGTACCAAGCCACTACATCAGGGATTAGAGTTTTGGTCCATTGAGCTTTTGTAGTATGTGCCTCCCATTCCCTCTGCCATTCTGCTAGTAGTTGCTCTCGTATGGCCGCTCTTACCTGGGGTAAGTGACCGTTCCGGTTATCATATAAGATATGCCGTTCTTTGGCTAAGAGGTGAATGGGGAGCGTACCAGCGATTGTCTGTAGGGCCAAGGTCGAAGTGGTTCGATACGCACTCGTAACTTTGAGAAGGGGTTTCCTCTGTGCTCTATTGATCATGTCTTTGTACTTTTGATATCTCAGTACATCTATCCAGACGGAGATTCCATATAGGAGGGTCGATTGTACAACGTGTAGGTACAATCTTCTCTTGTTGCTGCTAGGCCACCTATATTGGGTATTATTCTCTGGATGGCTGCTGTCTGTTCGTAAGCCTTCTTAACCACTCTCGAAAGATGTTTCGTGAAGCGTAGACCTCTGTCTAAATCAATGCCGAGATATTTAGCACAGTTCGTTAACTTTAGCTCATTACTACCTAGTTGGAATATCAAATCTAGCCCGGCTCTCGGGGCTTTTAGAGTGACAGCTTCGGTCTTGTTGCCTGCAAGTTCCAGGTCGTTATTTGTCATCCACCTATTTACTTTACGAAAGCAGTCGTTTACAGTGTCTACGATTTCTAGATACATGTCACTTGTTACTAATATAGCTAGGTCGTCGGAATAGGCTATTGACATGCTATTTCTACCGCAATCGATGTCTAGTACTCCATTATACAGTACATTCCATAACGTCGGGCCTAACACGGAGCCTTGCGGTACGCCGGCTGTTAATATGATTTTTGTGTTTCTAGCCACTGAGAGATGATGTTTATTAAATATCCCGACACTTTGGTAGATTCTAATTTGCTTATGATGTGCTCCCAGTTGGCAGAGTTAAAGGCATTCTTCACATCAAACATTACTAAAACAGCCCATCTTTTCCTTGTACTCCTGACAGTATCTGTGATATGTTTAACTACATCTACAGCTGATTTTGCTTTTCTGAATCCGTATTGTCTACTTGAGATGATATCTTTTTCCCTCAACTCGTCTTCAAGGCGATTTTAGGTTGATAGTCCTTAGACTAAGTGTCTGAATAGTTTTTAAATATCAAAGATGTAATTCAAAGTTAATCAAAAATTTATTTAAAGGACTTTGCTCACGTATTTAGTGGCTTCAGACATGTACATCCAGATAGAACTGATGATGGACTAGTTATTTCGAAAACGTTCTGTGATGTAGCGCGATAGGGTTTTTTTGATATACCTTTTATAAAGGAAATTTTTTATTGTTCTGAAGCAATATTGGCAATATCATTTTTAAAGTCGTCTACTTTAAAATGTATAATGTGTGTCTGAATTGTCAATATAGATGAGTCAGATAAAATTAAATTATTGGAAGAATTTTTCACTAAGTAACAAAAAACAAAATTTGTTTAATTTACTAATGTTTGTATTTTGAGAACGATTTCCGAAGTCGAAATTGAAACGTCAATAAACGTATTTTAACCTTTAATTGTGGCTTATTCCCATTTAAATGGAAATTTTTTAAATAAAATTGTTTTTAAAGAGATAAGACATGCAATATACATGAAACAGAAGATACAGAAGATTCCTTAATACTAACAATTCTTGACTAAAATGCTAGCCAAAAACCAATCACCTGTAACAGAAAATTTACTGGGCCAACTATTTAAATATGGAGGCCAAGTTACAATAATGATGCTATAAAAATTTACAAAAGGAACATGGAGACATAAATCGCTCCCTAATGATTAGCAATACTCTATTCCTCGGCACAATACAAAAGATCGGTGATTATTCTAATGCTTAAACCACAGCATACAATATTTTTTTTATACTATGCCATTATATGATACCATACGAAGAAAATATAATTAAAAAATACCAGGCTGGGTTTGTAAGTGATAAATCGATAATTATTCATATTTCTATCCTTGACAAATTTTGTAACAAACACTGGAGTGTGGCATAGATACTCACCATATATTTATCGACTCCAAGGCAACTAGGTCACTGTAAAGAGAAAAGAGATGTTTAGGGCAATCAGATATACCAATACCAAAGCACTTGATAATGGTAATAAAAATAAACCTTCAAAAACTTCAGTGCAGGATTAGAATCTAAGGTGAATTATCTGAACCGTTTAAAACCAAAAACGGTCTACGCTTGGATGACCGCCTCTCCTATATACTGTTTATTGTAGCGGTAGAAAAAGTGGTACGCACATTACAAATCACAACCACAGGCTAAATATACATATAACAAGTCACAATATGCAAATCCTTGGCTATGCTGATGATATGAATATGGTTGAAAAACGGAAAACTATGTACGGCAGGTATGAACAGCATGGCAGCACTGAAAGAAGCAGTAAACCCAACGAGTATAATAAACACTAACAAAGTAAAATAAAAGAAGACAAGCACGAACCTTGAATCCTATGGCTACTTGTTTTGAGAAGGTCGACGATATCCAGGTAGTTCACGAATTTATATACCTGAAAGCACTTGTCAACATTGACAATATTACTACTATAAATATTTACCGGAAAATTTGTATTGTCAACAGGTACTATTTTGGGTTCAATTTCCTTTTCAAATTCTCAAATAAATTAAGAAATACGAAGGCGAAGCTTTACAAAACAATAATACGCCCAGTCCTAATATACTGCTCAAAATATTATATACCAACAAAAAGCATAAAAATCAGTTTTCCAGTGGCCTATTTGGGGTGGGAGATGTATGCGCATTAGTAAGCTTCAGGTGTATGCAAATTAAGGAGCACATACTCATTATGGGCAGGTTTATGCAAATTAGGGACAGGTGTATGCAAATTAGGGAGCAGATGCTCCGTGCTCCGCTGCTCCTTACCTATTATCTACCTACTCCTACATAGAGTTGTAAAGCCACAATAATGATGGCTTGATAACGTTTAAAGAAAAACACAATGTGACCACTACAACTAGAACACGTATATATAACTAATAACGCGATTACAATTACAAATTTACCGTGTTTCAAATCAAATGGTATTTTAAACGACTTTCAAACGATTTGTAGGAAAGTATAATGTAAAAATTTTTGTTTTATGCACATCGATGACTCATATTCTGTTCAACCTTTTTATATTTGATTGCAGTAACAAATAACTGAAATTTCAATAATAACGTTGGAAATTAGAAAAAAAAAACTATAACTCTTGCGGTAGTTGTTTACGATAAGGATATGAAATGGTAATGATGAATTTGGCTAGTACTGATTGTAAACATCAGTTTTCAAATTTAAACGTTAATTTTTGTTAAGAGCTAAGAGATATTCATCTAATCTAGTTCATATAAATTTAGTTAGGACTGATTATAAACATCAGTTTTTAATTTTAAAGGTTTATTTTTGTTAAGAGCTAAGAAATTTCATCTAAAACTCTCTTAGAAATAACCGAATTGATTACAGAGGCCACTTCATTTAAATATTAATCTTAATATTGATCTTTATTTAAAAAATATGTTTTTAACAAGCTAAGACATTTACAGCTCTTTGGAAACTATTTAAATGCTGCAAGTTACTAAATTTATAGTTTGAATCTATAAAAGCAACCAATCAGAGAATTTATGGAGCGTACCTCGTATATATAGTATCTAAATTGAATTTGGACGTGTTTTTACACCCCGAATCTGGCGACTGAATACGAAAGTTTCAGTTCCAAAAAATAGAGTTGGCAGCCAAATAACTTTTGTTTTAAACAGATTTATCACTTGAAAACTTTGGTTAGAGCTACCTCATGCATATATCACTTATACTAGGAGCAATGTTTTTAAACTTTGTATGCCAAAACGAATATTTTGTTCTTCTTATTCTATAATTTATACATTGGTTTCATTAAAGTAAATTTTGAAGAACTCGTTGTTATATTTGATATGATCTAGTTTTTACTTTTGTACTTGAACTTTGTACTTTTTTGTGAATATATTCTATTTTAATGTTGTATTGAGACTGTTTAATTTAATCTACCAAATTTCCAAAGATTGGTTAATGCCCACTTAATAAGCAAAATACAAAATGTTGTACCCATCCACTATCAGTCTAATGAGTCATGTGATAAAAATATTCTTAAAAATTAGATTCATCCTCATATTTATATCAAATCTAAGAAAACATAGGGCAATATATAGTTCCGACTTCAGAAATAGAATGGATACACGTGAGCATTTATTTAGCATTCCAGAGTTAATATAGTGATGTGTGACTCTGTAGATGTGTACACGTAATTGATACACATTGATATTTGCAATAAAATAATATCAAAATGAAAATTATGTCCTAGATAATATGTACAACTTAAATGTCAATCCTAGCTGCAATGACGGGATTGACGGCTCGATGGCTCACTGTTTAATATCTGCGAAGAATAAAAAATATTAAATGTTATAAAAATCTAAAGGAATACACACACACGCGCGCTAAAACAAAGGAATAATCTAGGTTAGAGGTGGACGGATCTATCAACACTCGATTCGGCAAAGAGCCGAAAGTGACTAATCACCACTTAGCCTCTGAACGGATATGTCTTAGGTCAACACTCTAAGAATTTCGAAGTTGCCCCTAGATCTACACTCTAGCAGAAGCCGTTGACCTCCATGAGAATGACTGTCTCTCTGTTTGCCCGGTTTTTACGACAAGTAGGAGAAAACTCTGGCGATATATCCAGACCTGCCTCCTTACAACTCTCAAGTACTACAAGTACTAGAAGCTAGGAGTACTGTATCGTCCGTATATCGCAAAATATTGATGACTTCACCGTTCACAAGTATCCCTTCTTGTTTTTTAGGAAGTGCCTTTCTGAAAATTCTTTCGGAGTAAGCGTTGAAAAGCAGGGGTGACAAGAGGGATTTCTGCCGTACTCCTCTTTTAATATTTAGAGCCTGTGATTCCACACCTAAATCTACTAAATCTGATGTTGTTTGATTCCAATATAAATTTGCAATTATCCGAACATCTCTGCCATCCAAGCCAATGTCGTTATTTGATCACCAAATGAACCAATTTGATGAACTAATTAGAGCTTTGATCAATATAGAGTGCTTAATACGATCAAATGCCTTTTGGAAGTCAATAAAACAACAGTATATGTCTACAGATATATCTCGACATCTTTGAGAAAGTACGTTCATTCCAAACAGTGCCTCTCTCGTTCCAAACCCGTTACGGAAACCAAACTGTGTGTCATCCAGGTATTCCTTGCATTTATTGTAGATACGACCATGTATTACCTTCAGAAAAATTTTCAATGATTTCAATTTCAAGTGGTTTAACAAAATGATGGTTCTATAATCAGCAAAGGTTTTTCCTGTTGTCTTCTTAGGTAGAGCTATAAACAGTGAATTAGACCAATCATTAGGTAGTTGTCCGCTGGTATAAATGGTATTGAAAAACGAAGTTATAGCCTCTAAAACATTGCTATCATTTATAAGCTTGTATATTTCAGTTTTTAATTTCATCAGGACCAGTCGCTCTGCGACTGGTGCTGATGACGTCCTCTGTGACGTCTGCGACACTAAAATTGCTTACTTGGGCCTCAATCCTCCGTTCCGGGTTACGCTCAGTTCAGAGACTTGGTGACCAGAGATTGATGCTTAAGGGTTTGGGCCCTATGTGCCCGATTTAGGTTTTGTTAATTTGTTTTTGGTGGCTTGCACCGGTTTTTTGTTAGTATTTTTTAATTTTTTTGGTTACCGAAGCCGTTTTTTGTGTTTTTGTTGATTTTTTAAAATAAAAATTTCGTATTAGTACATATAAAAATCTTAATAACTGTTTATAACCTCTTTTGTTTCTCATTTATTCATTTTTTTTATCTTACTCTTTAGTATATTTATTTATTTATTTACTTATTTATTTTCGCTGCGGGATTTATTATTATTTTATTTCACTATTTGTTGTTTAGGTCTTTTGTGCTTCCATCGATGGAAAGCGTCGTATCTCATGATCTCTCGCATTATGCGACTTGGGCGATTATCCACTTCCACGAATTTTATCCTGAGTTTTTACTTCATCATTTCAGTCAACCTGACTTGCTGCAGTTTTCTGAATAGAAATCGCTCCTCGACGTAGTTAGGTACGTTAACTGCCTCTCTTAGACTCCTGTTTCGTGCCGCTTGTATCCTCTTTTTTGTGGTGTTAAATATGTGCCCCATACAAGAGATGCATATGTTTGTATCGGTAGAATTATACTATTTATTAGCCTTATTTTTGTTTTAGTCCTCAATTTACTTTTTCTACCTGTGAGTCCTCTTATTGACGCTTTTGACCTCTTGGCTTTTTGTATGTGGCGTCTTCGTGCTTTTTAAAAGTTAAGACTTTGTCCATAGGGACTTCTAGGTACGTATTTTGCATCGCTTTTCCACTCGACGGGGTTGTTTTTGCACTGTCAATTGACCCTCTAGCTGTTAATATCTCATTTTGAAGAGTACCGCTGTCTACATTTCAGTATTTTGCCGCTATCCCAGTGTCATCAACATAAATGCTTAGTAGAGTTCCTGGTGTTCTTAGAAGGTCGGTGGTATATATTGTATACAGTAGTGGTAACAAACCCGCTCCCTGTGGCACTTTAACCTCCGGGGTTCCGAGTTAGTACAGGACTTGTCCTATTCGAGCTCTGAAGCTCCGGTTGCTCAAGTTCGAATAGATCAGTCTCGTCATTGCTTTACTGTATCCATAGCCTGTCATTTTATAAATTAGTCCTTTATGCCAGTCTATGTCAAAAGCTTTATTTACGTCCAGGAAGGCTGCTCCTGTTTGCCGTTTATCATTGAATCCAGCTGCTATGTACTCTGTTAATATGAGTACTTGTATCTCACTGGAGTACTCTGATCTAAATCCAAATTGCGCCTCTGGCATTATTTCTAGCCTATCTGTTTCGGCTTGGAGTCGGCTGAGGATGACTTTCTACACAATCTTGCTGATAGCTGGAAGTCAGCATATTGGCCTGTGATTTTGCGGAAACATGCTGTCTTCAGCAAAATTAGTTGATTTATGTCCTCCGATGATGTTTAAGGGATAATTTCGTTAGGATCCTCGGGCCTTTCTCTTTGATCTTTGACTCATTTGATGATGTCAATATCTTCGTATACGTGGTAATTTAATGTACACTCTCTCTCGAGAGTCGTCCTCATAACCTTGGCTTTTTTATTAATAGAGTAGACAATTTCATTTTTTCCGTGTATTGGGGGGATTGGTTTTCTATTTATTCTAAGAATTTTTTGGAGCTTCCAAATATTTTGCATATTTAGGCCTTGTTTCTCTATATCTTGGACGTGGTGTTCCCAATTTTGACTACGGTGTTGTTGTAGTACTGTTTGACCTCTCTGTTTAGTCAGTTTGTCCTGTTTTGTCCACCTGGTTCCTTGTACTTTTGGCTTTTTTTGAAGTTGGTCCATTTTGTTTTCCTTTTAATTCGTTAGGTAGTACTTTCTTTCTTCCATGTTCCCAATTTTAGTAATAGGGGGTGTGGTCCGCTGTTCCTTCATTTAATGACTGGATTTCTGTTTGTCCTAGGTTTCTATCCACTAAAATATCAGTATCGGTGGGAAGTCAGTTTCTTAGGTAGTGTGTTGGATCAATGGGGCCCATTGCCATGGTGTCGTCGTTGTTTTATATATGGTGGTTTAATAATCTTCCGTTTTTGTTCGTAGTTCTGTCATTCCAGTTGGAGTATCTTGCATTTAGGTCCCCTATTGTAATTGAAAGTTCAGCTATGTTTAGGAACGCGTTACGGTCGTCATCGATTAGTGGATCCTGAGGTCTTACGTAGGCGGAGGAAATCCTAAATTCTTCTTTCCTTATTTGTACTCTGATTGTTGTAGCTTCCATGTTGTTAAACTGTGGAGTTAGGATTCTGATGTGTTGACTTCTTTCTTCACGACGGAGGCTCTCTTTAACATACAAGTGCTATTTCAACTAAGCAGAGATGCGAATTGGGATATTTATGCATGCTTCATTGATTACCATAAAGCATTTGATACAGTAAAACACGACAAGCTGATATAGATATTAACAAATATTGGAATAAACACCTGTGATCTAAGAATTATTAGCCTTTTTTACTGGAATTAAACATCGTTTATCCGTACAGAGGCAGGAGAATCCGATAATATCAAAATCAAACGTGGGGTCCGACAGAGATGTACACTATCACCCTTGCTGTTTAACATATACTCTAAGGAAATCTTTCAAGAAGCAGTAGAAGATGTTGAAGCCGGAATTCGAATTAAAGGAGAATGTATCAATAACATCAGATACTCATATGGCACAGTGGTATTCGCTGACAGTTATGAAGCCCTCCAGGAGTTAATAAATAGGATCACAGAAGTGACTCAGAGATATAGACTGTCACTGAACATTAAGAAAACAAAATGTATGATGATCTCTAAGAAGGAACAGCAAATTAAAAGAATCAGTGTGAATGGTCATCCAATAGAAAGATTAAAAACATACACCTACCTTGGTACGAACGTCAATGAAATTAGGACCATTCCCCAGAAATAAAATCTAGAATAGAGAAAGTAAGATCTGCATTTTAAAAAATGACCAAGCTATTCAAATGCCACGATTTATCAGTAATCATAAAAATTAGGTTACTACGATATTTACTATATTTTCAATACTGTTGTACGGAGTTGAGTCGTGGATTCTCACAGACGCTACCTGTAAGGAAATTGAGGCTTTAGAAATGTAGCTTTATCGTAGAATAGTAAAGATATCCCATACCAACCACGTTACTAATCCGGACGTTTTATTAAGAATATAAAAAGGAAAAGAGTTGTTAACCACAATAAAAACAGCCAAAATTGAATACCTTGGTCACGTCATGAGGAACAGCGAAAGATATGGGTTGCTGCAATTCATTCTTAAAGGAAAAGTAGAAGGAAAACGAGGACCAGGAAGGCGAAGAATTTCCTGCCTGAAAAATCTACGTACCTGGTTTAACACAACAATCACAAATCTTTTCAGAGCGGCAGTTTGCAAAATACAGATTGTCGTGATGATCACCAACATCCGAAACGGATCTTCTTCTTCACGTGCCATCTCCGCGACGGAGGTTGGCAATCATCATGGCTATTCTGATCTTAGATGCTGCTGCTCTGAATAGTTCAATTGATGTGCATCCGTACCATTCCCTCAAGTTACGCAACCATGAGATTCTTCTTCTTCCTACACTTCTCTTGCCCTGGATTTTCCCTTGTATAATCAATTGAAGTAGGTTGTATCTCTCATTACGCATAACATGCCCCAGGTATTGCAGCTTTCGTGTCTTGATGGTTTCCAATACTTCCGTTCTTTTGTTGATTCTTCTCATGACTTCGTTAGTCATGAGAAGCCTTCGTTAGCCTATCCGAAACGGATAGGCACTACAAAAAGAAGAACACCAGTCCTCCATCTCCACAGCGCATCGACAGAAGTGGACTTTTATAAAAATAAAGACTGTACTATATTCTATTACGATAACAATCTACCCTTAAGGATTCACATTCCTATAAGCTATGATTTTAGTACACTATTAAATGGACTCAAAGCATATACACATATTTTAAGTGTAAACAACTAAAAAACAAACAAACAAACAAAGCACCGGGTCCAGGTAACATCCCTGCAGAGTTAATTAAATACGATGCAACCAAACTATATATAAGTTTAGCAAAACTGTTCCAAAACTGCATTAATGGAATGACAACCCCAGAGGAGTGGAAGACATCATTCATATCCACTATACACAAAAAAGGCAGAAGGGATAAATGTGACAATTAGTGATTAAATGTGTACAAAAGTAATTAAAAACAAAATAGAAAGCAAATATAAAGACTTAGAGGCTGAGGAACAGGCAGGATTTAAGACAGGTAGATCTACTGTTGACCATTTGTTTTGCATTACAAAGATTACTGAAAAGAAAATAGCTATTAATTAAGAAGTACATTTACGTATGTAGACCTACGAAAGGCTTATGATAGCGTACCATATTATAAATTATAAGAAGCATTAGAGAAAACAAACATAAGCATAAATTTAATAAATGCGACTAAAAAACATTACACTAATGCTAACTCAAAGGTAAAGGTTGGAAATAATCTGTCAAGTGGATTCCAAATGAATAAAGGCCTTAAGCAGGGCTGCTGTCTCTCCCCGACATTATTTAAACTTGATATAGAACAAGCTCTAAAACTGTGAAAGCGCAAATGTAGAAATATTGGAATGCCGATTAACAACATATACACTTTGTCATTTGCAAATGAACTAGTGATAGCACAAGATTATGAAGATATTGAGTATACGACTCGAAAATTAATCGAGGAGTATAAAAAATGGGGACTTGAAATTAAAATCCAAAAAACCTAGTATATTTATATCGGCGGGAAACAACAGGACCTCATATTGGAAGATGGAGAAGTTATCAAACATTGCAACACATATAAATATATAGGTATGATCATCACAAAAAAAGGCAACGTAGACGACACAATTAAGAAGAAAAACAACCAAACAAGAAAAGCAATTTCCCTTTTAAATAGTATCCTTTGAGATCAATCAATCTCTAATAATAACAAGCACAAGATATATAACACAATCATTAAAAGTATAATTACCTACAGTAGTGAAGTATAACAAATAAAGGAAAGATACAAGAGAAAACTTAAGGCAACGGAAATGGATATCTAAAGACGTTCAGCTGGAAAATCTAGACCAGAAAGAGTAACGAACAACAGAATAAGAGAAATTATGAAAGTAAAACATACAATAGTAGACGATATTGGTACCCAACAACTCAGATGGTATGGTCATGTACAGAGAATGTCTTAAGAACGTCTCCCAAAACAAGTCTTAATGTGTACCCCTCAAGGTAGAAAAAAAAAAGAGAAAGACCCCGTCTTAGTTGGAGAGAAGGCATCAATAGAGAAATGAAAGATAGAGACATAGAAGAATACTTATATGAATCGAGAAGAGTTGCAACTAGGTATCGGAAGACGTAGGAGAACCTGACCTTTTACATATTCTACATTATATAAAGTATGAAGTTCTTCAGCCTATTATGGTAGCTAAGAGTGACGGTAACATAGGTAGTGTCCTCAAAGAACTTTTAAGCTGAAGAAGTTACGATATGGAGTCAACACTACAACAACAACAGTACTTTTTAGGGGGGTAGTGAATAAAGTCAAAATAGCAATGATCATTACCAAGATTGGATATAATACTTCACACTAAGAAAAAAATCGTCCGATTATTTTTCTTATGACCAGCTCTTCCACCAGTTTCCAGCGTTTGGTTTATTAAACGATTCATAGATTTAAATAAAAAACGTTACCAGGTCATCCACATGTTTATTTCCTATTATGTTGAAAATGTCGATCAGTATATCGCTTAGATCAAACTTTAGTGTAACAGTAGCATTACTTAATATGTAATTTATGCACTTCTCTATCTAGTTTTTCTCTTTCGTTTTCAAATACCTGTTTGATGCATTTTCTCAGTATGTTAGTTCGTTTTACAAATAATTCATAAATTACATAATTATTGTTTGTCTTCTAAGCAACTCTTTGTTTTGTTTTCTACAGTAAAATAATTACATGTATTTATCACTTATGAATCAATACTACAGTTCCTACTAATTCGTTTTGTGGATGCATTGTTTAAAAACATTAACAGCTCAATATAATAGGATTACAATTAAGTTGGTATAAAAATAGACTCAATGTTTGCTATTTACTACGTTTACTACTTGAGTTATTATAACTGGAGTAAAATTTTAAGAAATGCGTCGAGTACTTTTGAGACGTTTCAGCTTTAATAAAATAATTTTTGCGACGACAGTTCAACTTTTTTGTAATATAACTACAAAATCCAGTTTCTGTGTACGATAAACTAATGAATGACTTTATAATGTTCTTTAAAAAAAACTACAATTTTTGTGAAACAATAATTATTAAAAAAATATTCTAAGCGATGAGCGATGAGGGAAAGGCGAACGATACCATTAAAAAATAGAAATGAGACACAAATAAAACGCAAAATATTTTTTTGAGGATGTCTAACTTTTTCGATAAAAGTACAACGTAAAAATAAATAAAATTTTGCTGAACAAATTTATAATAATTATCTCTGTATCAGCCCTAAATCAACCATAAAACAGTCTATCCAGAATAACCAAAGAAGAATGAAGACTTAGCTGTAACTTGTTAGTTTGTATTACGTGTGTACTCTCTTCCAACACGAACTGTTCCTTTACTCAAATAAAAGGCAGATATCGAGCACAGTATATTATTATATCTTGCATAAGTACTTTCGCTCTCAGAGCATCTTCAGGGGCATTTCGTCAAAAATATTGGCTATCCAGCACGTCAATGAATACATTAAATACATTTACATTAAATATATTTTAAAGCTACATTGTGGGAGACGGCAGAGACCAATTTGGTTGACTGTACGGCCGTCTGGAGATCTCTACGTTCCCTTAAAAATATTTTTTTTGTTAATGGTATGTACTTTTTATTATAAATCACTTTTCTTTAACAAAATCAACCAGAAAATATCAATTTTCGTTGGTCTCTGGTCGTCTATTTCCTGGCTATAACTTTCCTGGCTATAGCTTGTCCCAATTGTTTTGTCTCTGATAGAGTAACAAGTTCAAAATTATATTTCTTAACTTCGTTTATTAAATGCTTTAGTTTTTCTTTTTGGTAGCAACCTCTTATATTCCAAGTCCTTGCTGTTACTAGTTATTTCTGCTGTTGCTGTTGCTATTATTCTGTTATTTTATTATTATTTTTATTAATTTGTTTTTTTCTTTGTTTTTTTCGTGTCCGTTTCTAGTTTTTTGAGATGTCTTCCTTTATTTTTTCTAATTGCACTTTTTCTTTATTCCATTTTAATAGTTCGTTATTTACTCTTAATCTCTGGTACCCAATTTTTGTGATTTTCCCTTGCTCTTCTGCGCTCTAGCTATTATTCTAATTTTGGCTTATATTTCCCTGTCGTACTTTGTTAAATCATCATTTACATATATTTTTTCCTTTAGTTGGTTAAGCTTCACTTTATTTTGCATTACTTCAGACTGTTTGTATCTGTTATCTAACTCTACTAGACATGTTTTATCTCCTTTCTTTCTTGCATCGTTCACATTTACTTTAACTTTTATTTTCTTTTCTACAAAGCCTCCTACTATATTTTTTATCATAATATATTTGAATTGTCCGTGTCAATTGAAAGTCCTTCTTCTCATGGTGCCGTTTCCTTTCGAAGGTTGGCGATCCAAATGGCAATTGTAGTTTTGGAAACTGCTGAAAGTCCTTGGATCACAATATTTCTTTTTCGTTTCTCTCCTACTAGTTTTTTAATCTTCTATTAGTATTACTTAATTTGTTTTGCAGCTGATTTGTCTCTTTCATCGCTTTTTTTATTAGCTAGTTTTACTTACGATGGCGTAAGTAAAATATAAAGAAGAAAAAATTGGTCCGCCTCTGTAATCATTTTTATTTCGAGAGCTTGCCTGGCTCCCAGTTTTAACATTCCGTTCTCCAAAAACCATGTCAACTACCTGTAAACTAGAAAAGGGCTATCTTGACCATCTATTGCAACAAAATATAAATATTAACCAAACTCCATTGAGATGCATAATTTAGTTAAAATAAACAATCTTTAGACATTTACAATAATTCTAACTTAATTGACTTTACTGATAGTCACTTTTTTGTTTCGATTACCCCCACATGAGGCTTTTTTACTTTAAGGACTGTGTTTTACGTGGACTATGTCATTATTCTCTTTGCCTATATCCATATGCGGGGTCGGTTTCCATAAATATATTTTTCCTTAAGTTTTTATTTTTGATCATATATTTGTCAATATCAAGCCTTTTTACCGGCTTTCCTGCCTAAGCGTGTTCGCCCAAGACTTCTATGATCTTCCTCTCCTCGTCCTTCCGCTAGGATCCAGCCAGCATTTTCAGGATTTTATTATAATAGGAATATCAACATTCCTATTTACCTCTAAGACTCTTTACCAGTATTTAATCATTATCCAACATATTCCGTAATATTTCTTAGTGTTTCGTTTATAATAGAAGAAAAGAAGGTCTATTCGTCTTCTAAGCGAATCCTATTTCCAGTCGATATTGTTTTGTATCCATCATTTTGTAACGAAAAAGCTAAGCAAATAGGTGAAAAGGAGGTAAAAAGCTGTTCGTTCAGAAAAGCTTTAGAAGACCACGTTGCTCAATTCGGCAGCTTCATTGGGGGTGGGTAAGGATGTAGTTGATGAGAAATAGCAGATAGATAAATAAATGGTAGATAATAAAAATATAATAATTTGACAATGAGTCTTACCTGAGACTTATAAAGTGACTTAAAATTAAATCAATTAAACATTAAATCGACGTTTCACTCAAACGCGCCAAGATCACTTCAGAAAACATATCGAAGAATTATTAATACAAAACTATAAATATCGACATATTTATCAATAAACTGAAAGAAAAGTTATATCTTCAATAAAATACTATAAAAAAGTTACATCGTCTAAAAAATAACTCAAAAATATATTTACTAAATACTACCAAACATGTAAACAAATACCTGCTAATATCAGAAATTAGCAAAAGAAAAACTAGAATTAGTCATTATTTTAAATTTTAGATGTAAAACGGGGACCCTTAAGTTTTTTGGTTGTACCGAAAAGATTTTGGTTCATACTTATTACTATAATACAAAAATATAGAATTGTTTATTATTACTTTTCTTTATAAATGAATAAAGACAACTTAAAACAAAAATAGATTATACAGTTAATAATGAAACTATATGTAATTCTTTCTAAAAAATTCCAAACCAACCATAAAATCAAAAAATGGCCAATAGACTCATTAACACTCACTTTAAAAGTTCAATAACATAGAATTAATAGATGCCACAGTCGGACAGGAACAGGTGCATGTCGACCACTGACTAAAATCTCTTTTCTGGTTAGTCAGAGAAACCCCAAAATAGATAAGAACGGTATTTCGCTCTTGTTGGTAGAACAGACTGCAAATTGGCTCCGGAGAAGAACCCTATATGAAGATAACGACAATACTTTTTTATATTGACTAAATTAACAAATCTTACTACATAAAATGCAGGTTTCACTACAACTAAACAACACGAGCCATTGACCATCATGACAGATATTATAATCCGTTTCAGATATAGCTCAAAAACTGACAAAATAAGATGAATTGCCTGCTTTTATAACTTTGGGCAGAGCTAATTACATTTTAAAGGGGAGTACAGTTGTGTTTAAAGTGGAGGTGTCTCCTCATGGAAAAATCTAAAATTTTTATCATAATTTTGTCACAACTAATTTATTACGAAAAGAAGAACTCTCAAGTACACATACTTGACGTTTTGGATCGGTAAAAAAATTAATTTTACTCAAATAACTTCACAAACAAACATAACAATGAACACCAAGTCTTATGTCGCTGCATCTTTAATTAAACCTCTACCTCCTTCGTTTCCTCATAAAAATCAAGCTATTATTTTACATTCTATTCCAAATGTTGTTTATTTTTGAGTATATAAAAGCTATAGATGACATTGTTACCCCAAAAAATATCATCTTAGCATCTCCAATTTCAAATAATCGTATTTGTTTTATTTAACCTCCGTTGCCGTTTACCGTTGACGAACTTCTCAGTGCCCACCAAAGTATCAGCATTAACCCCACAGTTGTTCATATCCGAAGACTTATTATCCCTGCTAAACGTATTCCCATACTACACTTCATAATCGAAAAAGCACTTAAAGATATCGAATTGCAAATAGTCTTTCCTGTTTCATTCTTGAAATGTGGTTCACTTAGTGTGCATATTAAACTTAGAAGCATAATGAGCTTCCAAAGAGTCTCATACGTTATTCTTGATAATGAAAACTTTTTAATTCAAACCTCTCCCTTAATAAATTACGTTAATCCATATAGAATATTTGTGTCTACTGATAAGTTAGAATGTTTTTTATGTAAACAAGATGGTCGTACTGCTGACGCTTGTACCAATACTCCAATCAATGTAACTTAAACTGAACTTTCCCCACCCGCTATCACCTTATCTCTACCCGACCTATGTATTCCGATCAGAAAGCTTAATTAAACCAATTTAAAAAATATATCCTAGTCCGAAATTCCAACTAGATGAAAAAACTGACATTACGCAGTCATCATACCCCCCAATAAAAGGGCAAAAAAGAGCCATATCTACCGACAGCAATAAAATCACCTCTTTTTAAATTTCTCCGGTCACTACACCGGATCTAACTTATAACCAAATGCCTTCCCATTTGTTTATTAAACTAATGTTCCCTGTAAACCCCCAAAAAAAATCTAAAACAGTAATAACAAAAGAACATAATCTTACACTTAGTTCACTAAACGCAGTTAAAAAAATTTACAAAAATATGCCACCGGAACTAACTCTTACCGAAACTCAGTTTATAGCTGTTCTAGAAATTACATATGGCATCACAGATCCACTTTAAAAAGCTATTAGAAGCTTAACTTCACCTCTAATATCCAAGGGTTACTAAACGACTTATTACTTCTCCATTTAGAAACAAAGGAGAGGTCTTTTAAAAACCGCATCACCAGACTGCAAAAAAAATAAACGACAATTTAATCCTGATAACTATAACAATTTGGGTGCCTGGTCCGATTACCAAACTAATGATGAAACCAACACTCCTATTTCTCAATGTTCTCATCAATCCTCACAGCCCTCCGTATCTCACTCTTAATAAAAATCGCTTTCAAGATCATACAATAGAATTGCAATGGATTCTTTCCGTCCTCAGAAAGAATCCAGAAGTTAGTTGCTGAAGATCAACCTGAAATCATATGTTTACAAGAAACTAATTCCATAATATCCAAACTTCCTAAACTATAAAAATTTGAAGAATATTATCATATTCGAACTAACTGCAAGATAGCCAGTGGTGGGACTTCAATTTTTATTTCCAGTGAAACATTTTGGTCTCATCTCTTTTTCGCCACCAAACTTAAGGCTATCGCCATAACCACTTGGTGTCCAAATAAGTTTACTATATGTAGTGTATATATTCTACATAGCTACTCACTAAAGGAAATATAACTTCTTGTCCTTATTTATCAGCTCCCCACCATACATTCTTGTAGGCGATAGCAACGCCCATAATTCCACGTGGGGATGGTCAAATAAAGGCAAAACTATTGAAAACGTATTTAACTGTACGGGCTCCTGTATATTAAACACACGCTCTAGTACACACTTAAATGTTTCCTCTGGGACATTTTCTTCAACAGACCTTAACTTTAGTGATCTCAAATCAGCACTTTTACTAACTTGGAAAGCCGCTTCTGACCTTTATGACAACAATCATTATCCTATCTTTATATCATCTAATATTCCCAATACTAAAATGCTGATTGGGCAAGTTACATATCCCAAACAGATATCGCTCTTCCTTTTCTATTATTATCCGATAATATTGACAATAATGTAACATTAATCACAAACACCATAGTTTCAGCTGCCAATTTGCATATTAGCAAAAGTATTATGCCACATAAACGAAAGAAAGTTTCTTGGTGGAATACCTCATGCCAAAATTCTATAGAACAACATAAGATGGCACTTAAAAGTTATCGAAAAAAATAATAACTAAAATCTTACAAAATTAAAAAAAAGCTACAGCAAAGCCACGGTTCATTATAAAACAAAGTAAAAAGTCATCTTGAAAAAACTATGTATCTTATATTAATGAAGATACCAATCCTACTGAACTCCGGAAAAAAATAAGCCAAATCCAAAGAATCAATAAGAACACCAAAATCTCTACTCTTATCTCAAACAATATTGTTATTAGTGATAATAAAAAAATTGGCGAAACCCTGGCAAAACACTTTGATACAAAATTTAAAAGCAAAATAAATTTTTCTTTACTTTGAACCATTGATAAACTCCCCTCCCCCGTGTTCTTTTGAAACAATTAAGGATATTACATATCTGAATTCGCCATTCTCTTACGTAGAACTCACTTTTGTCATTAAAACTTTTAATGACACTGCTTTTGGCCCCGACGATATTCTCTATAGCTTTATAAAAAAACTTTCCAGCTTCCAAATCAGTGGCGAACCTCGATTATAATACCTATTATAAAGCCCGCTCGCCCAACATAGCTCGCTCGACACCCAGTGCTTATAGACCAATATCAGTCACTTGCACTATGTGCAAAATCTTGGAAAAAAGGATTAACAAAAGACTTACAGTACCTTTGACAAATAAAACATAATTCCTAAAGAACAGTCAGAATTTCGACGAAATCGCTCAACTTAAGACAACCTAGTAATTCTTAAAAGTGATATTTCCAATTCCAAAAGTCAAGAAGTCGTCGCTGCTGTATCTGACATTGAAACCGCATTTGATAGTATTATCAAGCATTTTATACAGTAAAAACTAACCCTACATAATATTAATTGCAAAATATTTAATTTTATACAAAATTTCTTATCTTCACAATTTGCAGTAAATACTCTCGTTAATAAACCAAGTTTCTTAGGCTTATCGTTATCATATACAAAATCAAAAATAATAAAATACAATAGACGACACCATCTCCTAGTATTATAATTGGCAAAGCTTATCTGCCCGTTGTCAAAAAACGTAAAGTACTCGGTTTAAAGTTTGATTCTCGACTTACCTGGAAGTAACAGTAATACTAGAAATAAAGGGTAAAGCGTACAAAAGACTTAATATTATCAAAACTCTTTCTCACTATCATTGAGGTACATATGAAAATTCTCTTCCTAAGATATAGAGATCTCTTAGTCGTTCCAAACTGGACTATGGTTCTCACATATATATCTTAATTTGATACATAACGCAGCTCTTCGTATTAGTATAGGCACCCTCTTTGGATTAGACTGGAGCAACTACTACTCTCCTATGCAGTATCTATTTCTTTTAATATCTCCGATCCAGTATCTTCCCTGTTTGTATTATCTACGAATATACTGCAAGACTTCTCTAAATTACCATTATTAAAACCCATCCCACTAGGAACTCATTATAAAAAGTTTTAAAGAAATTATCTTTACAAAGAAATACGACATAGTACTATACACTGATGCTTAAAAAAATTTTACAGGAGTAGGCACTTCTGTTACGTCACATATAAGGGATCACGTCATCCCTTATCCCCTTCTTTTGTAGCGTCCATACAGGCAAATTATTCAGTACACTTAAAGCTATCAAATATTTTTCATCAACAAATAAGCGAGTTGTTATATGCACAGACTGTCTAGCCTCAATCCAATGTATCCAAAACGTATTCACTGACCATTCTATCGTCCAAAAATCCACGACCATTATAACAGAAACACGAAATATAACAATTACTCTAATCTGGTTACCATTTCATATTAGTATACCAGTAATGAACTTGCAGACCACCACGCAAAACTTGCCTCAACATCTTCTGACCCCGCTGTTAACATTCAAATTAGTAAAGACCTAAAATTTCACAATACAACATTCAATAGACAGTCCTCCTATTTTTGGCATTACAAGTTTGTTCAGACGAGATCTTACACATCTTTAACATCACAAAATTAACACATATCAAAGCTGCCAATAACAACTGACAGTCAATCACATACTCACCGAATGCCATCAATATTCTGCAAAAAGGCAACTTTATCGCCTCAAACCTAATTTACAAGGAATGCTAAGTAATCCTGATCAAATAAACTTCGCCCTTAAATATCTAAAAGACATTCAGTTAAATTAAAAAATATAATTTCATTGTACGATAACATTTTGTATTTTGTACCATAATATTTATTTAACATTTTTTCTTTTATAATCGTCGTTGCGTAAGTGGGCTTAGTAGCCGAGCACATTAATTTTAAATAAAAAAAAATTATATTCGTTTGGATAAAACTTTTCGCTGCAAATTAAAATATTTACTGTACTTATTATAATGTATAATATACTATTTATAAAAATGGTGGCTTGTTTGCTGCACACAGAGTATATACACGAGAAGTTGAACATATTGCGTCGCAAATAAAGAGTGTATTAACTTCCCAAAACCAATTAATCTTGAATTATATTAAAAGCTCTTGGGAAATAAGAAAGAGTACAAATTACTAAAAGTTATTAAAGCTGAAATGTTTGAACCCGTTGGCATGTCATTTATGTTAGTATTAGACAACTCGATAATCGATAACTGTTTATACCCCGCGGGTAAATTATCAGATCGTTGGTTTCTTTATCCATATATACCCAGTGTTCCTCCTAAATATGCCGTTAAACTGATTTTTGACATCTGACATAAAATCCCTTATTTATTTCGTTTATAACAAAATTAGAATAAATATATTAATATTAAACACATATTTTGGTACAATAAAAGTATTGTTGATTTTTGAAATTATATTACATTTGGTTTTAGAGTAAGGATCATTTAGTTTATACATACTCAAAGATTTAAAGAGAAAATACTTGCTTTTATAATATTATATTAATTTTTTTTATAATACGTGTTTGTTGGCGATATATTCTATGAATAAATAGAGTCTTCCTAGTTGTTGCTAGACATTATAGGTTTACCTTTTTTCTCTTATGTCTTTTGACCCCTGTCCCTTGAGTTGTCGAATCATTAAGCATCGTAATAAGCTTAATGCCACGATAGATATTTTTTTTCTGCACTTGTTAGCACATTGTCCTATTACATCATTTATAAACAGTATGTTTACTCCTTCATGAGGTATTTATTTAAAATGTACCAAGGTTCATTCGACATGATTTTTAATGTATTAAATTGATGATCACCGAACTAAAGACCAATAAGTCTTCTTTGTCACTTCCATAAGCTATTCACTAAAATCATTCTAAACGCTTGGAAGGTGAACTAGTCTTTTATAAATCAAAACAATAAGCAGATTTTAGGAAAAGTTACGAGATAAATAATCATCTTCAAGCAATTAAAAACCTGTAAAAAAAGAGACAGAGGCATTAATATCGACGACGAAAGGTTCATCATTATCATAGTCATTAATATCTTTTGATGGTTAATTTTATTTATGATATTTCTTCACTGATTGCGGTCATCTGTTATATGTACTGCCTCATTATACTGTTTGTTAAGATTCTAAAGTAAACAATACCAGAGAGCTGCTGATTGGGTTTTATTTCATCTAGAACTGAGGCATTTGTGCGGCAAGCCGTTCAAGGAATTGGAAGCAGTCGTCTCCATGTTCATATTTCATAAGCGTTTATGCGTCTATATCTAATTCTTTGAGTGTCCATGTTTTGCATGCTTAGTAAGATATGGAAAAGACCAAAGTAGAAACAAGGACAGTTAATATTTGATTTCCCGTATAGTGTCTCTACTATTCGCTTATACGTATATTGTCTTTACACGACTCATCAGAGCGACTGGTGTAGAAGCTCTAAAGGTGAAATTAAATATTTCCCGACATAGAAAGTAATAATAACATAACTTCTTATGGACTATACAGGCGCCATCTGAGAATAAAAATAAAAACGATTTTAAAGGCAAACAGACGGTAAATTGAAACGACACGGAGAATCTAAAATTGCATTCCACGATATATCGATTCACTAGGTAAAAACTTTTCGTGGTTTCGTTAATTATGCAGAATTATTGTTACCGGTTATGAGAACGAAGGTTAAAGACATAGGAAAACATGTAAATACGATAAAATGGAGATAATTAGGTCATGCGAGAACATTAAACGACTTATGGACTACAAGAATATTAGAATGGCAACCAGCAGAGGACAACCACCAACGTAATAAAACGATGAGTTAAAATAGATATATTCTATTAATCTTTGGCCTATTCGGCTGCGACATTTTCAGATCTATTGTGGTCCTCTATTCCCAGATTACAGTCTTTGGTATGACCCTTTTTAAAAAGTGTAATAAGTTCGAGACTGAACGTTTCACGTAGCTCTTTCCTCGAGGCTTTTATTCACCTAACACAAAGAACCCCACATTTGCCTGGCTGTAACACTAACATAAAATGTGCTCTGTTGTTTCTTCTTCGAGATAACAGAATCTGCATAGGTCATTATTTGCCGATTTTATCAACTTTAACCGCCTATTCAGCTTACAGTGCCCTATTAGCAGACCTAGTATGGCTTTGGCTGTTTTTCTGTCTTTGCTTATTAGGTCTACCATAAATTTTGGCGATGGTTTATTAATGAACTATTTCGCCTATCTTGATGAATTCATCTACAATTCCAGAGATTTGTAAGCTAGCCACTTTTAGTAGCTATTCTTGTTACTGCCTTTGCAACACCGCAGAAGGGTTCTTGTTCAACGAATGGCATTAATGAGCGTTGTTTGGCTAGTTTATCTACATATTCATTGTCCATGTGACTCTCGTGCACCGGTATCCAGGCTATCATAACCTTGCTATGGTTTCCTAGTTTATTTAGGGCACACACATAACTCCCTATTAGCTTAGAATTGAGGTCTATAGACTTTACCGCTTTAAGCTCTGCCTGGCTATCTGTGAATATGACAATTAAACGATACGTTCTTTTTTGCCTTTATATTACTTCCACGCAATGATGCATTGCATATTTTTTTTGACTGGAAGATTGTGATATTCTTATATAGACTTACTGGAAAATGTATTCCTTGCTTTGTCCATACTATACCGGCTCCAACACACTCCGATGTTTTTGAGCCATCAGTGTACCAGTGTTTCTGCCTGGTATATTAATTTTGAATTTAATATTAAAGCTATATCTCGTAACTGTTGCATCAGTGGTTTACCCCATTATAATATATATGCTTTTAGCTCTTTAATTAGCTTTCTATTGTCAGCACTGTGCGCTTGACTTATGCGTTGACTATGTAAAAATCTGTACATCACAGATCTGGCTTCGTCCTGTTTTTATGGCCCTCCTCATACACAGATATGCTAGCCTTAATGCATGCCTTTTTGCTCCCACCTACTTTGTTCACCACGTCACAGAGCTATAGGTTGTCATTGGTCCAATAACACTTGTGTATAATCTTAGTGTCATTTTGGGGTTGAGCCCCTAATTCTTACCACACATTCTTTTATATTCTGTTTACAGTTATTTTGTTTCTTTGGCGAAAAAATCTCTGTTCCTCTTAGCACCGGCGATTTTAGTTTCCTACCGGTGAATTCGTTTAAAGGGGCCATTTTTGCACAGGGATCCGCAAGCTTCTCCTTCATGTTTCTAACCGCATTAGACACACGTATAATAAAATTTTGAATAAGTTTGTTACAAGTTCTTTTAAATAAAGATGTACGGAGTAAAATTACTTCTATGATAGATTAAGTACATGGTAATATAATTGAGCAAAAAAAAATTTTTTTGCTCAGTTTTCTGCACCTGTATTTTCTCTTTAAATTAATAATTTTGTTAAAACAAAATGTATCCTTTACTTAAAGACACTATCTGTAAAATAAAAAAAAAACATTCACAGATGTAATAAAATATCTCTCAGTTATGCAGGTTTAATTATTAATGTATGCGTTATTTCAAAATGATTATTTTTTAAGACAACAGTATAATTTTGATTATCATCACGCCCGTTCAGTTAAGATTTCTTTGCAGTAATACCTGTAAAGTTGATTCCTAATTGACCTGCTGTCATTACATCAATAATTTTGGTATCGTCACTAGGTTTTCTTCGTGTAAAAAATTGTAGCGCACTATGCGTGGTGATTCTGCTCTTCTTATTTCTTTTGTTTCTTATTTCTTATATATATATATATATATATATATATATATATATATATATATATATATATATCTAAGGTACACTCGAAGAGTGGTGGGTTTTTCGGTCAAAGTGGAGAAATAAAAGACAAAGTAGGTGGCTACTTCATCTATTTATTGAAGACGTTTCGCTTTCTGCTCAGAAAGCATCATCAGTTCATCTAAAAAGAACAATATGAAACCAAAAACATCCAAGGAGAAGTTACAACAAAAGTGTGTTACCTTACAAAGACATGTAGCAGTCAATGATGTTAAAAATATGAAAAAACTTACGAAACTGGACATTCAGAGTTAACGTTATATAAAATAATTAATTGAAACTAGGTATAGTTTGCAATTTAACAAAATCAGCACAGCAAAAGAACATGTGATAAAAATACATGTATTAAAAAGTTATTATAAAAACTTAAGTAAAAAACATTAAGGTTTATTTTAAAGTGTAAAGAACTAAAAAGATCATACGAATGCACTTAAATAAATTTGTTGGAAGTGCATTCGTATGATCTTTTTAGTTCTTTACACTTTAAAATAAACCTTAATGTTTTTTACTTAAGTTTTTATAATAACTTTTTAATACATGTATTTTTATCACATGTTCTTTTGCTGTGCTAATTTTGTTAAATTGCAAACTATACCTAGTTTCAATTCATTATTTTATATAACGTTAACTCTGAATGTCCAGTTTCGTAAGTTTTTTCATATTTTTAACATCATTGACTGCTACATGTCTTTGTAAGGTAACACACTTTTGTTGTAACTTCTCCTTGGATGTTTTTGGTTTCATATTGTTCTTTTTAGATGAACTGATGATGCTTTCTGAGCAGAAAGCGAAACGTCTTCAATAAATAGATGAAGTAGCCACCTATTTTGTCTTTTATTTCTCCACTTTGACCGAAAAACCCACCACTCTTCGAGTGTACCTTAGTATATATATATATATATATATATATATATATATATATATATATATATATATATATATATATATAATACTCTTCACCTGAAATGTAACATAGGTTTGAAGCTATTTTCTTCTGAACCGTTAATTGGGTTTCGACCATTTTTGTTTCACAATATAGGTCTATTTTTAAGGAGTTACTGTACTAATATTTTCTGGAAAACGTCAATGTTTCACCCATATAACTATTAAAAATAAAGTTGTATTTGTTCATCTTATTTTGCAACACAATGTGAAATTTACTTGAAACAAAAGCTACATTCTATTATTACGGCGAGATAGCTTTATCTTCTCTCAATATTTTCTTAAAAAGTTTATCTGGATATATCTATTATCAAAAAAAAAGCTAGTACAGTAGGTGGTACTGCTGACTAGCGCGAAGCTGCATACTATGTTTTCTATATTTTTAAAATTTATTAAAGTAATTTTATTATTTATTTATTATCTATAGTTTAAACAAATTATATAGATATTACGTATAATATACGTTATATTAAAATATTATTTTCAAAATTGAATAAAATAATTGTATTATTTATATTTTAAACAAATTATATTGTATTAAAATATTGCAATAAATTGTTATGTTTGCTAGTAGCGCCACCTGTTAACGTATCAACAAAGCATAGTTGTTTACTTCTGACAGATCTGTCAAAGTCAGACTAAATAATATAAAATAAAATAAAATAAAATAAAATAAAATAAAATAAAATAAAATAAATTAACAAAATAAAGATTAATATCATTTATTTCAACTAACGTTAAAAAATATATGATGACTATAGAAACGAATTAACGGAGAGTAGTTAATCGATGTGAAGACCGTTATTTTGCGACACTGTCTCGTAGCGCTTCTTCCGTAGCACACTTGGTTCAAAAGAAATGTATGTTCAGAGAATAACATGATTTTATTGAATTGTAGTACTCATTAATGGAAGCAGTTTGTTGGCTATAAAAAATCATAACATTGGACAGGACAGTTTTAATATTAACATACGTTCAACGTTTTCAAGAAACAAACTACCATACGAGACGGCCTCTACAATGAAAATCGAGAGTCACAACACCACGCTAAGATCAGTTTATCAGGCTTCGTGCTATAAGAGAACGTTATATCACAATGAGACATTTACAAATGCAAGTAGCAGATGTTTATAATTTTCAAATTAGTAGAAACACTATACAAAGGCGTCTGTCTGAACAATATTTGTATGGAAGAATACCAGCAAAATCAGCAGATTTAAAACATAAATCATGATACAAATATATTGTAATTTGCCAGAGAGCTTATTGACTAGAATGTTAATGACTGAGAGCACGTATCTATTGTTCACAGATAAATCGAGGTATTGCTCAGACAAACGTGTAAGAGTGATTCGACAGCCAAGAGAACGCTATACACAATACAACATACAGTCCATGACTTAATTCAATGAAGGAATCGTAATAGTTTGGAAGAAATATCTCTTACAGCCGAACGAAAATTGCTGCTTTACTGACTTAAAAAGTAATTTTCTTTTAGTGCATCATAATGCACAATTACATGTTGCACTTATGGTCCGTGATTATTTGGACGATGTTGGTATAAAAACCATGAATTGGCCATCTTGCAGCCCTGATTTAAATCCCATTGAGAATTTTTAAGATATTATTGACAGTCAACTCAGGTGCCAACAGCCACCATCTGTCTATCTTGAGACGACATATAAATTATGATGAGACATTTGCTTTAAATATCCATAAAACTTACATTACAATTAAAATTACATTACATCAAAATTTTTGTACATATAATCTTTGATAATAGAGATATGAAGATGATTTTTCACGAAAATATTGGGAACAGATGAAGGTATCTCGCAATAAATAAGATGTAGCATTTTTTCTAATAAATTCAACAGAATGTTGCAAAATAAGATGAAAAAACACAACTTTATTTTTACACCCCGTATACGGGTAAAACATTGACATATCTCAAAACATTGGTACAGTAATTCTTTAGAAATATACCTATATTGAAAAAAGAAATCGAAATCCAATGAACGGTTTAGAAGAAAACCTCATTAGCTTCAAACTCATGGTACATTTTAGGTGGTGCGTTAATTTTGGAAAGTAGTGTATATATCATGTTTTCATTACAGATATTTAAACTGTTGTCTCTGCCACATATCTATTATTAGTGGCATGTTCATTTTATAAATTAACTGTATGATTTGACTGGAGACCGTGTACTTTGCAATATATGATGTGTTCCTGACTTCCTTATTTTATTACATTCCTTATTAATTTTTAATTGCAGTACAAGTTAAGTTTAATACTATGCGGGAAACGACAAACCACATCACTGGAATGGCGTAGCATTGATTCTAAGCAAAAAGGTCGCTGGGGCTGTGATTAGCGTGATACCTCTCTCTGACAGGGTCATTCTGATGAAGCTGCAAGGCAGACCCGTTAATACGAACATCATTCAAATTTACGCTCCAACATCAGAAAAACCAGAAGAGGATATCGAGGAGTTCTACGCAATTGTACAAAAAGCACTAAAATACACCAAGAAGAACGAGCTAACCATCATCATGGGTGATTTCAATGCCAAAGTTGGCAAAAGCAGTGTAGAAGACATCGTCGGACAACACGGCTTAGGCGAGAAAAACGAAAGAGGAGACCGACTCATACAATTTTGCCGGGAAGAAGATTTTACCATTGCTAACACGTGGTTTAAACTTCCCCCGAGACGACTTTATACGTCACCTGCAGATACAGCCAGCAATATCATCAGAAACCAGATAGACTTTATTCTCATTAACAAAAGATTCAAGAACAGCTTGACTTCGGTGAAGACCTTCCCAGGAGCAGACGTCTCATCGGACCACAACCCATTAGTGGGCCAGATAGAACTCAAACTAAAGAAACTCATCAAAAATAAACCTAAACAGAACCTGGATTATGACACTCTAAAAGACCCCGTAGTTCGTCAGAACGTGAGAGATACAATGAGACAAAAACTAGAAACGGCTCAACAACAAGAACAGAGTGTAGAACAAAAATGGAGTTATATCAAAGACGTCATGCTGAATGCGGGAAAAGAACATCTGGGAAAGAAAAAAAGAGTAAGAAATAAAGAATGGATGACTGATGACATTCTGCAGAACAAAGAAGATTAATAAAAAACAGGGACGCGAAGAAATACCAAGAAACCAACCAGACAATTAAAAAAGAAATACGAAGAGCCGAGGAGACATGGATGCAAGAAAAATGTAAACTAATCGAGGAGCTCCAAGAGAAACACGATCATATAAATATCCACCGAAGGATTCGTGAAGCCACTGGTCAATACAAGAGGAGAAACACACACCTCCCCATAAATAAAGACGGTAATCTGGCGACGACAGTGAATGAGAAGTTGGTTACCTGGAAAATATATATCGAAGAACTTTTCTGGGACGACCGCGGCAACCTTCCGGAAATAAATTGCATGACAGGGCCGTCAATTCTAGAAAGCGAGGTAAAGGCTGCTTTAAAACAGTCTAAGAATGGTAAGGCTACAGGTCCGGACAAAATACCCGTTGAACTTATTAAGGTGATGAGTGAAGTGAGCACAAAGGAGTTAACTGAACTGTTCAACGCCATATACGATTCAGGTAATATCCCAGATGAATGGCTATTGTCAACATTTGTAACGCTACCAAAAAAACGATCTGCGAAAACGTGCGAAGATTTCCGAACTATCAGTCTTATGAGTCATGCACTTAAAATTTTTCTTAAAATCATACATGCCAGAATTTACAAGAAATGCGAAGAAAATGTCGGTGAAATGCAATTCGGATTCCGCAATTCTATGGGTACACGTGAAACACTTTTCACCTTACAAGTCCTACTTCAGAGATGCCGCGATGTCAGTTGTGATGTCTATATTTGTTTTATTGACTACGCCAAGGCATTTGACCGTTGTCAGCACCAGAAGATGGTCACCGCCCTACAAAGAGTAGGATTGGATGAGAAGGACATTCGGATCATCATGAATTTATACTGGAACCAGCGTGCTCAAGTCAAGGTCGAAGACCAACTGACCGACCAAGTGAAGATCATGCGAGGAGTAAGGCAAGGATGTGTGCTATCGCCGACTCTTTTCAATATATACTCTGAGGAGATTTTTAATGAAGCCCTCACAAACCTAGACATGGGAATCCGAGTGAACGGTGAATACATCAATAATATCCGCTACGCCGATGACACTGTGTTACTAGCAATCAGCCTAAACGATCTGCAGGCCTTACTAGACCGAGTGCGAACTGTGAGCGTATCATACGGACTGAACCTTAATATTAAGAAAACTAAATTCATGGTTGTCAGCCGTACAAATTTAGATCCTGGGGCACTAATGGCAGATAGCGAAGAGATCCAGAGAGTCGACAGTTTCACTTACCTCGGAACTACCCTCAACGTACAATATTTCGTGGTTGAAAAATCTCCGACAATGGTTTGGGATGACCTCAGCGGAGCTGTTTCGCAGAGCAGTCAACAAAACCATGATAGCCTTGATGATCGCCAACATCCGGACCGGATAAGGCACTGAAGAAGAAGAAGTACAAGTTAGGAATATCTTTCACACATAGTTCTTCTTATTGTGTGACTTTGTGGTAGGAATCATCATTATCCTCGTAAAATAACCACCAGCGTTTAAGTACCTATCACATCTTTTCTATCCAAATTATGTTTATGTCTTTCTCCGAATTACTTAGGTTTTAAACTCTTTAAAGCCACATATTCATTGTAGTACTCGGCTCTCACCTTATTGTATGCCCTATTATTGTACCACTTTAATGGAATTGACGTCATTCTCATTAAAAGTTTAAAATTGCAACAGTTTTATCAATTGACAGCTTTGTTTTGTTTTCTTCTCTATAGTACGAAAATTACTAGAAATGAATGAAAAACACTAGCCCCAAACAGTCCTGTTTGTTTGTGAAGTGTTCACTTTTCTCCTTTATACTTTAGCACTCGTCTAATCATTGTTTATTACTTTTTAAACTGATCTAGATAATCTTATACGTAGAAATTCAAACCAGTCTAAATCTAGCAGTCCAAATTCAAATTTGATAGTGTGCTAAAATGAATCATGTTTTCAGAGTTTTCAGAGCAGAATCAGAGTTTTTAAAAATTCCAAAATATTTTTATTATTTCATGGTATTACAGCAACAGACAAATCTTTTGGAATAACGTCAACGAGATAAATGAATTTTTTATAAATGCATAAGTTCGTGCACAAGATATGGTATAACATTCGTTAAATGGTATTTAAATTAGGAGATATTTTTCTTAATATTGATATCGTAGACAGTTTTTTTACGTAATTTATAATACTCTTTTAAATTATATAATGACGTTACAAAGTAGAACAGGAAAGATTTTATAAATTAAATACAAATAACTCAATTGTTGACTTACATAACTGAGAGGTTTTTGAGATCCGTATGGCTTAAAAAAACGAAATAAGTAGGGGAGGCGAGAAATTTTAGAGTAGATCGTAGTTAATAAATAGTGGTCCGAAGAGGAGCCTGATTTCGGGTTTATCGGTTGTTGCTCTTGCTAGGCTGTTTTTGCCAGCTGGATTCCCGAGATAACTGAATTAGCTGCCAATCGACCCAAGTATGGTGGGAAATACACCAAAGATGTGCGACGCAGGTACAAATAACAGAAACAACACCCGACACAAAAATGAATTCAATCTAAACTGCTGAATGTTGATAGACTTTTTATTCATAATTGGTATCGTGGATACAATAACTTGCGACAGTTTTTATTTTTTTATGCACAGGCACTAACATCACAGACAGAATTATGGATGAAATAATTAATCTATTATAAAATATAAGTCAGATATATGCGTAGTCAATATAAAATAAGTCAGTATGCGTTGTAACAAAATCCAATTAGGCTATGAAATGATGCACTAAAAAGCACGTAACCTAGCAATTTTCCATATCAAGATGAATCGCTGTAAGACTTTTTGCATTCGATTCGGGAAAGAGTTAGATAACTTTGTGAACAAAACTTATGGTGATAAAATAAAAACTGTATTTTGTGCGTAAGGAAAAGGCATGTCCAAAGTGCAGAGAAAATGAAAAACTTGCAACTCAGAAAATATCAACAGAAATAAGTTCAATTTTGTTTGTCGGGGGTTTTCGAGTAATCTAAATACGAATATGATAACAACGATGGTCATTGAGCTCCTGATGCCCAGTGTGTTAATATTTTTATTCGAAATCAGTCAAAAGTTATTTTTCAGGGGGTTTTGAGGTCGCTGAATACAAATATTATGACGGCGTCGGTTCTCGAGCTACGTGGTGGAGGTGGACATCGCCTCCTGCAGATTTATGTTATTTTAATTCGAAATTAGTCAAATTAGCAATTACTCGGGAGGTTTATGGGGTCGCTTAACACGAATATTACGACGGCGTTGGTCTTTAAGGTATTTGGTGCCCAGAATAATTTCATCTCCTGGGGGTTTATGTTACTTAAAATCTTAAATAACTAATTAACAAAAAATTCAGAAGAAAAGCCATCAGATACATTAAATATTATCGCCGTCGTAATATTTGTTTTCAGCGACCTCGAAAACCATCTAAGTACTGACTTTCGACTGATGTGGAATAAAAATAACATAAAATTCTAGGCGACAAGGTCCACCTTGGGCATCAGGTAGCTCGAACACTATCGTCGTTATCATACTAGCATTCAGCGACCTCAAAAACCCACGAGTTATGAATATCGACTGATTTGGAATGAAATTAACATACTCCAGGAGACGAAGTCCACTTTGAGCACCAGGTAGCTCGAGGACCATCGTCGTTATTATATTCATGTTCGATGACCTTGAAAACTCCCGACTAAATTAAACTCATTTTTGTCGATATTTTCTTAGTTGCAAATTTTTCATTTTCTATTTACTTTGGAAATATATTTTTGTTATACAAAAAATGCAATTCTCATTTTACTACCATAAATTTTGCTCTTTTGACACCTTTCCGAATCGAATGCAAAAACTTTGTTTCACAGCGATTTATCTTGCTGCTGAAAATTGGTAGGTCTAGTGCTTCGTCTCCTCGCCTAAATGAAGAAATTAAACTTGATTATCTCACAACACCTAGGACTGTTTACATCGGTTCACTTTAATAATATTTCAGGTTAGTATTGTCAAGTACTGATAAAAAAATTAAACTTAACGCCAAATAAATTGTTCTATATGTGTTATAAACATCATAGCAGAAAAATCATGAATCATGTTTTAAAGTTCACAAACTTTTACTTATTAGTACTCAGAAATTATTGATTACCTATTAAAGCAGGTCTCAAATAATTATATTTCATTATAACATTTGCTTTTAAGCGATTCATTAAGTGTAAATATTTTAAAGCGATTTAAAATTTATACAATTTATGTATAATATACCATTAAAAATATTTAACAGGCACAACAATTAACTCTTTCTATATAATGTAAATAAATTGATGAATTACCCATTTCTCGTAATCTTAAACAAATTATTTTAACATTTAAAAATATAATGTCGAACATTTGACAAAAACGCTAGAAATTTATAATTCTAGCGATAGATAATCACTAATCCGTCCCTTTTCGTCTAGTTATCATTTTATAATGATTCTGACTATTAGGATTCTTCTCAATTTTTTCGTACTCTAAAGAGATTTTATCAATCAAGAATTTTATTATGTGTAACCCTTTAGGGGTGGATGATGAATATTTAAGAATTATTTATACAAACTTGTAGATAGTCACTTTTTAACTAACTTAAATGTTATTTGTGGAGTTTAGTTGTTTACTTTTATTTTTCAGTTTTCCAACAACATTTATAATTAGTCAATGTACAGTCAGCATTTATTCTATTCTCTATACCTTATCAGAAGTGTAGTAACTATGAATGTTGGTATTTTTCCGAATTATTATTGCTTTTTCAATGCAATTTCTCCATTTGGCTTTGATTTGTGTTGCTTGTTCTACACTGGCGAATCTTGTATTTAGTAGATTTTCCAGTATGGCTGTGTAGGGTCTACTCTAGAAACCTGTCTGATTAAACAATATGATCAATGAGCAACTTGAGACTAAGGGCAAACTCTAAAAATCTCTTAGGTTCTGTTAATTTATTGCAGAAATATTAAATTATACCAGCAATTGCACTATACTGTGATTTTTACTTAAATAACTTAAAAGAGTTTCTTCCTTTTGAGTCTTCTAGCCAGATTCGTCTTGTCAAGGAGCCGGATGTCCTCAACATTGACGTGTTGAAGAATTCGCTGTTCGTGAATCTTGGCACATTTTTCAATGATCTTGTTAAAAGTACCTATTTATTTCTAGGCCGCTTTTGAGGTCACTGTTTGTATAGGAGCGTTGAAAATGCTCCTTAGTACTTTGTTTTGGAATAGCTGGATGATGTATAAATTACTTTTACTAGCACAACCACACAGCTCGTTGCCATATGTGCATATAGGCTTTAGAAGCTGTTTATACAAAAGTATTTTGTTGTAGCTTGATAGGGTAGATTGTCTTCTAAATAGCCACAATTTATTTTATACTTGCTGTTACGCTGTTTTCTCTTCTTTTTAATATGGGCATTTCAGCGTAGTCTAGTGTCTACTATAATATCCAAACATTTTGCGATATTGACATATAGTATCTAGTCTTAGAGACAGAGGGGATGTTGAGTATTCACTTTTATGTCCCCTCGGTACATTGACGTCATTTTACGTTTTTTGGAGTATAGATTCGGTTTTTGGAGAATATCAGACTGAAAACCCGTCAGATAATTTGTTATTAACAATTTAATTGTTTATATATTGTTTAAATAATGTGTTTTAAAAACTAAGACAGACATTTAATTTAAACAAAATAAAAATTGTTTCTTTTGAAAAAATAAACAAAATAGCGTTTGGTAAACCTTAATCCGATTGTTAGAACTGGAGTTATAACAATTTTCGTGAAAAATATTTGCAAAATGGGCATTCGATTGGACTTTTCCAAGTATCTCAGCTTTGATACAAGCGATTAGGTTTCAGAACCCCAAAACTTCAGCTATAAACTTTAAAAATCTTGATAATAAAAGTAATATCATAACTCAAAACGAACATTTTAAGCTTTGGTAAGTTTTTCTATAATAAGTAATGGATTTGTTGCGTTTTGTGTACAAAGTGAATAAATACGAAATGGACGGAATATCATCTGTTGCAGAATCTTACATTGAAGAGTCAATAAGCAATAAGATTGCTGTATCCAAGTGTATACTTGGCGGACCAGAAAATCAATCAATCTAGTACCTCGAATCAAGTAGTGTTTAAGTAAACGAGTACAAGTTGTGATACTCCAAAAATAGATATTTCTAATAATGTTAATTGTAAAATTTCAGTTGTTTTTAATCCTTAGTGTGTTTGAATTTGTAAATTTTATTGAATAAAAAAAAGTTAAAACATTTTATCTACTCTTGCTGTTAAAGTGTCACTTTATCTACAATTGCGGTTAAAGTGATACTTTATCTACTCAAAACAGTTGTTATAGCAACACTTTAACATTAGCCATGGAAAAAAAGTTATAGCAGTTTATAGTAAAAATTTTCGGTAAAAGTGTAATGAATTGATTTGAATAAGAGTTATAATAAATATATAATAAAATTGAACCGTAAACGTTGCGATTTATTAAAAGTTTCATCTTGGTCAAAAATTAACATAGAAACATTTACCAAAGCTTAAAATGTTCGTTTTGAGTTATTCCATTAGCCAGATTTTCCAAATTTATAGCTTAATTTTGTTTAAATCTCTTATAAACAAACTAATTCGCAACTTTTTAGTGAAAGTTGTAAATTAAATGTTTAACTGTTATAATCTTTTTTATTAATAGAGATAAAGTAATTTTGCAGTTTTTTGAAAGCTGAAACAATTACCTTTAAACTAATGGAGTTTTAAAAAATAATCGCACATATGAAAGCTAAGAATGAGGTAAGGTACAAAGAAATAAACAAAATCATTAAGAAAAAGATTAAAGAATCAAAAGAATCATGGCTATAAGATCAATACATAGAAATAGAATCCCTAAAACAGAAGCATGACACTTTTAACTTACATAAAAAGATCAACAACTTAACGGGAGGAAACGGATCACGAAGTCATAACTTAATACTAGACGAGCACAACAATCTGCTCTAGTGTTTCTGGATATTCAGGACCAGAAATAACGCTTAGGGAAGTAACATATGCAATAAAATGACAAAAAACCAACAAAGCACCTGGACCTGATAATATACAAGCTAAAATATTAAAACTATTTGAAAACAACCAACTCAAACTCCTAACGAGTCTACTGAACAAAATCTATGAAACTGCAGAATTTCCTACAGATTGGCTAGTTTCCACCTTCATCCCTCTTCACAAAAAGGCAAATGCCACCAAATGCTCTGATTACAGAATTATAAGCTTAATGAGCCATGCACTCAAAATCATTCTTTCTGTTATTCACTCACGCATATATAGAAAACTTGAAGAAAACATTAGCAGTGTCCAGTTTGGGTTTAGAAGCGGACTGGGAACGCGAGAGGCCCTATTTTCCATACAAGTATTGATACAAAGAGCTCGAGACGTAAATTGCGAAGTCTACGCATGCTTTATGGACTTTGAAAAAGCATTTGACAAGGAGCAACATCAAAAATTATTTCAAATACTGTCAGAATCTAGTATTGATGACAAAGATTTACGCCTAATTAAAAATTTAGCAGCAAAGGGTAACTGTACGAGTAGACAACGAAACCTCACAAGAATTCACGATAAAACGAAGAGTACGTCATGGCTGCATTTTATCACCGACGTTGTTCAATACTTACTCGGAAATGCTGTTCAGGGAAGCTATTGATGGTTTAAGAGAAGGTATAAAAATCAATGGTGAAATCATAAACAATTTAAGATATGCGGACGATACGGTTTTGATTGCTGATAATGTGATCTGCAAACATTAATAGACCGTGTAGTGAAAGCCTGTGACAGATAAGGCATGAAATTGAACTGTAAAAAGACCAAAATTCTTGTAGTAAGTAAAAACGACGTAATACAGCACCAATTCACAGCTAATAATGAATCCTTGAAAATAATCCACAAAATTACATACCTTGGATGCAGCCTAAATAAGGAATGGGACCACTCACAGGAAATAAGATAACGTATAGAAAAGGCGAGAGCTGCGTTCAATCGCCTCAGGAAGATTTTATGTAATATGCACCTGAACATTGATATAAGAACACAAGTCTTGAGATGCTATGTATTTTCTACCCTTTTATATGGAGTCGAAGCCTGGACCTTGACTGAGGCAACATCCAAACGATTAGAAGCCTTCGAAATGTGGTGCTACCGCCGCATACTCATAATTTTCTATATCCATCATGTTACAAACAACACCGTGATCCAAGTATGAATAAAGATCTGGACATTATGCTTATCGTGAAAATCAGAAAGATGATATACTTAGGGCATCTGATGCGCAATGAGAAGTATCAACTAATTCAACTTATTTTACAAGGCAAGATAGAAGGCAAAAGATCTCAAGGGCGCAGAAGGACATCGTGGTTGAAGAACATCAGACAGTGGGCAGGAATGACTACCATACATCTATTTAGAGCAGCTGTCAACAAAGTTGTATGGACCAACGTGATTGCCAACATCCACAGAGGATAGCCACCAAAAGAAGAAGAAGAAGAAGATGAAAGCTAAGTTATACTTGGAAAAGCCTCATCGAATGCCAATTTTGCAATTGTTTTTCACGATATTGGTTATTACTCCGGTTCTAATAATCGGATTAAATATTAACAAACGCCATTTTATTCATTTTTTTTTAATAATCAATTTTAATTTTAGTAAAGTTAAATATCTCTAATAGTTTAGGAGATAAAATTATTTAAACAATTAAATTGTTAATAACAAATTATCTTTACGTCACAAACATAAGGGGACATAAAATTGCATACTCAAATTCCCCTGGCTCCTAGACTAATGTAAGTATTATTTACATTAACAGAAATATGTTGTTTTTTCTTGTTTGTAAAATTAATGTCCACTGACTTCATTTCGTTTAATTTAATTTGCCAGCGTTTGGTTCAGTTATTAAGTCTCTTAACACAGATTTGTAGTTTGTTTTCTTGTTGCTGCTTCATGATTTTCATCTACGGCCAACGCGGCAGTATCATCAGCAAAGGTAGCCAATTTATTATAAACTAATTCCTGGATATCACTAGTGGATAATGCATAATATGTTGCTAAAATATGATTGATTAGTGTGATGTCTGCAGTATATTATGTATGGAATATTTCAAGGACGCCATCTTGTGTAACTCTGGTGTTAAAAGCATGGTGTGAGAATAGATGCCTACTTTAACTTAAAAATAAAAGAGCTACAGATATATACATCTTACCTAATATGTTACTTTTATTGATAAATGAAATAAATTGTGCTGAAAATGCGTTTGTAGAATGTAGAAGATTTGAAAAAGACTTTTAGCAAAATACAGTGTTATAGCTTTTATACTTTGAAACGTACAATACGCAAGTTATTAATATAATAATGAAAGTTATTCTTGAATTATGAAATGAAATTAATGTATTTTGATAAAATATAAAAAACAAGAGATAAAAGTAGTGTATTTGCTTTAAGCAGTAAGGAATTACATTTTGGTTTTGTTATTATTTCCAAACTAAGCTTAAATAACATTAGAACAATACTATGATAATATAACCTATCATATAGCCATAATTCTGTCATAGATGTTAAACAATATAGCACTGTTATTTACTTATATTAAATATCGGCTTTATTATTATTAAATAAACTGTATTATATTTTTAAACAATATTCTTGTTCTAAATATTGTATATTTTGTCTTCGTTCCAAATTTAGCATTTCAAAATGCACTCTAACATTCAGCATTTTAGTATTTACAAAGAATGACTAAAAACCACTCAAAATAATATCATAATAACTTCAAAATTATTAATAAGTAGTATTTGAACTATTCCTAATGAATTATTGCAAAATAAATAAGGCATTAGAGACTTTTTAACCTCAGAAATAGAATATTAAGAGAAGTGATTGTAAAATATCGTCATTTTTACGATCCATTATACTTCAATCTATAAATGCCTGATTTATTTTAAACAATAACAAAAATATTGCCCGTTTCAATTACTTTTATAGGGTAATATTTTTGAAAATTCTCTTAAGCATCATCAATTTTTACAGTTGATTAATTTTGGCATGGTGCTAGCTGCCGATATTTTAGTTGCATTGTGTATATTCTATAAATGTAATTTTGGAAAGTAAAAAATTCTACGAAATAGAAATAATTTACGAGTATGTGTGGTTCATTTAATAAAACTGCAACAAATTAATCGAACTTATTATTAATTTCAACCGAAAACGAGAAGTAACTTAAAATAATATATAAAAAGATTAGTTTGGTTTGTTTGGTAATACACGCTGCCGAATTTTTTAAAGTCTGTAAATTAGACATATACTTGTATATCTTGGATTATATCTAGGCATAGTTGTATTAAAATAGTTATCCCAAACAGTCCTTATTTTGTTTACAGATTCTTTGTAAAACCCATCTGTAAATAACTTATTTCTTCTTCCAATTTTCTATATATTCTCTCTCTCTCCAATGACGCTACAGCCCAAATCAAGCCTTGGCCTCCTCCAAACTATGCCTCCAACTTTGCCGGTTTCGCGCCGATCTTCTCCAGTTTCTCACGCTTATGAAATTTTTTTGCGTCCGCTGCCACTTCATCCTCCCACCTTTTTTTTGCCTTCCTTTTAGTCTTGCGCCCTTGCATTTTACTATCTAAGGCTCTTTTTGGCAATCTTCTAGTCTCCATTTTCCCTACATGATCAGCCCATCGAAGTCTCATGAAGTTTAACGAATTCTGAGATCGGTGCCTCTATGTACAGTTGGTAGTGTTCATGGTTGTACCTGGATCTCCATACTCCGATTTCGTTTTTTTTAGCCCTTCTTTCTATTCGGATTACCAAATATAGGCCTCTCCTTATTTTTGCCATTCAGATCTGTTGTTTATAAGACGTTTCCACATTGGTCCTGCAGTTTTTTTAAAATCGTGGCTGCTGCGCATTTTAGGTCTTCCTCGTGGTCTTTTGGCTTTATATGGCCGCCAATTCCCGATTTCTTTATTCCATCTGTAATCCTTAAGACGTTCGTTATGTCCAGCCTATTTCCATTTTAGTTTAGCTGCCTGTTCGACAGCATCTTTTACTTTTGTTCTATTACGAATTTCTTCATTGGTTTTATGGTCTTTTAGTGAAAAACCGAGCATCTGTCGTTCCATAGCTCTCTGAGTTTTTCTGATCTTTTCCATGTTTATTTTAGTGAATATCCGTTTTCGTTAATAGACCCAAATATCTTCCTTAAGACTTTTTGTTCAAAGACTTCCAGCTTTCGTTTTGTGTCTTCTGTCATTACCCATGTCTTTACATCCATAGCGTACTGTTAGTCTGATATAATTTTTACTTTTTTATACATTCTAGTATGTATAATATTAAGGAGAGTTTTAAGTGCATATCTATACATTAAGTCCAACGTTATTTATTAGAAACTTTTATCTGTGATTAAATGTTTTGTCATAATCGACAAGATAATTATTCGTCTTTAAAAATTTCGTAAGCCAAAATACCTGTTTAATCTTTCCTATCATCGAAACGATTACGTCAGCGTGTTTGGGTCGCTAATGCTTCTTTCCTTAGTATTTCTTTATCTTCCTTATTTACTATGCCCGACTGATCCAAATTGTCTTCTTTATTACTAAAGCTGAACCTTATTGTGTTTGCTGCCCATTATTTTTTCCTACAACCAGTCTAGAATTGTACCCTGTAGAAGTTTTTACAGGTCTTCTCTTGGTACTACTTGGTACTAAATGTATCAAGGTATCCTTTTGGTTGCACATGCTGTTTTTGTATTTTGCGGTCCACCACCTCGCAATCGCATAATACACGTTTAAACGTTTCCGGTTCCTTATTGCAGAGTCTGCAGTTAAGTTATTCATTGTAAATGCCTATTTTATTCAGAAATTCTCTTACTGGGGTATGCCTGGTAAACATTCCTGTTACTGTTCTCAGTTTGTTCCTGTTCATATGGAGCAGTTCCTCTGTTCGTTTTGTACATGGTACACCAATAAAAATTGTTCATCAAAAAAGTGTTTGTTTTGGGATTATCTTCCAATATCGCTCATGACTTTCTCGAATCCAGTCATCTACAGCCCTACGTACTGCAACCTTTGGTATTTTCAGAGTCACAGCCGTTTTGTTTAATTCGTTTGATTCGCTCGTTTAGCAAGTTAATCTGCTTTTTCGTTCCCTTCGATGCCCTGGTACTCAGACAAGCTCAACCTTGTTCGGGTCTCCCAGTTTTTGCAGCTCTCTGATGCAGTACCACACCAGTCTGGACGTTAATTCCTGAAAAACCAGTACCTTTAGTGCTGCTCAACTATAAGATTGATCTGGTCTTTTTTAAATGCTCTCTTATTATTTCCATTTGCACATAGCGGTAGACTCCATTGTCTGCTGCGTGTACTTTTCATGTTTTTTTTTATTTTCTTTATTTTATTAACTTTTTTCTATGTATTTTTTAATTGATTTAGAGCATTAGCTCTTTCTAAATCTAGTTTTCTGTATTTCTAGCATTTTTTTGGTCTTCTTCTTTACCATCACATCAGCTTACTTCTTACTTATTACCTAAAGTTAATTTACGATTCTTTTAGAGATTTAATTTTTGTCGAAAGTCCAAATTACTTAACATTAATATCCCGGTTTTAGTACGTTTACCATTTCTAATGTATTTCTCTATTTTTTTATTCGAATTACCTATTAGGTTTATTATATTAATACCATTTTTTAACAATTTAATTCTCTCATATAATATGGTAGGTCCGTCATATTTTTTTTTTAATTTTCTCCTTTAATTCTACAGGAGGTCTGCTTCTTCTCCTCTTGATATGTAATTTACCGGTGTCCTTGACTACAGTTTCACCTCCAAAATCCATCACGTGTCCGCAGTATAGTAGTTTTGTAGATTTTATAGTTTCAACTGTACTGTAAAATATTAGAGCGTTTATAAATTTTCTGGATCTAAAGCATACAATGTAGAAGGTAACACACTTGAGCTCACTTGACCTTTAACCTTCGCAGCGTTGTTTACAGCGCCTCTGATGGTATATTAAAAACGCCTCTAATAGTGTTCTGCTCGTCTCTGATGGTCTCAGATCAGCTAAAAATGGGACGTAAAAACATAACGTAACGTAAAAATGTCACATATGTCACGTTTTGTGTCAAATATCACGTATTATGTCACGTCACGTTTTTACTTCACATTTTTACGTTACGTCATGTTTTACATCACATTTTTTGGTGAGCTGAGTACAGTCGGAGACGAGCTGAACACCATCAGAAGAGCTTTGAACAACACCGTGAAGGTAAAGGTCAAAGTGCGCTCAAGTGTCTTACCTTCTACTATGTGTGTTAGAGAAATTCCATGATGATGTCTTTCTTGTTTGTTTATTATTTTAGGATATTTCGTTTTGCGTAAATTTATAAGTTCTCATTTTTTGTATTTCTTTTAAAATTTTCCTATTATTTATTCTATATCATCTTCGTATATATTCTAATCTTGCGATTATTACTTGGTTATTGGCGAAAAAGATTTCAACCCCCATATGTCTACACTTTTTCTCTAATTTGTCAACGCCGCTTGTAAATATATTTTAGATAAGTTGGTGCTAAGTGGTAAGAGAGTTATATTATTTTCTGTAGCTTCTGTCTATGTTTTACATATCTCGTGTTTATCAGTGCTTTAAAAGGTTATAGTAAGTATTATGTCCATTCTGTCATTGTATAGGATTTTATTTGTCTCTCGTCTTTTCTCATATTTCTTATTAGTTTTCATGCCTTGCAATTTCTCTAGCACGCTTTTTTTGGTTTAAGATATTCCTGTTTTTTCATTACCTTCTCCTGATCTTCTATATCCTCTGTTTGTAGTCAAATTTCAGCTTCTTCTTCTTAGCTCTCTGTCGTCCATTTTGGGACATAGACCTCTCCCAACTGCTTCCATCAATCTCTATCCTGAGAAACATACTTCCAATTTGTTCTGGCTATTCTTTTTATATCATTTACCCATGACATCTGTGATCGTACTCATGGTAGACCGTTGTAAGGTCTCTAGTATTGTATTGTGGCGTTCCAACGTTGGTCTTTTCATCTAGCAATATGGCATGCGAAGCTCTATTTGAGTTATTAACTGGTCTATTATGTGCTACTGTTTCGTCTGTGAGCATAGTGCGGTCCCAATATAGCTTGAAGTTACCATTTTCAAGCATACTCTCTGGGACGTATTGATTGACAATATGGGAGATGGTTTGCTTGGCGAAGTGCCAGTTAAATAGCTACTTCTTGATGAAGGATTTTCCCTACTGAATCATGCCGTTCCTTGTATTCAGTTGTAGCAATTTCCTGGCAGCCCCCAGTAAGATGTTGGATGGTTTCTTGGGTTTTACATCCATATCGGCATTTGTCGTTTTTGACTTAAGGGTCTTTGATAATATATTTAAGGTAATTTTTTGTTGATATAACCTGATCCTAAATGCAAGGCAAGTAATAAACCTTCTGTTTCTGGGCACATTTTTCCTGATGTCAGCCAATAGTTCGACGCTATACTGTCGACATAGTCTTGACTGACTTCATTGGAATGTCGCCCGTTCAGAAGTTTACCCATCCAGGTGCGCAATTTTTTCATCCTTAGTAAGATGGTTTATGCGCATTTCTGGTTCCCTCAGTTTGATCGGTGTTGTGTCATCTACTGCACAAATCGAGCGATGTAGAGTAGATGTCTCAGCCTGCACCTGAAAATAAGTTCTTAAATTAGTAATCTGTTTTTCTAATTGCTAACTTATATCTATAAGTCCTCGTCCTCCTAAATAGCGCGGTAATGTCGTTCTTTCTACTACACTTCTTTGCCTTTGTAGTAGAGCCTGTTCCCTGAATGTAAGTCGACATACCCTTCATCTCTTATGTTAACTTCTTATAGTCCCGTTATGTCCCAATTCATGTCCACCAATTCCTCTTCTAGTTCGTAGAGTTTTTCATCTTTTGCCAGGGAACGTATGCTGTATGTTGCTATATGAAGTTTTTTGTTCTTGTTCTTCTTCTTCAATGTCGACTTGCTCCCTCAAATTCCTTGGAACGCACCGTTGCTTTGGTGTGGGATTGTGAAATAAAATTCCTACCCACCTTGGGTACCTCCCGTGTTTCTGTTATAATCGAAATTTTTGTTTTTTGTAGGTTTTGGCCATATCCCACCTCGCTGGCTAGACGGATTGGTTGGTTAGAAGGGTCAAATTTCATATGGATTCTTATTCTTATTGACCAGTCCTTTTATTTCTTCTGACCTCTACTTCTATTTAAATACCAGTAACCTATTTTTGACACCAATTAATGGTCTGAACTGAATTCTGCTTCACGGTATGCAGTTGCGCCAAAAAAAATTAATTTCAAGTTCTTTTTAATCGATATTAATTCTTTTTTTTCCTAGGTCTATCCTCGACATATATTTGTATTAAAAAAATCCGAAATCTTTAAATATTGTACAACCTCTCCTAGTTATATTCTCAATTCATTGAACGAAATGTTTATTTCATTAATTTTAGTTTCAGTAAATACTAAAATTTGGCGTAGTATATAATCTCCAATTTATTATTAGTAAGCGTTTGCAAAATATATACATTTAATCATATTGTTTTAAGTTATTTTATTACGTTCAAATTTAAAATATATAAAACATACGTCATAATATAATAAATTATTAAGTAAAATCCGGTATACGTTAACCTACACACACGCATACAAATTCAAATTCAATAAAACTATATATATTTGTATTTTGTTTGGCTATTTTTGATACAATCGAACGGATACCCACTTTCGTGACTCAATACACAAAAAGTGTTTTGTGTTTTTTTTGTTTGCGTGTTTTAGCATCAGAAATATTGACTTGTTCTGAAAAATAGATTAAATGAGCTAAATCTACTTAATATGCATGAAGCAACTGACCTTTCCCATAAACATTTATTGTAGCATACACAATGTACAGTAGAAATCCAAATCCTATGCTTCAAGGTTTGATTATATTTTAAAGCATCTTTGAACTAAAAATTAACTCTTAAAACCTTAAAGGTTTTACTATCTAACAATGTCAAATGTTTTATAAATAATATTCAAAAAAATCCTATCGTACTTTTTTTAACAATCTTATTGCTTATTGCTTACACCAATTTTTATACACCGATATTGATATATTAATTATTAAAGCACAAATAATCAGTTTTATTAGATGTAGACTTTTAAAGTATTTTAAAGTATTTTTTTATTACTTGTTCTAAAATGTGTGACTTAATTATACTTTTGTAACAATAGAAATAACCAACTGTTGTACTTCTATGTCGATAACGAGAAAATAAAATTTGTTAATAAAGATTTAATTTACATAATTAATATTATCGTTACTAAAATAATTATCGCCATCAACGTTAATGTATTAAAGTGACTCCTGCGATAGATTTTTCACTTTAGTACATAGATTCTTAAGTTTAAAAATCGTTGTTTTTGTCGTTTCGTCTTCTATCCAAGGATGTTAACCATTATCGTTATGCGAATATTGTTGACGATAGCTCTATATAGCTGCTACATTTCTTTAGTCGAATTATACCTTAAAAAATTAGTTGTGATATTGCCCATCTGTGTTCTCGTCACATGTTCTAAAGAATAGAGGTTTCGCCATTTGATGGTTAAGATAAGTTCTTGCAATTTTTCTAGTTACTTTTACGATTGACACTCTTTCCCTTTGTGGTATTCGTCGGTCCTTCTTTAACACCAAAATATAAAGCTTTTCTATTAACTTAGATAAACTTGTTTGGTGTCCACACCACCAGCGTAACTCTTACCTTACATTTCTATAATAAATAAATCTTTTAAGTTTAATAAACGATGTAAGTAATATTTCAATATGTGTTGTAATTTCCATAAAATATCGTTTATATTTACTGTTGTCAATTATCTAAAGAGATATTATTGTAATATTGTCAATTATCTAACCTAACCTAAGAATAGGTCATAATCATCATCATGGGCGCTATAGCCCAATAGTTGAGCTTCGAAATTTTCAAGTCTATTTCGCTACTCTACCCTGTCCATTTCCAACTATTGCCAGTTTTCTGTTTCTATTTTTTTACCATCTTCATCTACACCATCCTTCCATCTAAGTTTTGGCTACGTCTCCGTCTGTTTTCCACCGACTGTGACATAATGATTCGTAAAGTCATAACGACGGTTGTTCTTCTGCGATATTTCTAGATGTCATACTCATTTTAGCCTTTCTATTTTTATAAGAGATATCCAGTCTTTATTACCATATATCTGTTTTTATTTATGGTATATCTTATAACTGTAACTTCTTCTTTTCCAAATAACCTTTTCACAGATTACCCCATATATTTCTCTAAGGAGTTTTTGTTCCAATATGAGCAAGAAGTTTTAATCTATCTTGAAGATACTTCATATTTGCAACCCATTTGTCAGCACTGGAAATAAAAGGCTTTTGTATATTGTTATTTTTATTTTCTGGCTTAAGTTTCTACTTTTCATGTGTTTATGTAGCCCAAAATAGCACTTGATTGCCAGAGATGTTATTGGTCATCACGGAGCCTAAGTATGTAAATTTGTACATCACTTCAAAGCTAGAGATATTAGTAGGAATTGGAGGTCAATGTGTCTGGCTCTGTTGTTGGGTGTTGACGCCATTTTTTTGGTTTTGTCTTAATTTATTTGTAGACCCTTTTTTTTTGACGCATTGGAGAAAGTAGTGTAAATTTCTTTAGTTTTGTTATACGATCAATTTAGTCTACATCTTCTACACGGTCCATAATTTGTGAGAAGTTGTTAAACATATTTTCCCCATTGTCTATTCTGTCGTCTTTAATTGCCTTATCCAAAACTATGTTGAAAACATGGCACGTCGGTGTATCTTCCTGCTACATTTCAAAATGCATTTCAAATGCTTGTTGTCATTACGAGTATTATAAGTTAAACGGGAATTTAGAATTCGTCCATGAGTTCATACAAGTTACTTTGAAGCACACTTTCTATCCTAAGTTGATTTAAAATCTATTAAGAGGTGTTATTTATCGATATTGAATTCTTTGGTTTTTGTTGTATTTACCTCAGCACAAAAATCTGGTCGGTTTTTGATCGCCCAGACCTAAAACTACTTTTATATTTTCCAAAAAACTTTTGTATACTGTGTTAAGATTGTATTTGTGGGAGACAGTAACCTCAATTTTTCCTCTCGAATTTATCTTTTGATATCCTTACTTTCAAAAGTTTAAGATTTTCTGCTGTCTTTAAGTGGTTTGACTGTATTTTTTTTTCCAAAAGAGACCAAATCATTCTTATTTTCTACCATCTTAACTAAACATTTTAACAACAATTCGTACCAAGTCTTAGTTGTTTTGTCTATGCTGTTTAATTTTTCTAAAGATAAATAAGTAAAGGATATGCTTTCTAATTTTTTGTTTCTTTTTTACAATGAAGGTTGACAATAATAATTTTGTGATTTTCTGTCTTTGATAAGAGCTTATCCAATAAATTTGATGCTTATCGTCCATGAGAACTTTTTCTGACTATTACTTCTCTTTTTTTTTGTTAAAGAGATTTTTGAGGTACTCTCTTTTAAGTGAAATTGATTTACTTTATCTTCTACCGCAGGTTGGCGACCATCATACGATATGTTTCTTTGTCTTGTGCCGCATGTATTATATTTGTAGGTTCTGCTATTTGGAACCATCCCCTTACATTTTTTAGTCAACATTTTTACTTCTTGTCCAAGATCTTAGTGTCAACTTAAGACAGATTCGCGATAGATTTGCTTTCAGGCCATAAGATCGAAGGTATATTAGATTTATAGTTGCCATTAGAAATACGAACCAAGTATTAATACCGCCTTGCCAATACCTGTCACTATGATCATTAAATTGGTGACTGGGAATTGCTGTAGTCGAGAAGACTGTTATTATTTCAAATTTTGTTACCATTTCAGTAATTGTTGGGTATCAGCATCATGTTAATGTGGGCTCGTTCAACCTTATCTAGATTGTAAGCACTGCATTACGTTTTAGGCAAATTCCTAGCGTTTCACCACTCTCTGGAACTTCTTCCAGCAGCTACCCCTGAATATAATTTTATCTCGCTACGAAAAATAATTTTATGTTATTTTTGATTCCACAGACTTAGTGTTTAATACTACTGCAATCTCACCCCTATATTTTAAGGTTAATGACACAAAGGTTATTGTAGACTGCAAACCAAAAGGTCTGATCCAGTGATAAACTGATCGTAGGTGGTAGTTGTAATTATTCTGCAGGTATAAATAAGATTATGAAGGCAAGGACAACTACAATTAAAAGGCGTTCTTAGCTATATGTAGCGTTTTAAACAGAATAAGTGCCTCTATGAAATTGGTATCTTTGCTCTTTAATCTTCTTTTTCTGATTAGGCCATGTCCTTTCACAGGTTGGCGATCCAAATGGAAATTGTAGCTTTGGAAACTGCTACACGAAATATTTCTACAGATGAGTGGTCAAACTATCTCCTCAGACCTTTCAACGACGAGATCTGGCGTCTTTCTACTGATCTTTTGCTCTGTACTTTACCGTTCATTATGAGATACGATTTGAAGTAATTTATATCTTTCACTTCTCAATACATAACCCAAATATTGTATTTTTCTCTCTTTGATTATTTGAATAATTCTTTTTGTTTACTCATGCGACGAAGTACTTCATCATTGGTAACTTTTTGCACTTATGGAATTCTCAGCATCCGTCTGTATATATTCATATAAAACAGTCCATTGTCGAACTTTCACAGCCATACAGCACGGCAGAAAAAACATAACACATCTAATAATTCGGATTCTGAGCTTCAGAGTAAGTTCTGATCTTGTAAACAATGTTTTCATGTTATGAGAGTTTTCCTCACTTGTTCGATTCTTGATAGGATTTCTTCTTTTAGTTGTACTGGCTATTGCTCCAAAATATTTTATAAAAGTTATATGCTCTATTATTTGTCCTTTGGCATACAAATGTAATTGTTGTATGGTATGAATCGTATCATCAGCGTATGTGATGTTGTCTATGTTAATTCCGTTAACCTTGATTCCACCTTCGGCCCCGTCTAATGCTTCTCTTAATTATATTCCGAATACCGATTAAAGAATAGCGGTGATAAGGCACAACCCTGTCGCACTCTTCGTCGGATTCGTATATTTTCTGATGTTGTATGCTCTGTTTTAATTGTTGCCGTTTGGTCCCAATATAGTTAGCGAGATAATTCGTAATTCTTATTGGTCAATTTAAGTTGTACTCAGAATTTCGATCATCTTTTGATCGTTAACGAAGTCAAATACTTTTCACTAATCAATAAAACATGCAAATACATTTACATTATTGTCTCTACATCGTTGTGTTAATACATTTATTGCAAAAAGAGCTTCATGTGTTCCTAATCTGATTTGAAATCCGAATTGATGCTCACTCGTCTAGAAGTCACATTTCTTATAAATTCTTGTATGGATGAGCCTGAGAAAAGTTTTAATCATTGCATTGTGAGGAATTGGATTTTTTTGGTAATGATACAAATGTTGGTTTTAGTCAGTCTGATGATATTTTACCTATGTCACATATCTTAAAAAATACGACTGTTATTCTACGTCTGGGCCTTTATTTTCGTCGTCTACTAATAATTTAAGTACTCCGACATTGATATTACCTGTACCAGTGGCCTTTTCGGTTTTCTGAGCTTTTACTGCGTGAATAACTTCTTCTTTGGTTATTTTTGTACCTTTTTCATTAAGTCGATAGTCTGTAGATAGTGGAAAACAGGGTCCATCTTCGTCAAAAATTGTCTGAATGTATGCTTCAGTTTTTCTTCTGTACCTATAATTATTTTGTTGTTATTATTTACTAATATTGTCTCTTATCCTATTCTGTGTCTACCTTACACTTTTGTTTTACTTTTTTATGAACATTAAAGGGGTCGTATCTTTCCTGAGTATAGATCATCTTGAATACATCATCAACATCATCATTCTCAGCGTATTTTACTAATTATGTTGTAGCCTCTCTTACATAGTCGTTCTTTATTTCTACTCACGATTGTCTGATATTTGCTTTTCCGTGCCATGTAGTACCGGCTTGTTTTATTATGTCATAGTCCCATCTTAAATTTAGACATCTTCTTGGTTTCTTGACGCCTCTTGGTTACCACAATGTAATTCTAGTGGACCACCTATTGTCAGTTCTTCTCGCTTAATGTCCTGCCCACTGCCATTTTAAATATTTAATTTTGTAGAATATATTAGTAATATTAGTTTTCTCTCTTTGTTATAAACAGAATGCATCGCTCCATATATATATATATATATATATATATATATATATATATATATATATATATATATATATATATATGGAGCGATGCAATAATCTCTTTCTTTAGTGTCCAAGTTTCGTAACCTTTTGTCATGATTGATAGTAAACACCGATCGAATGTTATTTTCTTCAGATGGAGTGGCATCCTGGATTTAAATATAACTGCATTTTTACCAAAAGATGCCCAAGACAGTTTCATTCTTCTGTTAATTTCTAGGAGAAAGGAGCCAAATTTTTATTAGTTGTCACAGGTATACATACTCGTCTACTGTCTCAGGTGCAGTGTTGTTTATTATTATATCTTGGACATCCACTAGCTTGTTATACATGGTTTTTGTTTTTGTCAAGTGCATTTTAAGCCAACTTGCTATGCAAGCTGCATTTAGGTCGCTTATTAGTTCTTGTAGTTCTGCAGGATTATTAGCAATTATAATGATGTCTACTGCAAATCTTAGATGACTGAGGCATTCTCCATCAGTGAATAGACCTTTGTTCTGCCAGTTCATTTTGCTGAATATATTTTCTAGAGTTGTAATAAAATGCTTTGGCGATATTAAGTCTTCTTGTCGGACGCCTCTGGTAGTGGGAAATTCTGGAGTGTTTTTATAAATGTTTACCTTAGCTTTTGCTTGTCTGTATATATTTATCAAATTCTTTAAGTACGGTTTGTTAATGACTTGGTTAGTCAAAGCTTATACTAGTGCCTTGAGTTATATAAAATCCAAAGCCTTCTCGAAATCTATCTAAGCTTAATGCTAGCGGCATTTTATATTATTTAGCTCTACTCACGAGTTCTCAAAGCGTATTGATATAACTCACGATACTGAAACCACTTCTAAAGCCAGCTTGCTATCTTGGCTGTGCAGCATCTAGAGAATTGTTAATCTGTTGTTGATGGTTTTTGTGAATATCTTGTATATTATTGGTAGTAGACTTATTGATCTGTAGTTTTTAATATCCTCCTTGCCATCTTTTTATGAATGAGAATTATGTTGCTGTATTCTAGTGGTCTGGTGTGCATCTTGATCTTAGGCATTTCGTAAATATGCCTGCTTTCCAGGATTCCAAGATTTTCCAGGTTTTTTTGCTAGCGTATTTAAGCAGTCCCAGTGTTATGCCATCTACTCCAGCTGCTTTACCGTTTTTCATTTTTTAATTGTTCCGGAAGGACTTCTGGTACATCTTCTTGGTTACTGATAGCTTCTTCAAATGACTCAGAAGCTTTGTATAGTTCACTCTAAAATTTGGTCGCGACTTTTATTACCTCACTTCTGTCTATAACTCTAGTGTTTTCGTTTAATAGAGTATCGATTTGCTTCTTCCCAATGATTAATATTTTGTATTGTAATCCCTCATTGCATTTTTTTAGTTTTTTCTTAATACTTTTCCTCACAAAGTATTACCAAGTGTTGTAAAAATAATAGCAGCAATAGTTATTTAACAAATCTCCTAAAAAGTAGATTTGCTACAATCGACCGAAATCAAATTTTTAGCACTTATATTTACTACAACACATTATTTCCCCAAATTTTGTAATATTTCTCATGTTTTAATAGGTTTTACGTTTGTAGTGTCACACACTACAGGGTGTTTCAAAAAGGTATGTCATAAATTAAATCACGCATTCCGGGGACAAAAATAAATTAATTGAATCCAACTTATCTTAGTACAAAAGTATACACAAAAAAAGTTACAGCCCTTTGAAGTTACAAAATAAAAATTGTTTTTTAGCATTACCTCCTAAACTACTTGATATTTTGTAATAAAAATGGACACGTTACTTTCTTGTTCTAAAAACATTTTTCATACAAAAGAAACAACAGAATCTAAGTGCACAGAAAAATTTTAAGGGAGGTGTGCAGCCCTAAATCTTCCCAAACTTTTTAGTACGTTCAAATCAAATGAATTTTGTGGCATCATTAGTTTAACACATTATTTTTAAAAAATTTTTGCCTTCTATCACTTTTTTCAAAAAACAGTTTTTATTGAGTTACAGTCCTTTTCATTAACCTTTAAAAAATTACGCGCAACTAAATAAATGTCTATAACCTCTATAAATATGATATTACAATAAATGTTTAAAATGACCCCCATTTTCTTCAATACACGTTCGTTATCGTTTTAATAAGAAAAACCGATTGCGCTGAACAATCATATTTTTCTGACGAAATTGATTTGCAGCTTCAATTATTCTAACCCTAATTGTTGTTCGTCCTCTATTATTACAGAACACACCTTTTCTTTCATAAATCCCCAAAAGCAGAAGTCCATGAGGTTAAGACCTGGACTTCTGGGTGGCCAAGAAATAGGTGCGTCACGAACCCTTCCAATCCATCAACCAGGATACTGCCTGCAAAGGTATTCCCGGACTTCATTACTGTAATGCGGTGGGGCGCCATCTTGTAGAAACCACATATTTTGCCTTATTGCAATATTCACTTCTTCCAAATACTCTTGTAAATCCTTTGCCAAGAACTGCAAATAATTATCACTATTTAAATTCGTGGGAAGAAATACTGGCCCTATTAGATTGTTATCCACAATTCCTGCCCAAACATTAACTTTGAAAGTCCTGGTGATCAGTCGTTTTTTTTGGCGTGAAGATTTTCGTAGGCCCAAATGTGCTCGTTATGATGGTTCGTTATTCCATTTCTACTGAAGGTAGCCTCGTCGGTAAACAAAATATTTCTAATAAAATTTACATTTCGAGTGTTTTCCATTAACTCTTGAACCGATGTTAAGTGATAGGGTTTAACCAGCTGATCCTTCAAACGCCTCCAAACCCTTACGTGAGGAACATTTAGTTGAACAGCTATTACCCTTTTACTTGTTTCAGGGACTTCTTCAATGATTTCTAAAATGTCTTCATCAGCTGCTTCCATTAATGGACGACCACTATTGCCAGCAATTTGCGGTTGGAATGTACCCGTTTCCCGTAAATGATCAGAAATAATCGTCTATTGGGTGTATTTCGAGTGGGGTATTTTACTGCATAACGCCTTACGGCTGCTGCACTATTTCCTTGACATTCACCTACGATATTCCCGATAGTTTATTGAAATCATAATTTAATCTGATCCAACTTACCCAAAGTTAAATACATATCTGCCATTTCCTGAAATGTGTAGGATATTATAATATCAAACATATTTAATATTAATCGATTTCATACAATAAATAATAGCTTCAAATTATTGACTATTATTGATGGAACTGTTTGTAATTATTGTATCCGTAGAAACTAATTGTAATTTTATGGCCAACTAGGAAAAAACAAGTTTTTGGAAAAAGTGATAAGAGGCAAAAAAGTTTTAAAATAATGTATTAAACTAATGATGCCACAAAATTCATTTGATTTGAACGTACACAAAAGTTTGGGGGGATTTAGGGCTGCACACCCCCTTTTAAAAATTTTCTGTGCACTTAGATTTTGTTGTTACTTTCGTATGAAAAATGCTTTCAGAACAAGAAAGTAACGTGTCCATTTTTTTTTACAAAATGCTTAGTTTAGGAGGTAATTCTAAAAAACATTTTTTTTTGTAACTTCAAAGGGCTGTAACTTTTTTTTGTGTACACTTTTGTACTAAGGTAAGTTGGATTCTATCAATTTATTTTTGCCCCCGGAATGCGTGATTTAATTTATGACACACCTTTTTGAAACACCCTGTATATTAAGTAGAATTTATTTTTAGCGTTTACAGTATAAATAATAATTCGAATGCATTATCATTCCTTTGTCACATTTACCTTTCATATTTATATAATATCCCTAATTTTAACATCTCTTGGCACAATTTCAACGTATTTTTTGTAGACATGTCTACAACTTTCACTATCAAGTCTATGAATTCCGAATTATTAATTTGTTGTCACGGATACAAAATATAATTCAGAGGAACGTGTCACCTGTTTTTATATGTCAGAAAACTGCTAATTGCCATCTAAAATTAGTAACTGGATCAGTGTCAGATATTTATATGGTTGGAGCGACATCTAGGAATGTAATATATTATTAATGTTGATCTGCATAAATAATATAAATATTGAAGTAAATTGATGTTCTCTACAATGAATTTAGAGAGGAGGCTTTTTAGCTCATCATTGACTACAAAAAGGTGACATTTACTGTCGAATTGGTTGCTTCTGCGCAATATAATATGTTTAAATTGTGAGAATTGACAGTTTTGTTGTCTGAATCGTTATTCAGAAAACCGTTCATAGTTACACATATCTTTAGAAGCAAAAAAAAAATTACTGGTGTAATCGAATTCATTTCATGTAATGAAATCAGCTATACTTAGAATAATTTGTACCTTAAACGTTTCTAAAAATATTAATATGTTTTTACACTCTTATATATTAACACTATTCTTCTTCCTCTTCTTTTTTTTATGTAGACGTGACCCCGTCTGTTTTTCTATATGCCTCCAGTAAGTTGTCGTTCCATCCTATTCCAATCCTAAGAGTATCTCTTTCGCGTGCAAGAAGTGGATAACGTCCTTGAATTTGACCCGGTCAAATGCTTTCTTTAGGTCCACTAAACATAGTTATACCAGTTTGTCATATTCGAATGATTTTTCTTACACTTGCCTCGTTATAAATATTACATCGGTTATTGATATTTCCGACCTAAAACCTTGTTGTTCTTCTGCTAGTGTTATTATTTCATTCAGTTTATTATTTGTTATTCCTTTGGTTGCTATTTTTAGTGTTGAGTTTAATAAATTAATTCCTCCCTAATTTTCCAGGTCTCCCTTTTTGAAGGGGGTATTAGGATTTTTGATCTCCATTCTTGTGGTATTCTGTTTTATTCTATTATTATTTGAATTATTTTTAATATTTGTTTAGTCATATCTGGTTTTCCGCACTTTAGAAGTTCATTCTGTATTCTGTCCTCTCCTGGCGATTTTCTATTTTTTAATTTTCTTAATGCGTCCTTTACCTTTTCCTCTTCAATATTTATTTCTTCCTTTGTCGTCACTTCTGCTGTTGGTGGTTTATTATCGTCACTTTAGCCAATAAGGATCGAAATTAGTCTGCCCATGTTTCCCTATGAATGTGTTTTGTTTTTATTAGTTCATTTTTCTGTTTTCTTTGCCCTCTGATCATTCTCCATATTTCTTTTTGTATTCCGTAGAAGTCGTGTTCCATCCGTTTTGAGAAGCTCTGCTAGTGTTTCCTTTTTATTTATCTGAGTAAAATATTCGTTTCATTTCTGATTCGTTTATAGTGGTTGTATGTCTGTTGTGTTTGTTGTGTTCTGTATTGTAAAAGGGCTTTTTTCTTTTTTTTTACATTTTGTGCACTCTTCCTCTCTAACTCATGGAATTTTTTTTGATAAATTAGTGTTTATTACTTTGCTCTATCAAAGTGATTCTGGTCAAAGTTATTTTTTTCTCAACTTTCCTTGATCTTATCGTTTCTAATATTTTGTTTCCAGCAATTTGGAGCAACCAGCAGCGTTAATTAACAAAATACATTAACAAATTGAGGATGCTAGGACCCACGCGGGTCAAGAATTTCTGTCCAGTCGTCCCTATCCATCGCCTTTCTCCGCCAAGTACGTATTCTCATATTTTTTATGTCCTCATCGATGTTATCAAGGAACCTTGTTCTGGGTCTTTCTCTTCTTCTCTGACCAACAGGTCTATCAAGGAGCGTTTTTCTAGCTGAATCATTTTGTTCCATCCGCATTACATGCCCTATCCACATCAAACGTCCTATCTTAATATGTTTTACGATATCAGGTTCCTGGTATATTCTATTAAGTTCGATTTTATATCGTCTTCTCCAAACTCTATTGTCATTCCGTGCTCCATAGATTCACATTAGTTATTTTCTTTCGAAACATCCTAACATGTTTACATTATTTTTTGTTAGAGTCCAGGTCTCTGAACCATATGTTAGGACTGGACGTATTATTGTTTTGTACGGCTTTACTTTGGCATTTCTCGATATAATTGTGGATTTAAGGAGGGGATTAAGCCTAAAATAGCATCTGTTGGCAGTGAAAATTCTGCGGTTTATCTCTGCAGTAGTAATATTTTCAGTATTAAGGAGCGCTCCCAGGTATACAAATTCGTTCACTGCTTCGATGACGTCATTTTCTATAACAAGTGGTCATAGGATTTGTGGTTGCGTGCTTATTTTCATGTACTTCGTTTTGTTGGTGTTTATTAAGAAACCCATTTTTTAGCTGATTATTTTAATGCTACATACGTCTCTCGTACAGCGTTTTCCGTTCTGCCAACAATATTGACATCATGAGCATGGACCACAATTTGCGCTGATTCATTATATATTGAACCAGTGGTTGTGATTTTTAAGATACGTATTTAATTTTTTATAGCCAGATTGAACAGTGTACAAAAAAGAGGGTCTCCCTGGCGCATTTGCTTTAAAATGTTCAGACAGTTCCCCCTGAACTCGTACTCTACATTTAACTTTTTCAAGAGTTAATTTTGTTAAATTTTCCAACTAATTTGGTATTCCTAGCTCTTTCATTGCTTTAAACAGTTCTCTTCTATACACAGAGTCCTAGGCTGCTTTGTAGTCTATAAATATGTGATGAGTATTAATGCCATATTCCACTGTTTTTTCCAAAATTTGTTTCAGGGTTGCAATCTGATAAATTGTTGATTTACCACCTCTGAAACCAGCCTGGTATTTTCCTACCATCCTTTCTGCATATAGTGTCATACGGTGACACACTACTGTGGAAAATATTTTATACGCTGCATTTAGAAGCATGATTCCTCTGTGTTTAGGGCATTTAAAGATATCTTCTTTTTTGTGTATGGTGTAAAGTATTCCAATATTCCAATCATTAAGGAGGATTTTCTGTGTCCATATTTCTTTTATAAGCTGCTGTAATGCCATTATGGTATCATGGCTACCTTCTTTATATAATTCAGCTCGGAGATTATCTATTCCGGGGTATTTGTTTCTGGCTAGTTTTTTAACTGTATCTTTAACTTCAAGAATCGTTGGTGGTTCCTCTTCCCTCTCGTCTGCTCCCCTTACCTTATCTTTTTTGTCTTTCAGGTTTCCTTCTTCTTTCTCCATATTAAGGGCCTGGTTTAAGTATTTCACCCATCTATTAATTACATCTTTCCTTGTTATTAATAGATCGCCAACAGGATACAGTTTTTTACGTTAGACTCTTCTGAGAGAAGTTGTAATTGTTTCATAAAACTCCAGTATTCTGTCGGTATCATCTGCCCACAGTTCTAGCAAAATATCCACTATGAAGGGATACCAATTTGTATTTAAGAGAGTTCGGTAAACTGTAGATTTTAACAATCCAAAATTGTTACGTAAAGACCAAACTGAAGCATGAGGTTTTTTAACAACACTCAACATAACATTCTGACGATCATTTTCACTCATCGTCCTTGGCCGTTCTGATCTAGGAAAATCTTTAACTCTCCCAAATTTTCTGACTACAAACTACTTACAGTTTTTCCCCGAATATTTCATAAAGTAATTCAAGAAAAATACTAAAACCCTATACTGTTAAATTTGTCTCTAAAAAAGGACTATTAATTCCTTTAATTAAATATAGAATGTCTTGTTTAACAAAAAAAGTCAATGATATCATAACTTCAACAAATATAATAGAAAAAAATATGTAAAATTTTAAAATTAAAAAATCGGCCTGCCTTGTTTTTCCAGACTCTGTCAAAAACAAAATTATGAATTTTGTGCATTATTGTTGGGACACACTATATCTTTTGTCACAGTAACATTTTTAAGGCATATTTGGTGTAAATCTCGCTCTGAATATCTTGATTCTAGTCTGGTTCATATTCCAATGGATATAATTCAGCCTGCCTAAATACGTCTTGTCATTTTGCGTAGCATTTTGAAGCTTCTCTGGTATCTAAAAAATCTGGCGTGGTTTATGCGAAGAAATGCCTTTTGCACGTGCCTCCCTAAGCCGCTTCGTGCGAAGTATAAGAATCTCGTGGATAACCTATATCGTAAAAAATACATCATTTTATTATAAAATATACAGTTCCTTGGTTTGTGTCTATATAATTTACAATATACGAATACCTTTGTATTAAAACATCGTAATGACTTCTCTTTTACATTGTAATTATATAGTTTCTTGCTTTATTTAAAACTTATTTTCCTATCGTAAGAATTTTTGAATTAGAAATAAAAATAATAAACAAAAACATGTTTTTAATAAAAGTCTAAATTAAAACTGTTAGAAAAACAATATTTTCTTTTAAAAACTTAAACTATGCTAATAACGGTGATATAAAAACTTTTTTTTTTAATTTGCTAAAGAGATGATTATATTTTTTTGGATTTGGACTACTACTTTTGCGCCTAGTTTTAATCTAGTTCGACTAGTAGAAAATTCTAGTAGCACCTTAAACAACTGCCTGCACAGCCTGCTAGTGCCACTCACGGTGCGGTCATATCGAGTGCAGGATTACAAGAAATTTCAACATTAACAAGGACAAATTGGAAATACTAAATTCATTCGAAAATTTGTAAGATGTTTTTGCGTATAAGGCTCCTCAATTGGACTTAACTGAATTTAAAATTTTAATTTAAATTGTGGTGTCCCTTTCTCCCAGCATTTCCTTCCTCTATCCGTTTCTTCCCGAGAAATACAGCTGAAGAAAAGTTTGTTTAATATATCAAAACAATGATTGTGTCTTGCTGCTCCATATTAGGCCTACTACTTCTTTTGAACGTAATACACTACTTGTATAGAATCATTCACATGTACATAATTTATTTTATTTGCAATTTGTCCATTTTGAAACAAACGTTATCAAAAGCTCGTTGTTTAATATGAAAGCAAGACACGATTATATCACATTAGCTGGAAGGTTATTCGAAATATTTGACTTTTATTTTTTCGGCGTCTCTAGGCGATATTCGCCAGTTGTATCCCAGAAATCATTGACTTGATTGGGACTAGACCAAAATATGGCGGAACCTTGAAGAACGAGAGAGGTCGAAGGTGAGATAGTATAGTGATTTTGTTTGCATAAAAGAAGTGAACCATTTTATTGGTTAGACCATACATTGTAACTGTAGATTACGGGATGGGATCAATCTCTTTTGAAAATACTTCTCTCTAAATGTTTTTATTGTGCTTTTTGTATAGTTGTCAAAACGCCTCTTTTAGAAAGCTTGAATTTAACAAAATAACCTAAATAACAAAACTATTACAAACTGAATTGGCAAAAAAATACTGTTTTTTCTTTTGGTGTGACACAGTCTTGCAAAGCATGTTTCAATATATAATTTAATTTGGTAGAAAGAGTTCTCTATTGTGACAAATAGTAAGTTTACACTTAAAAAGAACTTGAGCATTTTGATTTACCTCCAATTTATAGCTTGCCGATATTTGACCTACAAACTACTGGAAATTTATAAGTCTATATACCAATATTTGTAGACCGTTAGTTTAAATATTTCAATATAAATATAAATTATAATTTCGATTGCTCAAAAACTAAATAAACTTATCAGAAAAACGAAGTCCAAATTTTGTTCAATTTATACTTAAAATTTATGTAGCAACCAAGTATGAACGCCAAAGCTTTTACTAAGGCTTCTGGGAAAACTAGAAAATACACAAATAATTATAAACTATGACAGCAGCAATTTTGATAACTGATTCGCATCATGTGCACCATGTTAGGTGAACTACTTTTCGATTCATAAACTTTTATAAAAGTTAACCTTATTTAAGTCTTATTGGTGAACTTATTGTCAAATGTTCAAAACAAACAATAATCCACATCTTCAAACATTTATTTTTTCGTATTTATTTGTATTAATAAAATTAAATATTTCATTTGACAGATTTAACAAACTGATGATTTGATAATTTTTTAATTAAAAAATTAGATTTTAAAAATAGCTTAAAATTGTCAAATAAATAATTTTACAAATTCAAAAAAATATTTAAAGAAAACTAAAATACTGCAACAAACTGTTATGATTTCCATTTTTTCTACTTCTTTTAACCTTTTTGATGTTTGCTTTGATTTAAAGCAATTTCAAGCTTGTATGCATGTTTGTTATTTGATATTGTTCCTTTACATAACTTATTTTACTAATAAGATGTAAGAAAGTATATTAAATAAATTTAAGAATATTGTATCGTAAATAATGACAAACGCAACTAGTGAAACCATAAAGCCAATATTGTTTCTTAAAAATTGAATAAAAATTGAACTGAACCTTATGGAATTATAACTGGAATTTGTAAGTAAATCGAGTAAACTGATAAATAGACAGTATGAGATAGAGTTTCGTGCACAAAGAGATGATTAAAAAACAGTTGTGATAGGATAAAAAGTACAAAAAAATGTCGAGCTTAGAAATTATGTCTAACGATAGGCTTTCAAATTTAGCTCAAAAAAAAGGACAGGAAGAATAATTAATATTTTTTGTTTTCATTTAGAAATATCAATGTTTATACATATGTTTAAGTTAACAAGTCGATATTTTATACCAAACCGATAAACTCTTTTAAGCAGCTTCTAAGTCAGTTTCGCCCTAAAGCCCTGTCAATGCAATTCCTGAAATTCGTGTAATTAAGACAATCCTAAATAATTAACAAAATTATCATTTATAAAATGCTAAAAAACACAAATTTTAAAAATCTGATATACAATGGAAGATTATTTAGTAGTTTGTGGATAAAATGAATGAATATATCAACTTCACTTATTTTTTATTACATTTTCCCATTTTCTTAATTTTCCCTAAACAGAAATACATTTTCATGGTCTATTAAGAACCCTCTTTATTTGTCATAATCTTAAGAATACTAAATCGTAATTTCATTTGTCAAAATCAGTGATTTATAATCATAAGTACCTACCTTATATTAGGTACAACTTTTCTTCTATTACTTTAAATCTACTCCAGTCATAATGATAATAAGAAATATCTTTAACTTTTGTTATTTATTTTTTTGATCCCAAAGTGGCATTATATATTCACACTGGTTTCTTGTTTAATTTACCTCTTAGTCAGCCAATATTCGACAACCCGAAGCCAATCATTTGAATCATCATCATCCAGCCTCAAATGTCCACTGCTCACCATAGGCTTCTTCCTCGTGTCTCCAACCCCGTCTATCTTGAAATGCCCTCATCTAGTTTTTTTTAGTCTTCTTAAGTCGTCAGCCTACGTGTAGATGGCTGACTGACATTTCTTTTGCCTTCCCTTGGTCTCCATTCCAATAACCTCTTTTTCTATCGCCCATCTGTGATTCTACCTATGTGTCTTGCTTAGCTCTACTTTAGTCTGGCTTCATTTTTAATGACGTCGGTCATCTTGGTTCTTCTCCTGATCTCTTCGTTTTTTATTTTGTTTCGCAGAGTTATTCCTAACATGGATTGCTGCATTCTTCTCTATGTGACTCTCAGGTTGGTAGCCGAGGTTTTTGTAAAGAAAAGTGTTTTTACTCCGTATGTCAACAGCGGGAGGACATCATTGATCAAATACTGTTCTCTAATAGCATCTGGCAGCTCACTTAAGTTTCTTTCAGTTTTTTATATGCTACCCACTCAAGACCGATTCATCTCTTTAGGTCATGGGTCTGATTATCCCTGCCATTTTATGTCCTAGGTATTTAGATTTATCTAAATTGGTGGGCAAGAAACCATTCGAATACTGAACCAAAACTTATCAATCAAAATGTAAGAAAGTATAATTCTTAAGTCTACTACTTGTGAGTTCATAGTAGCTTGAAGTTGCCAATTTTCTCTTAATAAAATTTGAAAATAACTTTGCTATAGATGAGAGCGATAATGGAATTCCTGGTAATAAGATTTTACTGCTTATTTTGCAAAAAATGAGCTAGTTTTCTTTTTATTGGACCTATTTCATTCTACAACATTCAAAAAACTTGCATCTTTGAAAAAGTTTAAATTTGCTGTGGAAAAAAGGTTGCAAAATTTTCCTCAAAATCACTCTTAGAAAACCAGAAAACTGAATTCAGGGTAGTAACATGTGTTCTAATTAGGCACTTTTCACTCAGATATCATCTCTGTAAAATGTTAAGACAGAGAAACATGCAGATTTTGCAAAAGTGCAGAGAACTTGGCTGAACAGATGATTTGAACCTACAGATTAAAGATCTCAAACGTGTCTGTTTAGAACCTCATCATACAACAAAAGTGGCTCCGACACTGATAATAGGCTTTCAAGAACAAGTTTATATCTTTTGGAATAAATTGAGCTATAGAGTATATAAAAGTTTTTTTAGATTGCAACGTGAAAAACTCTACGAATACAAAGTCCTTTGATATTTACTGTTTATAGTCCCTTTAAGCAAGTTACCCCCTCTCTTGCCGTACTTTCCATCCATAGGTCGATCCGATATATCCAATTCAAGCATATTCTAGTCCTAATAGTATATCCATTTTAGATTTAACACTACTAAGTTAGTGTTTTTATTATCTGATAAGGGTTTGAACCATCGATCCACTAGATCATTCACGGTGAAGTGAATACATTTCCTCCGCCTACAGCGTCTTTCTACTATATATTCTACCTACAGACTTATTATATCTGTTTATAAATAATTCAATGAATAATTATTTATAGATTTATTATATATTTTTTTGAACTTTATATTTTACATGCCACATTTATCTTGTTATAAACCTTTGCGATTTTATTAATATTTAAATATTGATCCGGTTCTATTTATAACCAAAGTTTTAGCTGATTTGTGGGAAAATAACTTTTCTATTTATTTTCATATCTCGCACCTATATTAGTGTAAAAAAAACACAATAAATAAAGTTTTACCATCTAGTAGTTTGTGGATTAAATGAAAAATTGATTTTAATTTATTTATAACCACTAGTTAGAAGTAGATGCACCAGAGAGAGTTATTTTCAGTGCATTTGAACACTTTGATTAGCATTTTAAACAAAGTAGTACTAAAATTATTTTAAAATAAATAAAAAGTAGTTGTATGATCAAGTGTCCCATTTAAATAAAAAATAGTATGTTTATATCCTTCAGTAAAGGTTTTATTGTATTAAGTATTTTATTGAAAAACATTTTAAAGATATTAAAATAGAAAGAGTAAAAATAGATTTTGAATTGAGGCATATATTACTCAGAGATGTATTTTCATCTTTTCCAAAATGTTAACTATAAATATATAAAAGCTCTTCATACATACCATTTTCCTGCACGCTCTGATTCTATCCCTCTTGATGTCCTTTTCAGTTTAAGTGTTGTGCTCCTGCTATTTAGTAGTTACTGGATATAACTGTAACTATGAAAGTTTCGAGGTATTGTTTGAATTGCTACCAGTGCACAACAGAAAAATTATTTTACGTACTTGTGTATTGATAACCAATATTACTGCACTACTTTTACATTACTTTGGCATTCAGCGAATGGTGTATCAATTCAACTGTACTATTTTCTTGATTTATTAGATTAATAAAGTTCAAAGTGAGCTGGAATTATTTTTCTGTTGAAACTGGCGCGAGCATTTTATTCAAACAATTCTTAGAAACCAGCGCTAGTCAGTGGTTTGCATGGTGCATCAGGTGCCACCGGAGGGTGCGTGGCCAGGCTGTGAATAGGCGCTCACTTAAGATTGTAAATAATACTTAGCCATAGAATTTTAGATTTTTTAACACTATAATAGAAAAATTTCTGATAACACACGATTCACTCAAAAGGCATGGTGTTTCAGAATACAAGTTGTTCACGTTTTACATGTTCACGTTTTGAGAGATGAGAATGTTAAGTTTGGCTATATTTTGAAATACCTTGTACACACAATGTAGATGAGCTGACACTACTTGTATAAATAAATTAATTCAAGACATTTATTAACAGTAGGTATGCTACTTTTAACATTTGGCAGTATATTGCAAGAATTTGATAATGGGTAATTTGAATAGGAATAGAAATTAATTCATTACAGTACTTCTCTTACTAATGCTGTAACATTATGTTATGTGTTTTGCAAAAAAAATGTATAACAATTTAAATTCTTCTTGGTGTCTCTAGTATATTATTTGACTATGTATCAAATGTACACAGATGTAAGTGAACTACAGTGAAGTGTCTTCCGAGTCTGACTTTCCAATACATGATTTTATGTCTACTCTTCCATGACCTAGGCCGGTTACTTAGATTAGACCATAATGTATAATAGTACAAACAAGAGTACACTTATCTAGTCAGTACTTCTTTTTTGCTGTAGCATGTAAGCTTTGATTTTATTTATATTTTTATAAATCTAGAACAGCAGCTTTTAATAATCGTTTATTAGATTTTCGTATATTATATCATAAAAGAGAAAATTTCGCAATATTTTCGACTGGTATGAAAGTTTATTGCCAGGCATGAGATGTCAGTCGAGTGATTTTGTCAGAATTTCATAAGCGAAAATTGTCAAAAGGCAACAAATTTGAATAAAACCGGAAAACAATTTTGCCGGTAAATAATTTTCTTTCGAATGATATTCGACAAGACTATTTCACCAGACAATTAATGCACCATATTAACGAAACATAATCTTTATTTATTTGGTAACAATATTAAATGTACAATTATTATAAGCTATAGTAGTTTGCCTATTCTTTTTTACCAAAGCATGATCTTGTGTATTATTGACCTGTAGCATTTGGAAACTTCAAGGTCTTCATTTGCTGTTTTAAGATTTTCGATCAACTTGTTGGTGACTGGAATCCAACTGCAGATATGGTTTTAGAGAGCTTGCATTTAAGTGAACCGTTAATTTAATTAACTTTCTGTTCAGAAACTCTTTGCTTGAACAAGGCTGACACGGCTGAAGATCGATGAGAATGGTTTGTTATTTTATGTTTTTTTGTGTCTATTTCAATTTTTTCAGCTGACATTTTTGTCCACTTAGATACAGTGTTGATTCTAAGTGGACAGTTTTTGAACCATAATCCATCCTTCCAGTTAGGGTGAACGGTAAGAAAGAGTCTGTCTGATAAAATATTTGTTCCCCTTCTTTTCATTAATTTCAAAAATAAACTAACTGGGCATAAATTTTCGTTTGATGAATACCTTACCAGCCATTTGCTGCTTGAGAAACTTTTCGATCCGCCTTGATATTTGTTTTGGAAAAATGCTCTTCTTATTTTTCTACTTCTTTTTATATAGACATGACTCTGTGTGTTTTTCAATGTGCCTTCAGTAAGTTGTCGTTCCATCGTTTTGGTCGTCGCTGGTTTTGCCGTCATTACTACTCTATTTGTTGTCATTCGGCTTATGATTGTTCCATTCTACTCTTCTATCACTTACCCAGTTCTTGATGTTCTCCACATTGTATCTACGTCGTATATATCTGTACTTCTAGCTCTGTCCCATAGTCTTTTACCATCAATTTTTCCAAGTGTTTTCATCTCTGCTGTTTCTAAAATCCTTTTTGTTCTCTCTACGGCTCTGTTTGATCCATTCACTTGATCTTCCACTTCAGTTTCGAGCTTTCCGTAGCTAGATAATGTGATGCCTAGATATTTAAACTCCATCACTTGTTCTATTATCTGACCTTTCAGCTCCAATTTTATCATCATCATCCTGTGTGCGCCCACTGCTAGACATAGGTCTCCCTCAGCTCTTTCCATCTGTCTCTGTCTTGTGCGGCTTGCATCCAGTTATTGCTAACAGGTTTCAGGTCGTCAGTTCATCTAGTTAGTGGGCGTCCTCTTTAGCGAGCTAGTTAAAAATAGTAATTTACATCTTAGTAAATTTGCTGTTGTAACCATGCATTTTGTCTTTTTTGTGGAAATTAACATGTTAAATTTTCTGGTGGTTATAATAAATTGGTGCAGTTACGTTGGATACGTTGTAAATCATCGTCACTTTGAGAGAGTAGTATTGCGTCGTCTGCATAGCAGATTATTTTAAGTTGTTTTTCTCCCATTTGTTATCCTTTTTTAGTTCTTACTTTTTGTATTCGTATTTGGAAAAAATGCTGTTGTATTCAATTCGGCCCGTAAATTCCCCCATACTATCAAATTCCTTCTGGAAAAAGTGAAACTTGCAGGTTACGGCTTTATTGCCTCTCCAAGCAAGTTCAAATGAGCAAAAGTGAAAAAACTTTTTTTTTGCTACATTGGGGATTTCCTTGTCGTAGCTTTGGATAATTTTTAATAGTTTTTCGGTGGATAATGCTTTTGAACTTAGTTTTCTTTTTTTCTTGTACACTTTGAAGCTGTCTCCGCTTGGTATCTCTGGCCAATCTTGCATATTTGAAAGATATTTTTGTGAAAGGGTTGATTTTTATGCCGTACTTTGTAAAATATTTTTCTTTTACTATTTTTGCTGTAGTATTCCATATATACAGACGACTCTTTATAGTCTTCGCCGTTGCTTTTTTTCATGTAAAAGGCATAATCCTTGAGAATTTTTGCTAGTTTCGTTATGGTAGTACATCTTTCAAGCGTAAAATTTCTCATCAGTGGAAACTCCGAAAATTGGGTCCAAATAGAGCTTCTTCACAAGAAGAGCATTCCAAATAGAACATTTTCCGAAATCAATTTTTTGATTTCTTCACCTGACTGGCATCCAAATCTTGATTTTTCGTCTGGATTCATTCTGTCCAAAATTGATTACGCCTCAATGACGTTTGTCAAACTGACAACAATAGAATTACCAGACACCAGACAGACCAGGATCTGTCATAATTTGGTCGCTGAGAAATCACGGATAGGAAGGAGTTTTGTCAATAGAAAACATGGCGTGGCTATGACGTATTATAAGTTAAAAATAGTCTAGTAAAATAGTCTTTTGAAAACCATTAAATATGTATCTTTAAAAAAAAATTAGGTACAGCAGTTGTCAAAATAAACAATATCGAAAATGGACATTACATTTATATAACGGTTGTTTGTTATAACTGGTATGTTCAATATTTGTATCGTTGAACATATTTATTAACAGTGGTTACTGCAGTTGGTGAAAATAGTTTATTTTATTCTATCGTAATTATCCAGTATTTGCTGATGGATATTCTAACATAAATACGTACTTCTGAAGCACGATCCAAATGGGGATTCAGATCAGGTGAGCAAGAGCAGTACCACCAGAAATTACTTTGTTTTAAAATATTTATAAAGTAAGGTTTTTTATATATACACATCGATTTAGAACGTCTTTCGACGTTGTCCGATACCTAAACACCATCTCTTCCTATCTTCGCAGTCGTTTGTTGTTAAATTTCTTTCGCTCATGGACTTGTTTACGCCGTGTTGCTATTCTAATCTGGGTCTTCCTCTTTTCCGTCGACCTATCGGTTGCCATTCTATTACTTTTTTGAGTCTTGATGCTTGATGTTGAACATGCCCATACCACCTTAATTGTTTCTTCTCTATATCTTGAGTTATATTTCCTTCTATTCCCATACGTTGTTTTATTACATCATTTCTGATTCGGTTTCGTCTGGAAATACCTAAAGATCTTCTCATTGCATCCATCTCTACTGCTTCTATTCGCTTTTTGTTCTTTTCACTAATTCTCCATGTTTCAGCGCCATAAAGAAGAGTAGTTTTAATCATGGTCTCATATATATTAAATTTCCTTCCTTTCGTTATCTCTTTACTCCACAGTATACCATTGAGACATCCTAAGACTTTCTTTGCTTGAGTGATTCGTTTTTCTATTTCCCCTGTATCAGTTCCTGTATTGTCAAAGGCAACACCCAAGTAGTCATAGCTCTGACAGCAGGAAATATGTTGTCCGTTTTCGAGGTCTATGTTATCTGACTCGTTTCCAATACAAAGATATTTGGTTTTTGTTGTATTGACATTTATTCCCCAGTCGTTATATTCTTCTATCAGTTTTCTTAGCATGTACTGCATGTCTTCCCTGTCGGTCGCTTGAACTACCTGGTCATCAGCAAACTGGAGTGTATATATACATTCATTGCTAAGCTCTATACCCATCCTATGTACCTTTCTTTTCCATCTTTCCAATGCCGCTGCAACATATATCTTGAATAAGGTTGGTGAGATACAGCATCCCTGTCGCAAGCCTTTTGTAACCAGGAATTCTTCCGTTAGATATTTTCCTGTTTTTATCTGTGCCTTTGAGTCTCTATATAGTTCTTGTACAGCATTTATCAATGTGTGGTTGATTTTAGATCTTTTCAACGTTGTCCACAGTTTTGTTAAGGGGATGTTGTCATATGCTTTTTGCAGGTCTACAAAAGTAATATGAGTTTTTAGATTCTTAGCCGATCTTTTTTCTATTATTTGTTTAAGACAAAATACGTTATCGGTGCACGATCTTCCTGCACGGAACCCGCTTTGTTCTTCCTCTTCATTGTGTTTATATTCTTCCTCGATCATATTTCTAAAATTCGTCCATACAGTCTGCTCAGGGTGCTGGTTACCGATATGCCTCTATAATTATTACAATTCCTTTTGTCCCCCTTTTTGTGTATTGAGGACATGTATGCCGTTCTCCATTGTTCTGGTACTGGGTGTCCATTTAGACACTGATTGATCACATAAGTTAATATTTCAAATAGTTTATGAGTTCCATTCTTAAGCATTTCAGCATAGATTCCCTCAGGTCCAGCGGATTTACGATTCTTTAGGGTCATTACAGCCTTCCTTACTGTTTCGATGTCTACCCTCGCTTCCTCTCCTTGTATATGTACTGACTGTGTTGGGGAGTTCACTAGGTATTCTTTTCTTGTCTCTGTCAGCAAGCTTTCATAGTGATCTTTCCATTGTCTTGGTTTTATGGTGTGTATGTGTGCTTTGTCTTTTCCTGTATTTTTTACTGATTGTATAAAATTCCGTACCTCTGTACATTGCTTCCCTCCGATGTATGTATTGATTTCTTGACATTTCTGATCCCATGTTTTATTCTTTTCATGTTTTATCATTTTTCGTAGTTGTCTATCGGCTTCTTTGTAAGCTTGATGGTCTTCAGTATTTTTTGTATTTAGCCATTTTAGATGCTGTTCTTTTTTCTGTTTTACCATATATTCGATTTCTTCGTTCCACCATATTTTGTTACTAATTTTGTTTTGCTGTGTCCCGAGTGTCTCCTTAGAGGCCTGGTGTAAACTAGCAATAATATTCTCGTAAATATCTGAAAATGTTTGACAGACAAACAAGTAAGGTTTTTTTGTATTTTAACCTTGGTTTCGAATCTTTAAAGTAAAGTATCATGTAAAGTAAGTTTATGAGGCATATGTACACCTGCAGATTTTGTAGTCGTAAAGAATTTATTAAATACTTCACTGTGAAGTGGTTACAATACAATAGTATCCCGCTTTTCAAAAACTAGGGATAGAATTATTTGTTGATTGATATACTTAACTATTAATATGTATGTACATTTGAAACGTTTCGTCTTTCTTTAAAAAAAATTAGTAAGTATATATTTAAACAGTCTACTTATAGATTTTTATCTAATATTTCGTTTATACCAAATTCGTCTAAATTATTTTTTTTAATAAAGATCTGGAGTAAGAATGTGTCCTGGATTATTGTATTTATAAAGGTAATTTCCTTGACAGGACATTGCGTTGACGCAACTTGTCTGCTGTCCATGCAGATTGGTTTTTCCGGCTATACCTTTGTAGTTTCTCTCTTTTGTCGCTATGGAGATACCAGCCATTTCTTTCTGAACTACACTGCAATTTTTACCCATATCTCACTTTATTCTTAGGTTTAGTCTTCTGGAGTATATATTACACTCTAAACCTTTTTCCATTTTGGAGTCATCGGTGTATATTCACTAGACCACCAGCTTTTCTATATTTTTGGCACAGTAGGTCTGAATAAAAAAGCTTTTTGTGTGACAATAACATGCGATATTACGTGACATCCTCACAAACTAATGTTGATTCCCCTGGCTGTACGTTATTTGGAGCCTTCTTTTCTAATATCACATTTTAACTGAATCAATTTTTCTCCTATCTGTTTGTTATATCTGTTTTTTTTCTTTCTACAAATAATGTATAATAGAACAAATACAACAATGCATTTTTTTTTAAATTACATAAGCATTCAGATTATTTTAAAATATCCCAGCCTTCTCGCAGTCTTTTACAATGTTACATAAGGTTTCAGTTTTCTGTATATGAGGCGGCTGTTCAATCAAGCACTTCTCAGTGATCCTCACACTAATGATTATCTCGTCTTTTTCTTATTCAGTCTGCGCAAATAAACAGATTCTGCTTTAGGCAGGCATGAACTGTCGCATGAAAGGAAGTAAGAATCTGAAGTAGGGATAAAACTGATTAGAATAATAATATCCCAAATTAAACAGAATATCCCTTCCTATAGTTGCATGATATTGTTATAGCTACTCTCTATAAAATGAGTTTAGACCTCGTTAGTAGTGTTAATCTCTTCTTTAAGCTGTTTTCATTATATATATATATATATATATATATATATATATATATATATATATATATATATATATATATGGAATATGTTCAATGGTTGAATAGCAGAGGTTTTATCGGTCAATAATTGGCAAATAAAAGACGTCAAACTTTATTGCTTTATTTGAATACGTTTCGCTTTTATTTTTAAAAGCATCATCAGTTCACTACAAATAAAAAAGATTTTAGCATATAAGTAAACAAACCAACAGGGTTCATACTTACAAAAACAATTTGTAGGGTTTTTTTAAAGATGTTATAAAAACTCTACGATAACTTAACATTAAAGATTAAAAACTAAACGGGAGAAACGAAACAAAAAATACAAGTAAAACTGTAAGAACATTAGTTCATTTAATTTTAACCGATGGCTTCATTTGAACGTTGGTTTAAGCTCTTTCGAGGGTCAAACCACACTAATCTTTTCGATTGTTTTGGATCGGCTCGTCATAATTTTCACATGTGGCTTGTTATCGTCCATGTGTTTCTTTGGAGTGCATGGTGCAGATTACGATTCTTAAGGGAAGTATCAAGCGGAACAGGGACGGACCTTTTTTTTAAAAAGGATTCATTAATTCCTTTTTCTTTAAAAAACAAACAAACAAAAAAAGAAAGAAAAAAAGAAGAAATTTGGAAAGAAAAATAGGATTGAAGTTACTGTCTTGTCAGGGTTTTATTTATTTTGTATGATGAGGGAATGATATATCTGACTCAAGTTGTCGATGTCGGTTCTCTTATTTAGGGAGGATGGATGTTTAAGAATTTGACACATCTCAAGGATGGATCGCTTATGATGATTTTGTTGTTTGCACAGTATTTTGGTATTCGTGAAGTCGATACTGTGTTTGGTTGAAATGGCATGCTGTGCAAGGGCACAAGATGGTTTAGAAATCCTAATGTCGCTTTTGTGGGTACGTTAGTCGACCTTGAAGGGAGCGGCTGGTCTGGCCAATGTAGCAGGAGTTGCACTCTGCACAGGGTACTTGATAGACGACATTAGTTTGTTCTAGAGGGGCCAATGGAGTTTTTGTCTTAGAAAATAACTTACCTAAGGTTCTGGTATTTTTTAAGGCTATTTTAATAGGTAAGTTTTTGAAAAGTTTGTTAAGCTTGGTAGTGATTTGTGGGAAGTACGGGAGCGAAGCATATTTAGTGGTTTGTTCAGGAGTGAGGGGGGACTTATTAATCTTTGTTAGATATGGACGCTAATGTTAGCCCATTGGGTGTTTCGGTAATGGACTGCCCATAGCTTTTGGAATATAGAAATTTATTGATGAAGGATGCCGGATAGGAGTTATCTATGAGAATAGACTTCAGTAGATTAAGAGATTCTTCTTTGTAAAGCGGGTGTGTCAACATGTGTACTCTAAGGCTGAGGGCTTGTACCAGGTTAAGTTTGTATCTGATTGGGTGTGTCGAATGGTAATCGTCGTCTATCAAGTACCCTGTGCAGAGTGCAACTCCTGCTACATTGGCCAGACCAGCCGCTCCCTTCAAGGTCGACTAACGTCCCACAAAAGCGACATTAGGATTTCTAAACCATCTTGTGCCCTTGCACAGCATGCCATTTCAACCAAACACAGTATCGACTTCACGAATACCAAAATACTGTGCAAACAACAAAATCATCATAAGCGATCCATCCTTGAAATGTGTCAAATTCTTAAACATCCATCCTCCCTAAATAAGAGAACCGACATCGACAACTTGAGTCAGATATATCATTCCCTCATCATACAAAATAAATAAAACCCTTACAAGACAGTAACTTCAATCCTATTTTTCTTTCCAAATTTCTTCTTTTTTTCTTTTTTTTTTTGTTTGTTTGTTTTTTAAAGAAAAAGGAATTAATGAATCCTTTTAAAAAAAAAGGTCCGTCCCTGTTCCGCTTGATACTTCCCTTAAGAATCGTAATTTGCACCATGCACTCCAAAGAAACACATGGACGATAACAAGCCACATGTGAAAATTATGACGAGCCGATCCAAAACAATCGAAAAGATTAGTGTGGTTTGACCCTCGAAAGAGCTTAAACCAACGTTCAAATGAAGCCATCGGTTAAAATTAAATGAACTAATGTTCTTACAGTTTTACTTGTATTTTTTGTTTCGTTTCTCCCGTTTAGTTTTTAATCTTTAATGTTAAGTTATCGTAGAGTTTTTATAACATCTTTAAAAAAACCCTACAAATTGTTTTTGTAAGTATGAACCCTGTTGGTTTGTTTACTTATATGCTAAAATCTTTTTTATTTGTAGTGAACTGATGATGCTTTTAAAAATAAAAGCGAAACGTATTCAAATAAAGCAATAAAGTAGTTGACGTCTTTTATTTGCCAATTATTGACCGATAAAACCTCTGCTATTCAACCATTGAATATATTCCAAATTTAATCAACGGTCGTATTTTTTACTATATATATATATATATATATATATATATATATATATATATATATATATATATATATATATATATATATATATATATATATATATATATATATATATATATATATATATATATATATATGCCCATATAACATAAGTATGGTTTGAGAAAAGATTAGGTCGTTGTTTAATAACTAAGGAACATGGTAAAATAAGAACATTTCTTATCAAGATTAAGATGAGCTTATTTTTAAATTGATATTTGCAGTAAGTCTAAATTAAATATTGTGGGTATGAGAATGCTCTAATGATGATTTTCCATTCTTTAAATATTCATATTTTCTTTACTTTACGTGTCCAGTTCAAACAGTTAAATCTAGTTTACTCAGAAAACGGCGATTTGAACGGCCGTGTTTATTGCGTGCAGGAGATCGTGTTTAGTGCAAGGTTTCTACAACAGAGGACAATTGAGTAGACGTGTTACATCTTGTACCGCCCAACTTTCACACAAGGTGTATGATGGAAACAAGCTGTTCCTCTCTAGTATTCAAATGGCGAGGAACAGCTTCTTTCCCATTGGCAAGACGAGTCCTTTCTGGTGTATCTTGTAGACATCTCGACTTGGCCAGAAAGCTTTTTCTCGATTTGAGTCTTCGTGTGATGGGCTGATAATCGTGGAGTGAATGTCGCGAATCTTGAGTTAGTTGCTCTCGTTCCACATCACTATCTAGTTTTCTTCGGAAATCAGGTGGAGTGGTATCTATAATGGGGTAGGGCTTATGTATGTGTGTAGGGCTCAAATATGCACTGATGATTATTGCTGATTCATTAATAGTTTCATCTAAGTTTCCAGAGTGTGCTGATGGTGTTCTACCCATACTGGAGAGACCAGTGCAAGTGTAGACGTTCTAAGGGTGGAAAAATGTGTGCCACACATGTAAATGTTAATGAAAGAGGCTCTTTCATTGACCAGTCTTTAGATATGAGTATTACTATCATGATTTTTACCAATGTTTTATTTGGTTGATAAATATTTACTCACATTACTAGTTTTATAGTATCTATTAACAAAAGTTGGATTCATAACGAAATATTTTAGTTCAACAAAATCACAGCAATAAAAACTATGGTTCAGTACTGTGTAAGTTATATTTAAACTTATAAACAAAATAATTTATCCATACAAGCGTCGCTATATTTGGAAATATAACAACAGGGTATATGTGGTAAAGTTGTATAAAATAACCAAATAGAAAACAATATCAAGTTCTTGAAAATATTCTGCCAAATTCAATGAATCAGTCATTAGTGTAAAATTGTAATAATTTGACAAAGCGCATTTAAAAGTTATTTTTGAATTATCAGAAATACTAACAATAGTTGCATGATTTTAGATTTTTCCTTATATTTTAACAAATAGTCTTTACACATAGTTTTTTAAAGTGTGATCATTCTACTAACCTACTAATAATCATGTCCAGTGACTACTCATTGCGTGTCAATTTGTGTTACACTGATTTTATGTGGTAATAATACCTTTTAATATAATATAACTGTTTTGTATTAGTTTTTGTTATTATAGCATATAATTGTGTATTTTCATCAACAAATAAAATTAGTCTCAAATACTTACCTTTTTTAACACGATTGCTCACACTGGTTTATATAACTGAATATAAAGAAATATAGAATAAATTATACAGAAAGTGACTTGTTACTGTATATTTCTGGATGTATCTCAGTAAATACGAATAGAAAAATAATAATTCTTGAAAGATATGAAATGTTTACACGGCCTACTTTATTTAATATTAAAAAATATATATATAGAAAAATTATATTGTATATGAAAAAACAGCTATAGTTTTTAACGGATATGTATGTTTTTTAATTTATTTATAGTATAAATTCAATAACAAACATATTTCATAGCTTGAAACATCAGGGATGCTATTCTAGGTGATTCCCATTATCAATATCATCATCATTTAGGATAAAGTTTCGTTTGTTTTGCTTAAGTTTCATGTATTTTTTCTGGAATTGAAACCTGACTTATGTCTTCTCACAACAGTTCAATTCATCGTTATAGTTCTTTCCTTTGGATCCTAATGATACTTAGTTCACAACTCTTTGTGAGTTTATTCTGACACTAGAATGTTGCCCGATTCTAATGCATCGTGATTCTATAACGTATGATGTTCTACTTAAATGCTTTTGCTTTGTCACATCAAAAATATTCTATGCAGATCTATTTTGTCATTATGACTGCATGTGAAAAATGCAAAATAAAATGTTTTAAGATGCACAAAAGTGTAAAGTTTTAGTTTTAGAAATTTATTGAAACAACCGTGTACTACCTATTAAAACATTGTAGACAACAGAATTAATGCTAATATTATACAAACATACATAATAAAACTGGTTGTGTAATACGAAAATTTCAACTTTATAAAATAACTAAGAACTATACAAATAAATTACAAAAATAATAGGTACAACTGTTAATTGAGAACGAAGCCACACGAAGCTTGAAAAAGCTACGTAAAGCTGTCCGTGACCAAACCATAGACATAATAAGAATATAGATATAATAGACAAGGCAGAGTACGCAAAATAGTATAACGAGGATCACTCGATCGGTAGTATATCTATCTCTCTTTAACAACGCTTGCGCATTACGCATATATGCTGCTGTACTCTTTTCATAGATCTAATAATACGAGAGATAGCGTTGGGTTTTCGTAGGAATTTTATACCCAATAAATTTTATTTGTAGCAGTTCAATATACTTCGATAGTCAGCAAAATGGGCATCTGTCGCCGCACATGCGATGGAGTTGGAGGTATCGTCAATTGAAAGACATAAAAATTTTTGTCTTAATAGTCCAGTTGTGATGGTATTTGACCTTGTATGGCGGGCTACCCCAAATTTTATTATTCTAACCTTTAGCGAGGATTAATGGTAGTGTAAATTTAAAATTTCGACTGAATTCCGTCATAGCATTAGCCGCCATCTTGAGTTTAAAGAAGAACCTGTTTTTGCTCAATATCTTCGTCATTTTCAACTTTTTGACAAAAGTGAAATTCGTAGATACTGAAATTGTGACAAATGCGATTTACTACGATTACTTTTTTACAATTTTTTTCGTGCAGTCGCTATTCTCCGAGTTAAGGTGAAAAATAATGGCAGATAAGGTGCGCATAATTATTGAATTATCTCGTTTATTATTAACTTTACGACACAATTAAGCAAAATTGACACAATAAGCAAAAATGGAGACAACTGTATTTTATATAATTTTGATTTCATTCATTTTTTTGTTAAAAAAATTAATATTAAAGGTCTTAGGTTCGTTTCTGTTTATGGCCTGCTGCTGGTGACATCAGCGTCTAGGGTTCGTTATTTGCTTGTACATCGTTAGGCTTGTCATAGGCATATGAACCTAAAGGCTGATTGTAGCACAAAAGTCTAAGAAATCAACATTGTATAAAGTAATATTATCTTTCCATTTTTGTTTATGTACATTTATGTCATAATATTAATAATAAACGAGACAATTTAATAATTATACTTAGGCACTATTATTCCACTTAACTCAGAAAATATCGACCGCACGAAAAAAATTGCAAAAAAAAGGAAAATATTGTAATTGTAACAATGTAAGTCCTTACTATTTTGTCAAAAAGTTGAAAGTGGCCCAGATATTGAATAAAAACAATTTCTATAAAATCAATCTCCACAAACTCTTGTGGTTGCGCCTTTACCGCATACGTACCACATCAAATATTTATTTTAGCAAATAATAAGAGGCCAAATTTGAATAAAATATAATTTTCTACATTTTTGTTTACGTACAATTCAGTGGCGGGCCTAGAATTTTCCTTGTGGAGGGGTTGGTTGGTCACCGAATTTTTTTTTATGCTACCTCAAAAATTTGGGTTTTAGTTTAATTTAAAGTACTAAAGATAGCAGTGCCAAAGCTTCAAGTATCTTTTATCCTGTTTATCAACTAAAAGCACTCTTTTCTAGTTGTGCGCAGTTGATTGTCGCACGTACCATACTCCGAAAGTGGAATACCCGCTGTAAGGCTGACGACATTTTTGCAACACTCCCTTCTCTTATCTAGATCTTATCTCTGTCGTTGGTCCGGTGGGTGTTTCTCTTCTTCTTCTTTCTTTTTAATTACTGTTCAGATGTCATTGTGATTACTATTCCATCCCTCCTTACTTCACATCAGCTTCACGATCATCTCTCTCACAGTCAGAGTGTTCATACCTACTTCTCTATACATTCTGTTTCTATCCACTGTACATCTATTACATTCCAGCATTGTGGAGTGACAGTATCGGAATATTCGCAGTATAGGCATTTATCTGTATTTGTCTTTCTGAACCTATGAAGATACGCCCTAAAACAGACAATCTACCTAGTTTCTTAGGCTCGGAATCAGCATTTTGGTCCACAGCAACGTCTTCAGTGTTGTTCTACTCTTCTTGCCATCTTTCCATTAATCTTTTCCTTTCTTCTTTTTTTTATGGCTGTTGTTATTCCTGCTTCCTTCTCTCATAGATATGTCTGCTTTCTACTGCTAACACTTGCAGAGGGACACAACCCGTGATAGTTCACAAGGCCGCCGCAGATACAGTTCTATAGGCGCATGTTACTCGCAACAGACTCGTTCTGTCTACTGTTATCATGAGCTTAATATTAGGTATCTATATCTAAATATAATGAAAAATATTACTTTAAATCCCAAAATCCCAAACTGTATTTAGGTAATAGTTTGTAAACAAATTAAATTTATAATAAAATGTCTAAACGGCGTTGCTTTAGAGCCATATGGTTTATTACTTCTTCTTCATCTATTTGAATGTCCTAATGAATAAACATCAAAGCTAAACTATTTAGTCTCTCTTCGCTAATACAATTTCTTAAATGAGTCTTTAGTACTTTCTACGATGAAAATAACCTTTCACATGTACAGGGCGTTACAGGTAATTTAATTATTAAATTAGCGTTTTGAATTTTTTGTATTGTGTGTGAAAGGCAAGTTACATTTTCGTATTATTCTTTATATATTTTTTATTTATATACCCTTGGGGGTTTAACCCCCTCCCCCTGGGTGCGCCATTCTTACAATTATGTCGTAAAGTTAACAATAGACGAGATAATTCAATAATCATGCACACCTCCCCCCTTCCAATATATTCCTTAACTCGGAAAATATCGACCGCACGGAAAATATGTATAAAACAAATAAATTGTAGTTATGTAAATCGCATTTGCAATATTTTCGGTACCTAGCATTTTGTCAAACAGCTAAAAATGGCGGAGATATTGAGCAAAACAGTTCTACTTTAAATAATATGGCGAATATATTCCTTTACTCGGAAAATATCACCCGCACGAAAAATGTGTATAAAATAAATTGTATGTAAATCGCAATTGCAACAATTTCGGTACCTACCATTTAGTCAAAAAGCTAAAAGTGGCGGAGATATTGAGCAAAATAGTTCTCCTTTAAATAATATGGCGGGTAACGCAACGGCAGAATTCACTGGCTATTTTAAATTTACACTACTATTGACTCCCTTACCCCTAAAGGGTAGAATAATATTTGGGGTAGCCCACCATGCAAGGTCAAATGCCATACCGACTGCACTATTAAGACAAAAATTTTTATACGGCTTTTAGATGCTGTCAACTCTAACTCAGCCGCAGCTGCGGTGACCGTCGCCCATTTTGCTGACTACCGAACACTATTCAACTGCTACAAATAAAATTTATTCCGTATCAAATTCCTACGAAAACACAACGCTACCTCCCTTAATATATGTTCACCGGCTATTTAACGTTTTCTACTGCTAGAGTCAAAGCTCATCTCGAATATTAGTTATAGACATAATAAAAAGATTCTTAATATTTCTATGATATTAGTTAGCTAGATCAGGCGCGTATGACAGACAGACAAAGATAGCCAGACCACTCAAAGTGATCGTTGGCGTTACACCTCTATGCATGGAGCGACACATACCTTATTTAAAATATTAATGGGAAAATCCCAGTAGTTGCCTGTACACCATCGTTTAAAAAAACATACAGAAGTTAAAACACTTCACCATTGTATTTAGGTAGGTATATAAAATAAACATGTGGTTAAAACTTTTTAAAACTTTTTCAAAGTGTCAAAATTTATGCAGTAGCAGCATAACGTTTTCGATCTAATCAGATCATCTTCAGTGCCTTATGTACTTGAAGCTAACAATGGAATTAGATTTCTATACCCGATAACCCATATATGGGTTACATTTTTCCAAACTTAAATTATGTGTTGATTCTAGGTCGATGACAATGGATAAATTAATACTTGAGGAACTACATGTCTCTCTGCTTGGTTTTTAACACGTGGTTCTTGTCCAGTTGGTCTGTGTCATCTAAACTGACAAGAACCACGTGTTAAAAACCGAGCAGAGAGACATGTAGTTAAAACTTACCGTAGACTAACCTTAAAAAAAGCTACGTTAAGCTGTCAGTGGCCAAACACAGGTTAGGTAAATAAATCTCAACACGTCGCAGAGATCGTCATCTGCTACAGAGATAGTAGTAGTTTTGTGGATATTTGGCGCTGAGGTTTCCGTTACGGACAGATAGATAGATAGACAGACAGAATAAGCAAATTACATATATTCATATTATTCAATAATGATTGGGTATGAAATAAATGTAATTACTATTAAGAAATAAAATGAATTTAGATTAGAAAGCAAAAACGTTTAAATGTTTTCTGGCAAATTTTAAGCTTAATATAGTAACTAGTACACAAGTTTTAATGATTTCAATAAGTTTTACTTGCAATTTCAGTCGATAGGAAATTTAAGTTGCAGAATATAGCATTCCATTTCCAGACGTAGGAAATTTAGATCGAATGAGAAGATTATTGCGCAAAGTTTGTTATATTTTAAGACAATAGACAAATCATACTACTAAAGTATCGAATTGGAACGAATATTATTGGACTATAAACTAAGATCTAGAGAATATCGTGATGTCAAATGTCGAATTTGGCTTAAAAATTGTTTCAATAGTTAGGCCCGAAAGTCCTACTGTTTCCCTATCGTTTGGTTATCTGTAGTACCTCAAACATCATTATTTCTACTAATATGTATGTATTATTTTTTGTTGTCGTCTTAGATTGACCTCAGCTTCAAAACATTGAAAACTAGATAATACAAAAATCATATATAATAAATGTTAGTTTATGACGTGAAGATGACATTTGAACACATCAAATGACAACCTAGATGTTAATGTTAGGATAATGTTCTTTTGCTGATTTAGATGCAACTCATCGCTTGTTTTGTACCGAATTACACAAGCCAAAAAGAACAACATTTATAGTTCAACCCACTGAGAAAGATAAAAACATTTTAAAGAAAAAAGGATTCCTACAGGTCTAAAAACCACCAATTCTTTGAGAAAATACATGAAAAATTATTAAGGTAGACACGAGAGATACCGAAATTCAAGAATATATAAGTTCACTTATGGTATATGCCAAAAGTATATATAAATCACTTGTCAAACCAGTGTCGTTGCGCGCTAACTTTATCTTTGATACCTCGAGTTTTTAACAGCTGGCAACCTTAATTTGCGACTATTTTTTTTCAGGCAACCTTATCATCATATTAAAAAACAAATTAGCTTTAGTTTGATATAAAAAACGTGCATATATGTCATTAGCAGAGTGTTTTATTTAAAAAAATAAATGAAGAAAAAAAATTAATATTCAAAAATAATTATTATTTATAAAATTAAAAATATTTGCGGTCACTTTTTGACTGACAACCTATTATGAATGTATTCTTCTCCTTCTAAATATGAGATTGATTAACTACGTTATGAACGTAGTGATCTTACAGTGGGATCTTATACTATTACGAGTCTATCTAGACACTTTAAGTATACCTATGGAAAGATATTTATGTTATCGTCTAGTCTGCTCTGTAAGTTTGTATTGTCTTGTAATCCATTAATGTATTTAGAGTATAAATATAAAATAAAATAATGTATTTAGAAATAAAAACAATATAATTTAATTTATATATTTTTTAAATATTTACATTTTTTAAGAGATTTACTGTTAAATAAAACAAGTCACTTTCTGTTTAACAACAAGTCATACATTTATTTTATTTATTATAAACTAATGGTGGCGTAATTATCAGACAACAAAATATACTCAACACTTTTGAAATCTTAAAATAGCTTCTAAACAATCAATATTATCATGAACACTTTTCGGTATGATAATAAACAATACTGCGCAATATCATTATCTGTTTATAGCAAAACAATGACATTGTTCAATAAACTAGACCATTTGTGGATCATAATAAAATTGTAAAAAATTGTTATATTTTGTGTCAATCAAACAGAGTTTAACACTTGGTAAATTAGTGCAAATCACATAATGTGTGTTAATATTCTATAAAACTCTAAATGATACATAATAGTCTCCCTTTATACCGTTTTGCATGGTAGTCGCTATCTCTTGGACTTATTAGATACAAGGAAGGTAAAAGGCCCGTATTATCCTATCAAGTATTATAGTATCAACCGACTATTATTACCCCTGGTTTTACTAAAGGTACTCATTTTATTCAGACTAAGTCGACCTGGGGCCTGTAGAGATTTAAAAATATCTAGATGTTCTCACCGACGCTGAAATTCGATTCCCGGCCTTCTGCGTGGAAGTCCAGATACTCTACTGCCTGAGCTTCCGGTTCTTCTAGTAATATTGTACCAGTTATATTTTGACAGTTGCACCGTAAACTAAAAATAGGGCTTCTTCATGTACCACATTAAAATTATCCGACGTTTGGGATCACCATGTCGAAGGCTTTTCGATCTTCTGCCACATGGAATAATTGTCCTGCATTTGATCTGAGTCCATTCACGAGTGGTTTTCAACCAAGAAAATCAATGTTTTCTTTCTACACCTCTACGGTCTTTTATTTTGCCTTTAAGGATCATTTGTAGTATCCTATATCGGGTTCACCTATATGTCCCAGATAAGACATTTTTTGTTGTTTAACAGTCTTAGCAATTCTCTATATTTTTGACCCTCATTAGTACTTCCTCATTAGTTTTTCTTGGGTCCAAGGTATCCTTAGTATCTATCTATGAATCCACAGTTCAAATGCTTTAATTTTGTTCATGCTTAATACTTTTAGTGTTCACACTTTGGCTCCATATCAAAGTACAGACTAAATATAACACTTTGCGATTCTTTATCTTAGTTCTACACTGAGATCATTGCAAAGAAATGTCTTTATTTTCGTAAAAGTAGTTTTAGTCACTGATATTGTGTGTTTTATTTCTATGTCTGGATCTAGTTGGTTCATTATAACAATTTCCAATTATACAATTTTGTGGACCTGTTTAACTTGGACTCTATTTAATTATTAATGCTCTACGTCTGGATATATGGATTGCGACTAAAGACTAAAAATTTGGTATTTCTTGAGTTTATTTTAACAACTTTATCCTAATCTCAGCAAGAGTGATGCTCATACAACTGAAAGAAAGACCAATCGACATCAATATAATTTAAGTATATGCACTTTCAACAGAAGGAACATAAGAAGAGGTAGAAGAACTTATACCATAGCATTAATCAAGTCGTGAAAAGCTTGAAAAATCAAGACCTAACAATTGTCATTGGTGACTTTAACGCCAAAGTTGGAGCCAGCAAAACATCATCTGCAATTTGACCATTTGGACTAGGAAACCGGAACGATTGGGGAGATACATTGGAGATTTTTTCGAAAGCAAATCAATTAGTAATAATGATCACTTGGTTTAAGCTACACCCAAGGAAATTGTACACCTGGAAATCTCCACAGGATTCTGTGGGAAGGATTATAAGAAATCAGATTGATTACATGCTAGTAAATAAGAAGAATAGGAACAGCTGTACATCTATCAAAACATACCCGTGGGCAGACATAAATTCTGATCATGTGCCAGTTGTACATCATGTTACAGTTGTAAGAAGGTTACAAGTAAGTCGATGAAGAAGTATGATGTTAGAAGCTGTTTTAAAAGTCATCTACAGAAGAATTTAACGAAAATGCGAGGAACAAATTGCGTCCAATCAGTTTGGATTTGTGAACGCCGTTGGTATGAGGGAAGCTTAATTTAGCGAGCAGGTATTGTTTCAGAAATATAAAGATGTAAGCTGGGATGTTTTTGCATGCCTGATTGACTACAAGAATGCTTTCGATAGAGTCGAAAAAGTCTAAAAGATATTGATGAAGGCATCCCAATAAATGGAGTTAAGCTCAATTACCTGCGCTATGCAGATGATACAATAGTGTTTTCCATTACCATCAAAGGGCTGTAAAACTGAATAAACAAAATAACGGAAACAAGTATAACATATGGACTGGATATAAACACCAGCAAAACCAAGCTAATGATCATCAGTAAGGAAAGCGTTACTGGAACAAATCTGTATGCGAACCAAATAAGAATTGAACGTGTCTCACAGTACAACTAGTTGTGAAATATAATCAATGAGTCGTGGAACAACACCCAAGAGATTAAATGTTGCATCGGAAAGGCAAAAAATGCATTCTTGACTATGAGCTCTGTGTTCAAGAATCATAACCTCACCCTAGAAACAAAAATAAGGCTCCTTAAATGTTACGTGTTCTCAATGCTTCTATACAGAGTAGAAACGTGGACATTAAAGGCGAAAACTCTATCAAAACTTCAGGCTTTTAAGCTATGGTTATACAGAAGGATCCTGAAGATACCGTGGAGAGACAAAGTCACCAACGAAGAACTACTACGGAAGATGAACACAACCGCGGATTTGGTGAACATTGTGAAGGGCCGTAAGCTGCAGTATTTGGTACATATCATGAGAAATCAAGGCAAATATAAGCTACTTGAGTGCTTTTTGCATGGTAAAATTTAAGGAAAAAAGGCCCCAGGACGAAGAAGAATATCCTGCTTCTGAGAGCATGGTATAAAAAGACCTGAACACAGCTATTCTTTATGGCAATTAACCAAGTCATAATAGCCAGAATAATCGCCAACGTCCCAAACGGAAAGGCACTCTAAGAAGAAAAAGAGTTGTTTCCTAAGCCCAATACGATCAAGCAGAATTTATAGACCTTCAATATTTTCTGATAAAATTACTGTATCGTATACTGTCCATAAAATATGCCTACAGAGGGAAAATGTGAAGTATTCTCAATATAAACAGTTTATCACAGTTTAACTAGTAGTGAAAAATTTTTTGTCAAGAAAAACCATCGAAAATACTTTCACTAGCTAGAAATACTGCCTAAAAATTTTTTAAAACTGTCGACTGAGAGCTCAAACTGCCTTCTCCAAGTGAGAAAAAATCTATATTAAATCAGTAATAGGTCTTCTCACCAGAAAGTTCCTGCATTCTCGATAAAATAAGTCAGATAATGAAGATTGTTGTTTCTGCAAAGATAAAAAAACCGATGAAACGTATACTGTGACTGCATGTTCTGCAAACGACTTAAAATACTTGAAGGCGTATATATCCTCAGAAATATATAGAACCTGCCCTGGAACACACGAAAAGTGATCTAAATTGTATAATTCAACTAGATTAGGATTATGCAGAAAAGATATTGTTGGGTCGAGGTACAGGAACTCTAAATAGATTATATAACCTTAGATCTACTACATAGCTTATAAGTTAACTGATATATAATATACAATCTACTAGTTAGGCAGCGTTGATTAGGTTTTTGTTTAGCTTCAGATGTAAGCATTCTCGATAGTTCAGCATTCTCAGTTTATTTAACAAATTTAAATACGAAAGATAATACTTTTTTTTTTCATTTTATCATCTCAATATTCAGCGTGAACACACCTTATAGTATATTAAGTATTTAATACACGATATGTGAATTCAAACTTGTTTTTTGAAAAACACTTTATTTTAACACAAAATATTAAAAAAGAGGTAAAATTACCAATTGTCTGGACGAAACGTCACCTACAGTTTAAAATAAATAACATTTAACATTATTTATTAATTAATTTGAGTAACCAATTAAATAAATATTAGTTAGTTCAAGATTATAAATTTTATTTTACGAACTATTAGCTAAAAGCTTTTAGAAATTGGCTGATTTCTGCTGACCACACAGAGTATTTGACTAAATTTTGAGGATATGTGCTCGAACAGTTCTGTAATATGATTAGTTTTAAAGAATTAGATAATCCTTTGCACTAATATACTTTTAAGAAAAATCGAAGTTTTAAATAAATAAATAATTTGATCCAAAGTGGATTAATTTACTTGTTAATACGATAAAAAGCAATGTTCTTACTACTTTTGTTGGCATAACAAAATACGATAATATTAGTTGCATTCAGCAGTCATTTCTGACACAGGTATTTTTGAAACAATGGATATTATCTATCTTTTGTATCTAATTTGAACAAAGTCATAAAAATCAACAATGTACTTAGTCCAAAATAGTTCAATAATAGCTCTAATCATTATACAGTGTTGTAAACAATTGTGAATAACTTTTGATACATATTTACATATTAATTTTTATGGCTTGGAACGTTGGTCATATAGTCAGTCACATCTTCTTCTATTTGCCTATTGGGAAATTCTGCCTTTTTCGGTTTTCTTGGAGTGTGCTTTTATATTATATTGTCGCTTCATTTTTTTTGTGGTCGGCCTATATTCCTTCTACCCAACCACGACTTGTCTCTTGCTATCTTGACTACCCTATCATCTATCTTTCTGCCTATACGATCGTTTCATTCTTTCTTCCTATTCAGTATCTACTTTTCTATCTATATTTTACACGTTGCCTGCTGTTCTGATTTCGTTATTTTGTTTTTGTTCCCTCAGTATTTTTCTCGTGATTTTTCTCAGTATTTGCAAGTCTGTAGTCTCTAGCTTGTATTTTGGATAAAACAGATCTGGTTTCTACAGTTATATCAATATTGTTTTTGTTTTCTGTGCTGAAACGACCATGTTTAGCTTCTTTGCTATTCTGTTAAACTTATGGACCAATCTTTGTAAGTTGTCTTTGTTTTCTGCTGTTAGCATGGCACCCTCTGCATAGTAAAGGATCACAATTTCTTTATTTTGCATCTTAATACCTTTACCTCTTAGTTATACAGTTTTTATTATTTTGTCCATTGTGAGTTTAACGAATACAGGGCTTAAGTGTTTACATAGGTCTTGTGTTTCCAAAAAAATTTATAACTTTTTTTACTCCATAAGAAAGTATAGTATTTCAAGAGTATCTACACCAAATTTGAAGTAAATTTGCGCAGTATCAAATACCGCGCGGTAGGTACGTGCACTATCATTTTAAAATTTAAAACTCGTTTTTCTCGAAACTTTGTTTTTTGGTACGGCAGTTCATGAAACTTTGTGCAGTTCATTTTTATAATATTGTTTCATAATTAAAGTAAGGGATTTTCAATAGGTTAACTTGTTCTTGTTTTATACGAAAAACACGTTTGAAAAACGATCAGAATCGGAAAAAATAAACTTTAAACTTAAATCTTTTTAATCCCTTCTTCCAATTACTAAAGCATACTATAAAGATAGACTGTGCAAAGTTTCAGCAAAATCGATCGAATCTTTGTTTTTTCGTGTGATGAGAAATCGTGCCAACCGCACGAAAAAACAACGAACGTTCTTTTAAACTGAGAGGGCACTTACCGACCGCGCGGTATTCAAATAGCTATAATTTCGGTAATATTGCTCGAATTTACTTCAAATTTGGTGTGTATATTTTGAAGTACTATATAAAAAAAATATAAATTTTTTTTGAAAATACAAGACCTATGTAACCCCTTAAAGAGTCTTCCTACCTTATACCTGTGCTTGTGTCTATTTCCCCTATAGCTGTCCATCTATTCTGGCCTGAATTTTGTTTACTTTGTATATATCTTCAATTATATTAATGATATCCAATGGTATTTGTCTATTGTATAAAAGTTGAATAACGTCCTTTAGCCTTACTATGTAAAATGAGTTTTTTTAGTCAATCAAGCAAAGGAAAGTAGGTCGATTGTTTTCTAGTGCCTTTTCCGTCATTTCTCTTATAACAAATACTGCTTCTGTACAGAATCTTCCGCTTCAGGTAAAATATTAATTCCTCTAATAGTTTTTGGGATCTTTTTGTCACCTTTTTTAAATATCAGGATTGAAACGATTATTTTCCATTGCTCATAGGATATACAAGGTTAATTTTTAGTATTTAGTGTGAGTACCGGGTATATGCCTTGTATAAAATAAAGTTGTCTTTATTGTCTTTAGAAGAAGTCGCTTATTATATACCAATGACTGCATTATCTCGGGTGAACACGTATCCGACAAAGATGAGATTTTTTTCATCTCCAGCCAGATTTGAAACCTTAACATATGAATTTTTTAACTTAGCAAGTTAACACTCTTAACAGCAAGCATATAAGATATAAAGAGCCGAAGAGGTGCAAGCTACGGATCTGACGATCTCCCAGTACAGTTAAAATATAGACGCAGAATTCAGATAAACAGGAGGGACAAACAGGAACAAACAACAAAAAAACTAGATATACAAAAATTGAGACATCAAGATATAAAACAAAACCATGGGTCAGAAATAACACAAATACTGACAAATACAGGCAGTCTAGGCATCGAACAACATTGGGAAGAAATCACAACCAAAGCATTTGAGGCGTCAAGAAAGATCATGGGCAAAAAAATTAAAAAAATCAACTAGAGAATGGTTCAATTACTAGTGTAAAGAGTAAATACAGAAAAGAAATCAAGAACACAAGAAATATACGGAAGATAGAAACAGAGAAAGAAGAGCAATCTACGAAGATGCAGGATAGAGGGCTGATAAAATATGCCGAAAAGAGAAAAGAAAATACAAAAACGGTAATATACAGAAAATGGAAATTTTTTTTAAAGCAACGATATAAGAGAAGGGTATAAAAATCTACGCAATTTAAGAAAAGGATACAAACAACGAAAAAATCTATGCAGTAATCAAGTAGGGCCAATCACTAACGATACAAGAGAAATAAAATCAGTCTGAAAAACCTATTTCCAAACTCTTTTAGGGACGCAAGAACATGAAGAGCATATGGACATGCATCTCGTTGAGGAAGACTCCAGAAATATTTAATCCCCGACGAAGTGAAATAAGCAATAGAAGCACAAACAAATAACAAGACCCCAGGTAATGACAACATCCCCTCTGACCTATATAAATTAGGTGACGAACGCCTCGTAGGACAAATAAATATGCTTATAAACAAGATTTGGAATAATAAAAAGATCCCTAGCGACTGGAAACTAGGATTATATGCCCAACCTATAAAAAAGGTAGTCAACTTGAAGGTGAAAGTTATCGCGCCGTAACCCTCTTGTGAACAAGCAAGCAAGCAATGGTTTAACCCAGCCTGAGAGACTTGCATACCCCTTAAGTATGACATTAGGGTAATACAAATCATTAGAGCGTGCGTACACAGTTTTAACTTATATTCTATACAAACAATAATTAACTGAAAATATTGTCGGGGAATATCAAACTAATTTTCGACAAGGAAAATCTACAACTTACTAGATATCGACAGTGAAATAAATTATAAACAAATCGTGGGAATCTAATATTGACGTCCACAACATATTCGTAGATTTTAAATAAAAATAAATTAAAAATACATCCGACTAGTAAAAGCAATAATGGGTTCGTTAACAGCATCTGTCAAAATACAAAATAAGCTCACTGAGAACTTTAAATCGTTACAGAATTAAACCAAGGAGACAGACTGGCACCGACAATATTTAACCCGACTCTCGAATATGTAATAAAACAGTTAAATATAGCAAAAGCTAACTTCCTAACAAACAAATTAATACAAATTGCCGCCTATGCCGATTGCATTAGCAATATGTCTCGCAGAATGGAAGAGGCAGCAAAAATATATTCACAATTAAAAACAGGGGCAAAATAGATCGGACTTCAAATAAATATTCAAAAGACAAAAAGCTTACCCAGGCAAGAACTAGGGGAAACAGATGCACAGTTTAATTAGAAGACGATATTAAAACTGTAGAAAGTTTCACATATTTGGGAGTTGCATTAAGCATGGATGAAACAGAAGAACCAGAAATTCTAAAAAGAATAGTAAAGGGAAATAAAGCTTATTTTGCATTCGCCCATTTGTTTCGCTACAAAAACGCACACTTAAGATCGAAAATCAGGGTCCAGAAAACTAGTATCAGACTAATGGTATGTTATGGATGCGAGACATGGATGATGACAGCAAACACAAAGAGAAAGCTGGAAGAATTTGAAAGAAAAGTCCAAAGAAAAATATTTGAACCTATTAAGAAAAACTGAGTATGAAGATAAAGGTATAACCAAGAACTCTACCAACTGTTCAAAGAGACACCGATCTTAGAATTAGTTACACTTCAGAGACTTCGATGGGCTGATCATGTAGTTAGAATGAAGACCGAAAGATTACCGAGAAGTGCCCTAGATAGTAAAATGCAGGGCTTAAGATCAAAAGAAAGACCACGGAAAAGGTGGAAGGATGATGTGGCAGCAGACGCGCAAAATATACTAGACGAGAACCTGTAGAAGATCGACGCGCAAGACCAGCAAGGTTGTAGGCATAGTTAAAGAAGGCTCGATTTGGACTGTAGCGCCATTGAAGAGATAACACTTTTATCACTGCTCTACCAAAGTATTAATATCTAAATTATAGTTAAAGATGCCAAGTGAGTGACTAAATTAAAGTAAAAAATGTGTCAAAAGGACAATAAATATGGTCTGGGAATATAAGTGATGAGTGTTAGATTTTTTCCAGTGGTTGTGGATATGCTTTATGATGACCACAGTATACAGTCACAAAACCAAATAAAATATGATAAACGGAATTGAAAAAGATCATCTTCTGTCGAACATATATGAGCCAACTGCTTTTTAACCCTACAATGATCATCAGCCTCCCATCTCTCTATTGTCCTAATAACCTTTCGACTGTGGCTTAGTAGGTTTATTGTAAAGTGGAGTGAATGCTTCTTGATAAATTATTTAACCTATCTCTGTGGTGCTGCTTTTTTACACCCTCCGAGTGACTGATTTTGCACACATTACGTCAATGGCTACATTCTTCTGTTTGTAATTCTGATAAAAGGCAAAGACTGTGTAATAGTGGACTGCATGTTTTTTTTTAATCATGCCATCTCATTTACATTTGTAGAAAAATGTCAGTATTTGGTTGTTCTTAAATTGATTTGCACATTTTTGGACTGAAATTTTTCTTTACTGTTTTACTTAAAATACAATTATAAAATTTTACTATTTCTTTAAAAAATATTCTTTTATGTTTTTATTAAATTACTTTTTTTATCAAATGTTTACCTAAACGATTATAAAATACCTCACAATTAGATCATTCCTGGTGAGATACTGGTTAACCAATCATTGGAGAATTCAGCTAATTATCTGATTCCTTATTAAACCCAAACAAAATGAGATATACATACATTTGTTTTGCCAACAAAAATTTAATACATTTTTAATACCTTTTAATAAAAGCTTCGATTTTGTAAAACACCCCTTTTAACAACCCGTACTAATTATTCTATTTCTTTAGGCACATAGTCGTATGCGGGCATATTACATATGAGTCTGTTTCGCATTTTCTAAAAGACTTTCTTCACGAAGATAGAGAAGATGTAGATGTCGAAGTAGTGTTTTTACATCGGTAAGTTTTTGATTTATTACTTAGATATTGGCACAGTGACTGTGGTAATGTTTTAGTTTTTTTTGTATGTTTAACATTGTTTATATACAGGGTGTTTCCATAATCTACCAAAAAAACGATAGAAGAACTAGGCCTAGTTGCTGAATAAAAGACGTTTATTTGATGAATTTTTCATGAAAATACTTTATTTATTGTACGAGTTTATTTATATGAATATACGAAGTTGTTGTTCATTTATATGGATACGTTTTATCTTAACGTAACATTGCTAGTCATGGGACAATACTCAAGAGATTAAATGTCGCATTGGAAAGGGAAAAAGTGCATTTTTGACTACGACCTCTGTGTTCAAAAGCCATGACCTCACCCTAGAAACAAAAATAAGGCTCTTTAAATGTTAGGTGTACTCAGTGCTTCTGTACGGAGTAGAAACGTAGACATTTAAGGCGGGAACTTTATCACAAATTCAGGCTTTTGAGCTATGGTTATACAGAAGGATCCTGAAGATATCATGGACAAACAAAGTCATCAATGAAGAGGTACATTGCTAGCACGATAATGTGTCTCTGGACTATTTTTTAGACCGTTGGTGTAGTTTTTTAGACTTCCTTTGAACGGGTGGTTATTACGTCTAATTATATATAACCAAGATTATTACTCTATTAAAAAGTCGGTCGTTTGTTTAAAGTATCAAAATTACCAGCGGAAATATTGTTACACAAGACCATAAGACAGAAATAACTGATACAGTGATAAACACGGACAAACTAAACAGTATTCAATATTAGTATTAATTAAAGTCAAAGATATTCAAGCTACTTCAAAGACTCTAAGCACAAACAAGAACAAAAAAAGGACAATAAATATGACAAAGGTAATATTAAAATCTTAAGATACGAAAGTTAAAATAAAACTTTCACTGGGATGATCTGACGAAATCGTATAAATTCCTTCGAAATTGAAGACTAGAATATAAACTCCAACATGAAGTTTTATAGAAAACCAGAAGAACAAACAACTGGCTAACCGACAAAAATAAAATCAGTTTTGAAAATTAACGGCCAAAACCAATGTGTACGAAACATAAGAACGGGCATCTGAACTTATAAGATCTAACAGGACTTTTAATTATTAGAACGATCAATCAGTCAATATACGCTAAATAACAAAAATATACTAAGAATCCACAATCTTCTTACTGGATTGCACAAATTAGGTTATGACTACTTAGCAGCATAAATGTACTGATGTAAAATGAATGGAAAATACCTAGTTTTGAATAACGGTAACCATTTGCCCAATCCCCAAAAAAGAAACCAAATAAAATGTAAAAACAATCGTGACACATTTATTTTTTTCCATCCAGCGGTAAGCTGTTGACAATTAATTTCTAATTCAAATTAAAAAAAAATCGTGTCAACATGACACTGATGTTTATTTCATTTTTTAAATTAGATCTATGGCTCAATTAGTAAAAGTTACATAATATTCCACGGTACTTCAACGTCCTGACTCAAAAAATGCGTCTAGTAAAAGCAACGATATATTCAACAATTGTAATGGCTCCCACCAAAAATAAACTTTTTGAAAGCCTGCAATAATACAAAAAGACTACATCAGTGCTTAAATAAAACTTTTTAGTGATGTCTATAGTAAAGAGGACAGCGGACAAAAAGATGCGACGAATACATGTTAATTAGTCTGTTGAGCCAAACATTGAACAATTTTTATCGCAATATTTACGAAAGTACAGGAAGTCATTGCGAAATGGACCTAGAAGAAACCCAGTTTGGATTAAGGAATGTGCTCGGTACACGTGAGGCACTTTTTGCTTAAATGTACTCCTCCAAAAATGCCACAATTAACGTGAAGATATTTATGTGGCTTTCATCGATTACGAAAAGGCTTTTAATAGAATACAGCATGGAACGCTTTTAAACATACTAAGGACCAAAGGCATTGATGGTAGAGACCTACGTATCATAGACAACTTATATTGGAAGCAGAAAGCAGTCGCACGAGTCGATGGGAGATTAACTGACGAATGTTACATTTAAAGAGGTGTCAGACAGGGATGAATTCTATTCCCGGTGTTATTTAATATCTACTCGGATATAATTTTCAAGCAGGCTTTGTAAGATAAAGACTTTGGAATAAAAATCTTATATTGGAAGCAGAAAGCAGTCTCACGAGTCGATGGGAGATTAACTGACGAATGTTACATTTAAAAAGGTGTCAGACAGGGATGGATTCTATCTCAGCTGTTATTTAATATCTACTCGGATATAATTTTCAAGCAGGCTTTGTAAGATAAAGACTTTGAAATGAAAATTAATGATACGCTGATGATACTATTCAAGAGCCTTCAAGAATTACTGGATTGCTTAAACACGACAGGAGGGGAAATGGGTATAAAAAAGAATGCTTTTAAGACAAACTTTATGATATTTAGTCACCAACATCACGCGATGCTACACTACTAGTATATCAACAAAACATTGCGAGAGTAACTCACATCCGGGATTCCACATTATAGATCAACTAGAACTAAGTAAAGAAATAAAATACTAAGCAGCTTGCACAACATTTCTAAAAATAAGATCATTCTTTTGTAACCATAGCTTAAACCTAAAATTACATCAAAGAAAGATGAAATGCTATATTTGGTAAGTGTTTTTACATGGCACCGTGACCTGAACTCTGAAGGCTGATACGAATAATTACCTATAGGCGTTTGAGATGTAATTGCATAGAAGAATACTCCTAAAACCGTGGACAGCGATGCAGACCAACGAAGCTGTGTTAAATAGAGCAGTTGCCCTTCGCAAGTTAGTGCAAACTATTAACATTACAAACATTTTATACCTAGGGCATATTCTTAGAGAAGATCAGTCCAGAATCCTTCAGCTTATCATAAAAGGTAAAATCGAGGGTCGCAGAGAAATTGAAAGGAAGTAGATGTCATGGCTCAAGAACATTTGCAATTGGTCAGCAATAGGAGGTGTCGAACAACTATTCCGATTAGCTGAAGACCTTAAACAACTCGCCAATATAATATTCAACGGTAGAGAGACCTAATATGGCACCGAAAGAAGAAGAAACTAAAACACGATACACTCGTTCCAAAACTGTTCAACCTTGCTCTTTAATCTTACTCTAATTATAGAACAGCAACAAAAAAAACAATCCTGCCTGCCGCATATACCGATGACATTAACATTGTTTCTCGAATAGCGGAGGAAGTGCCGAAAGTATATACACAACTGATAGAAACATAAAAGAAATTAGATTACCAATAATTCTACAAAAGTAAAAATACTAAGACAAGAACATGGCTAAATAGAAACCTAAGGTAAGTTTCACTACCTAGAATTCTAATCTAATCACAGAGGAGGCAAAAGAAACAATTAATAATAAAGCAGCTATAACAAATTTTATTTTTCACAGACTTTCATTGAGCTCTTGAGCATTGAAGATTAAGATGTTCTACAAAAGTATCTGTAAACCAATAATATATTAGGAATACGAGAGAGGATAACAAAAAAGTTCGCGTAATTCGTATGGGTGAATGCATTAAGGGTTAGTAAGCAACCCTTACGATTGAAAGTTTTTTACTTAGAAAAATCTTTGTATGCACATATTGACAAAACTCCTTACTTAGTTGCTAAGTTACATATCGTAGCCTTTTTATTTAAATTTAATAAAATGGCCAAGTGAAATCTTAATAGAAAAAATATAAGTACGAAACTAACGCTACACAGAGACCGTCTAAGTTTCAAAGTTACAGATAATTCAAAGTTCCAACATTGAAAAGAAAAAATACCCATGTTCGTCCGTCTAAAGATCTGGTCTACTGGCAAGTATCGATCCCACCTTAAACCGATAATCTCAACGGAAATAAGAGCTCGTGAGACAGTCATAGCGAAATACGATTACCTAATAAGACTCTCGGAACTCCAAGAGAGTTCGTTGCCACCTTTGACTAAAAAGGATACCGCCTTAGAGGCGTTCAGGCGTAATCTCACGGATGGTAGCTTCGCACCACGAGTAAATGCGTCAACCAAATGTTCGAACCTGCGGTTCCTTTCGTACTGAGCAGGATAACTATCGCAACGATGAGTCATCAGTAGGGTAAAACTAACCTGTCTCACGACGGTCTAAGTCTGTGTCCGTCTAAGTTTCTGTTATTCTTAGCAGAATGACAGAAACAAACAAAAAAAAATGAGAAACAAATATTGGAAAAGTGATAAAATTAATGAATGTATCACATAAGTAAATGTTTGAAGGAATATACAAATAAAACAGTTGGCTATAAAGCTAAAAATAATGGTTAAAAAATAAAAAAATATATTAAATATAAACTGGTAGAGCATAGTTCAGAACTGAACAAAAAAGTACAGAGATAGAAGATAAATATAGACATAGAAGAAGATATAATATTTAAGGAATGAGAAGTAACATAAAATACAAATACACTGAAATTGTCAATAAAAAATAGATAAAGTACCAATCAAAACCTTGAAAATGCCGAACTAAGACGAGAAAGAAGTAAACATTTGGGAATTTGTTTCTAACAAATATACGGAGCATACGTAGCTTTTTCAGATGTTCCAAAATTTTATGATAGAAGTGAGATAAGAGTTATTCCGAATAAGAGCAAAATGCGAGACATTAGTCACAGCAGACCAATATAAGTAGCCAAAAGGTGAATGTGGATTTTTGTTTAAATTATAGATGATAGTTCTTCACGTTAGATTTTATTAAAAGCCTGGCGAATATTCAACGATATAGGTGATCAAATATTCTTTTGTTTTATTCTGTTCTATTGCTATATTTGTTTATAGCGATATTATATTTTAATATATTTAACTTTATTCAATTGGTCATATAAAGATATAAAATTTTTAAATTCATATTATATTTCAATAATTTTACTTAAAAAGCGTTTCATGACAAACTGTCAAGTTAATTAGAAAATATTTTTTAATTGAAACTAGTTTAAAGCAACATCTACACTCTTGCCGAAGTAATTACATAAATATCTCATGGAAATAATATGTTAATATGAATGAGAGATACGTAGCTTCTGATTCCAATAGATATAACGTCGAAAAAGTTTCCATTGGAGTCCCATTCCCTAGAAGTTTGCGTTAGCTAAGTTAACACCAAAACCTTATCGTAGTGAGATTATGTGGAACGAGATGAGACGAGAATATCATTGGTACTCTCGGCTTTAGAATCCTTTTGGTAAGATTGTAGGTGTAGCGTATTTGTTTAATGAAAATATTTTCTAAACAATTTTATAAACAGAATATAGCAATGTGTGACGTGTAAAATACATCGAAGGATATTTTTAGAAAAGAGCCAGATTTGGAATTGGAAGGTCTTCTGAAAAGGCATTATACGACAGTGGAGTTTTTTCAGGGAACCATGATGAATGCAGTTGACCTTGAAAGAGTCAAGGTATCATTTAGGGCTTTGAGACTTCGTTCGTGAATGATATTTCAGAATATAATTTTTAATTTGCTTTATTTAGCAACATACACTATAAGCTTTGCACAATTTTTGTATCAATACCTTAAGATGGAAATTTTTGTTTAAATATATTAAAAAACTTATTGTCCAATTATACAACCAGCATGGTTTGATATCTGTATGTTTTAGTAGCAAATTACTGCTACTAAAACAGCTTAGAGGTATTTCCATTTTGCCCAACATAATTTTTTGAGATACATATTTAGTTTTCTTAACTTTCCTTATAGTCTAAGATCCCACAACAGGATCGCTACGCACAGAACGTAGTTAATGAAACTCGCATTTTTACATATATTTTAAATTAGCAAAATCCATTGATAATAGGTTGCCAGTTAAAACTTGGCAGCAAATATTTTTAATTCAATAAATAGTAGTTTATTTTTGAGCAAAACTTTGATTTCGTTCATTTATTTTTTAAATAAAATACGCTGCTCATGATGTACATTTATGTTTTTTTATATCAAATTAAAGCAATTGTTTTCTTTAATATGATGATATAAGATTGTTTGAGAAAAAATGATCGCAAATTAGGGTTGCCAACTGTTCAAAACGCGAGGTATCAAAGATAAAGTCATCATATTAAGAAGAAAATTAAAAAATTAGTTTTAATTTGATATAAAAAAACATGCATATACGTCATGAGTAGCGTATTGACAACCTATTATTAATATATTCTTCTAATTTTAAATATATATAAAAATTAAAGTTTGATTAACTACGTTATGAAGTGGGATCTTGTACTAATATTTAATTAATTATCTCGCTCTGATTTAGTATATTACATTGTTCCATAGAATAACATGACATTATATATGCCTCTCTAGAATAACATGTGAATTTCGTTTTCTTCGATTGTATTTATTTTCATTTTACCCACCTTTCTTAATATTTTGTCTATGATGACATTTAATAGAATGGCGCTCAATGCGTCTCCCTAGTGGATATCATTTTAAGTCGTCTTAGATTAAGTAAGTTCCTCGTTTATTATCGCTTTAGCTCGGTTTGTTGCATTTTATGCTTATACATTATTTGTCAATAGAAGGTCTAAGAACATCTTTGAATTGGTCAAATTCTTTTACAAAGCTAATTTAGTATCTGTAGGCCAATTTATTATACTCACTTGATTTGTCAGTGATATTTATTAGAGGTAGATTGTCCGTACAGGACCTATTTGATCTTTTGTTTTGCAATGGTGGACATTTTTTAAAATCCCAACCAGGTTATCGCATCACTAGGTATGACTGGCATGTGTTGGATTCAGAGTACAGGAACACATCCGAGCTCATTTCCCCTTAGAAGAAGGTCCTGCAAACGAATGTCTTGCTGTTATCCTGCTTGTGCGCAGTTGACTGTGTACGTACCAGACTCCAAAAGTGGAATGGCCGCTATAAGGCTGACTCCCTTCTCTTATCTAGATCTTATCTCTGTCGTTAAATCTGGCTGCTGCTTCTCTTATTCTTCTTTCTTCTTAATGACTGCACGAATGTAATTGTGTACAATATTCAACCCTTCTTACTTCTCGTCATCTTCGTAATCATCTTCTTTGCAGTCACAAGGTTCATACTGTTTCTCTCCACTGTCCATCTATTATACTCCAGCATTTTGTGAGTATCAGTGTCGTAGTATTTGCATAGGCATTTGCCTGTATCCGCCTTTTCAAACCTATGAAGATAGGCCCTAAAACAAACGTGTTCTGTGAGCACTTGCGTCTGGAAGTAATCCAGTTGCCTGTGACCACAGTTCACCCAGTCCCTTATGCTCGGAGTAAGCATCTTAGTCCACTGGGCAACATCTGTCGTATGGTTTCTGCCCATTGCTCTTTCCCTTTCTTTATTTCTTATGGATGTAGTCAAATACTCCCTTCTCTCATAAAGATGTCTCCTTTCTATTGCTAACACATCCAGAGGAACACAATATATGATATGGGCGGTAGAAATACCGACTGTAGGTCGGTATTTCTACCGCCCCACTCCAGACTGATACCGTATAGAGGACGACTGACTGCACAGCACCGTGTAGGACCCCTCCCCTTTCGAATTTGGATACTTCAGGACGCTGCCCGTATGTTTTACCCGAAATCGGAGATCCGGCTCGGCCCGCACTTTTACCAATATTTGCAATTTAAAGGCACGTTATATGCCAGATTCCATAGCGTTGGGCTTAAAACTGATCCCTGTTTCCGGGGATTCCAGCTGTTACATCAACGAGCGTGCCCTTCTCAACCATGATTCTTCTCTCAGACAGATATTCTACGATTACATTTATCCCTCTTCTCTAATGCCTGCATTATATCTTTCCATTTAAATTATCTAAGAGCAATAAAGCCATCCAGCGTTGTCACGTCAATCGTGCTCCTCTCCTGGCAGAATCCGAACTGCCTCGGAGATATACCTCCTGATCTTTTAATCCTGTCGTCAATCCGTTCTCGTAGAATCCTCTCTTATAACCTAAATATAGGTATCCTCCAAGCCTTAGGAAATGTCTGTGCTTCAAGCAATGCATTCACGTGCCCCAAAAGCCACTTAGGTACCGCGCGTACTAAACGCTTTACCGCTTTAAGCGGTATGATATCAGCGTCTTGAGTGCATCCAATGCCTCGAATAATTCATCCATGGTAATGTATATGGCTGTCTTAGCTTTCTCGTCCCTCCACGCTCCATGCCATCCGCCGACCGGAAAGAGCTCTCTTGTTATCTCAAACGGAACTTTTTAATTGTAATCTTGTATCCATGACCAAAGATGTCCTCATCAAGCTTGTCACACAGTTCTCTCCAGTGCCTTCTTTTTCTGAACGACTCTTTCTGTAGAGTTTCGTGCGCGGTATTCCATTTTGATTTGCTGGATTTGCTTGGTGTCAACACTTGTGGGTTTATCCTTGCTTCGCCGCTCGCCCTCGTTATCTTTATTCTTATGGCTATGCATTTATCTCTGATCTCTTCGATGTATACACTTCACCAGTAGGGCATCTTGCTTACCTCTCGACGACCTTTTCTACTGTGTTCTATAGCTTCTTCCATGATTCTTCCCATGTTTTCCACCGTTGGCGTTTGACTCTGCATCGTACCTACTCTTAATCAATAAGCTCCTTATATGCCTTGCAGTCGTTCCCATCGCCGCATCCGACTCCGGTCGTTACGGACGCACGAACCGTAGTAATATTTTCTGCTCCGGTTATCAAGAATCCGACTCCGGTTCTGCTTGACCTGAAACCTTTATTCATCATCGTGGGAAGTATAAAGTAAAAGACTATTTATGTATTTGTTTAAAGTGGCTCCTAGTAAGTTTATACCAGTGTAAGTAAAGGTTGTTATCTTATTCTGTCCTTAACTTTTTCTATTCTTTAATTTCTGTAGGCTTTTTTAGAATAGAAATTTCAATTGCAACATTTTCATGAACGATATTAGTCAGTGAAGTTTAATGACAGTCAATTTATTGTCAAAGTAAGTGAGAGTTCTTCAGAAGTTGGTTAATGATGACTGATCATACTGTGCTAAGTATAAGGACAAGCGTCACTTACCATAAAGGAATAAACCAAAAAATTTTGCAAAGTTGAAAAAATGTAGTTTTACATACTTAGTAAGCGAATCTGCATGGTGCTCTCATTTAAATTTAAATTTACTTAAACATCTTTAATAATAAATCTAAACGAAATACTAAGTATTAGGCTTCCTGTTACTTGCCTGATTTTTACGCTGAACTTTGGAATGTGCAGGAAACCACCAGACCTAGAACTGGAAGGTCTTTTCAAGAGACATTTTACCACTGTAGAATTCTTCCAAGGTACCATTATGAATCCTATTGATCTGCAAAGGGTCAAGGTAAGTTTCGGGCGAGTGAACATGTTAGCCTGAAAGTGATAATATACCCTTTAATAATGAAATCATTTTTAAATATCTGTAAATAACCGTAAATATGTGTTCTCATTATAAATACGATTAAAATTCATATAATTGTTAACAAATATCATTTTTTTAAAGTTTATACAGTGTAATCCTTTAATAGTGAAACAGGTAGCAATTGTGGATTTCAAACATAAAAATATTATGATTTATGTATTGCCGGCGTTTTTTTTTTATTTCAAGTTTTCTTTTGATAAAAAAATTATCAAATATGTCGTTGGGAATAAACCACAAAACAAAATTGTGGTTTATGCTCAATGTATAGACGCATTAACAAGAAAAGTACAAATAGTTGGAATATTTGACACATAAATGGAAGAAATTTAAATATTGTCTAAAGTAACTGTCCATATTAAATTATACATGCTTACTCATAAATAATGAGACTAACTGTATGCTTAGAGACCAAAAATATTAATATTTTGCTTAAAAAAAAAAACATTTTCAATACTAATTTAAAGTGGTGGTTTAATAGGAGATACGGTGTTTTGTTAATTTATACTACTTTTCAATTTAAATTATATCTCATTAGAGCTAAGAAGAAAGATATGGTTCATGTAGTCATGCAGTCGCAGAAGTGAATTTCAGTGTCTACTTTGAAAACATGGGTTTAATCTATTGGATTTTTATGTATGGAGTTAGATGAAATCTATGGTTTCATCTAACAAACATTAAAAGTAAAGCCAATTTAATTAAACATAATACGGTTACTATCCAAAACCTTTAAGTTAATGTTAAAGATGTATACAGGGTGGCCAGAAGCTCTCCTGTCGAATTGAAACCTCAGATAGAGGACGTGATTATATGTCGATATGACATATATCGCTTTGCCCTTTAAAGTCAATTTTTCCAAATATTTCGAGAACGGTATTATCTCAAAAGTTTGAAGTTTGTACAATGATTAAGGTAATGGCAATCCAGCCGCTGTAAATAAAAGTTCTTTATTGTCACTGCCAATTGCCTACTTCGGGGAAGCAGCAGGTATTTTTGTTTAAAAGCTTTTTATTTTAAATTTGGGACTTTTTTTGTCAAATGTAAAAAACATAAATTATTTTCTAACGATAATATGCTTCTGTTTGAAACCTCTATTATTTACCGCTTTATGATGAATAGAGATATCAATAATATAAGGATATAAATATATAAATTATATACAGATACGCACACCAACAACAAGTTAGCTATCTCAAATCGATGAATTTAGACATTAAAATTTTGTTATTATTTGCCTTAATTAAATAATAAATTTGTTCTACATTTCTTTTAACCCCAGAACCACAACATGGGGTAACTGAATCACCAATCATAACATGAGCTAAGCGTAATAAAAAAAACGACACGGCTGGGTCACGAGCGATCTCACTTTGTGGTTCTAGGGTTGATTATGATGTTAGGTTAATAATAAATAAAGGTTAATGTAATTTAACGACAACTGCAGGACTAATATTACAATATGTTCCATATATGTTATATGCGGTAAATCTCATTGTTGCAAAAATTGCATGATTATTCCTGATTTTGTTACATGATTCTTTAATTCTTACCCAAAGTTGGTTACCCAATTATAAAAGTCACCAGGGTTAAAATCTGGATAATTTGAAGACCAATTAAAAGGACCAGCTATTCCAATCCATTGGTATACATCACAGTATGTTCTTCATTTAACAAGTTAAACTTAATTTATGTTTCAAAAATTACAAATCTAATAGTTTCACAGTAAAACAATCTGATATTTGTTATTTTGATTTTATTGTTTTGTTAAAGAAACTTGACAGTATACATAATTTAGTATTAAAACATTTGTTCTTTTAACAGAACATGAAGTTTCTAAAAAAGCGGATTATCGTCAAAAAATAAAAAATAAATGCATTTTATTGAGCCATCTGTAAAAAGCTCTAACTCTCTTAGAAACAATCGTTTAATTAAGGAAATCTAGATTAAATCTACATAGAATCATGTCCACTATCTGCGGTTAACATTTGGTATGAGGGTTTCTGGAGTATTAGAGTTTGTGGTAGCCAGATCGAAAATATTATGCAGTAGTCCTTTTCAAAATGGTGTAGTAAATAAATATATTTAGGATTGGTTGAATTAACTGGTTTTTTAAAGCTATCTATAGTAGCAGATTATAAATAGGTCTAGTGGATCAGTACTGTATATTTTTGGAGTTACTTGGTAATCTACAAAAAGTGTTTGCTGACTGCGATTTAGTACCTTGTGGTTATGAAAGAAATGATTGAGTATTAGAGGTTCTCTGCTACAGACTTTACAGCGGAAGTCTCCATCACATAGTTGCATTGTATGGAGCTCTTCGTTTGTCTAGCATTGTCCAGCATTAATGGCTTGGTCCAGTTAGAAAGCTTCTTAAAATTCATAGCTGATTTGTTTGTGTTCGGTCAATTTGTTTGTGTTCAGTATTTTAGTCCTATTACCGCATGTTCGTCCAATATACATTTTGCCATGTGATTGACTGGGTACACTTTTCCAGTGAGAGTTGCATTCAGATTAAAACTTTTTTCCGCTTGCAGATAGTGCTTTCCAGTACTTTCAGTAACTCTTTTGTAACTAATCCACTACAAGCAAATTCATAAGGCTCATATACTCCCCGATGACCTAGCACCCATACTTCTTTTTGATGTGCCTATCCGTTACGAATGTTGGCGATCATCATGTCTATCTTTATCTTATCTGCAGCAGCGCGGAAAAGCTGCACAGATGTTGTATTGAACCAGATTCTGAGGTTATTTAATCAAGATGTTCTTTTTCTTCCTGGACCTCGTTTTTCAAATACTTTTTCTTAAAGGATGGCTTAAAGGAGAGCATATCTGGATTCATTTCGCATAATATGTCCGAAGAATTGTAACTTTCGAGATTTGATGATGGTCGGTACCTCTCGGTTTTTATTTATTCTTCTGAGAACCTCCTCATTTGTGACTCGGTCAGTTCTCGGGATCTTAAGTATTCACCGATATAGCCACATCTCAAATGCTTTCAGTTTTCTGCACATATCTTTGTTCAAGGTTCACGATTCAACACCATAAAAAAGGACAGAGAAGACGTAGCATCACTGCATTCTTACTTTTGTATCAAGAGAGAGGTTGTGACTGTTGAAGAAGGCCCCCATCCGATTGATTAGAGGAGACAAAATACAGCCCTGCCTCACTCCACAACTCTGAGATTTGCTGTCTGATTCCATTAAAGATTTATAATTATTTTAATATCTTGATTGTTAATTCATGTTTCTTTTAGTATTTGCATTATCTTGGCGTGCTGTACTCGATCAAACGCTTTCTCGTAATCAACCAAACATGCTTATACGTCGCAGTTGACGTCTCTGCATCTCTGGAATAAGACTTGTACTGAGAACCAAGCTTTTCTAGTACCAACAGCCTTTGTGAACCCAAACTGGTTGGAGAAAATTTGACTTTCACACAGCTTGTAGATTCTCTTATGAATTATCTTTAGGAACAATTTTAGGAGATGACTGATAAGGCTTATAGTACGGTAATCTTCGCATTTTTTGTCTCCTGGTTTTTTTTGGAAGTGCAATAAACTCAGATTTTAGCCATTGTGTTGGTATTTCTCCGAGTTGTATATGTTGTTGAATATCTATACCCATACTAGTGTAAAAATTTTATGTTCTGCCAGTCTATCAAGTTCTTATTGGAATTCTCACACTAGTCTAGAGTATATCTTAGGCCTTCTAGGACCTTAAAGTTACTTGATTATTTGTGACTTATCTGTGGCCGATTGCATTGGTTCCCCTAAGTTTGAAAGCCCTCATGTTAATTTCTCTTACAACATGTAACATTGTATAAATCTTTGCCTGGAATACTGAGGTAGATTATCTTGGAGTATAAATATTTAAAATTCCACCACTACTGATAATTCCTACTTCCAACCTTTCTCCACATTTAGACCAGTATCTATATCAGATATACCTCTGCAGCCCATGTTGTATCTCTCTCGCGACCAGATTTCTACCTGTAAAGGTACTTTAAGCCTATATATGGGTACCATATCCATTACATCCAGACATTATCCATTTGTTATTCTTAATTTCATTTATCTGTTACTGTTTGCTAATTTAACCAATACGTTACTCAGGTTTTCATACAGTTTTTAATATCACCTTTTTGTCTCCCCCTTATAACGTTGTGTAGAGAAGAAAGGTCCAATAGGGCCTCTACAGCTGATATTGGAATGAACCTTAGAGCTTTGTAATTTTATCACAAGCAAATCTGTACTCCTTGCTTAATTTGAGGATTGCAATTATTTGCCACACCGTACCACTAATGCATGACTACCATATCACTAATGTATGGTATTACTACCATGATATAAATCCAATATATTTTTAATCTGGTTTTAAACAACACATTTTTTTATGAGTGCGTTTGGTTATCATTGAGTAAGTACCAGTAAATCTTTTAATTTTGAGCAATTTAAAAAATTTATATCATTTTATTAAACAGAAAAATTATATTTCATTATAAAAATTTTTATCGCTAAAATAAATTTAAAAAAAGAAAAAATACTACTTTTATAGTCACTTAAAAAAAATCAACAGGATCACATTATTAACCGATTTTAATTTTTATATACCATTTATATACCAGTGAATTGTCCACGCTTCGAAGTTTCTGGCCAGAATTGAATTGCAAAATTATTATGAAATAACAAAGAAAAGTTATCCATTTTTCTTTACGCCATTGTTTTGGAAATAACTTTAAATTTGAATACCAAGTTTCTAAAAACTTTTAAAAGTTTTCCGATTAACCCCAAGCAAATTTCCAAAACGTTTTTCGCGAACTTTCATTTTTATGAATTGGAAAATGTTTTTTACTAAGTGCACAAGTAAATTTTGATATGAAATTTATTGAAAATTCCGAACAATTCTGTCTATATTTTTGTCATTGTGTTAATATTATATTTTCCGATACACTCAGGACAAAACAAAAATAAAATGAATTTTACTAGAAATCAAGCTGGTAATTTTTTAATGATATGCATCATGTATTAAACACGTACATTGTAAATACATTATTAATAAAAAGTTATCTTAAGTCATACTATTTTAAAGTAAAATATTATTTATTTTTCACTTGCGAACATACAGTTCTGAAATAAAGAAAAAGAAACACAGGATATACAACTTAGTGATATAGAATATGCTTATGTAGAGTAATGACATAAGTCTATTAAATTAATAATAATGCCTTCAAAAATACATGATAAAAACATATTTTTAAAGTTTCTCCCTTTCTTAGTAGTAATACTGAATACCATTGGTTCCCTTAAATCGTAATATTTACATGTGAGAAACCACTGTGCTGTTATATGCCATTATTATCTGGGTACCCTGTATTTACATATAATGAATATTAGGAAAGAATGCTGTTCAAAGCATGAATATTACTGTTAAGGTTTCCATAGCCTAAAGTAGCCGTTCATATTTTTAAGTCAAAAAAGAAATTACGAACTCAGAATTGCACGTTATATCTTTATGTAATAAAAAAAAATGAATTTATTGACAATTTTTTAATTGAGTTAACCATTATAATATACAAGACATATACACTTCAACAGGACAGAACTTATTGGGGAAACAAACGCATTCGTTACTAGTGGCTGGAATTAAAATCTCTTAAATTAAAAAATATAATCACAAACATAAAAATCAAACAAAGAACGAACAGAGAACCAAAAGTAGTAGTAATAATAATAGGAAAGCTAAAACTACAATATGCAGACGATGTGCATTATGTAAAAAAAGCTAATTGTATCGTAAAGATCATGTTCTTATAAGACGGACGTAGCTCAGATGCAAAGCGTTTGGTAGTTTAAGCCAGAGCGAACTAGTTCAATCCTTATCACTAAGTATGACATTTTTATTTTTAAAAATGATAGCAGCCGTTTCTTGCTTTGCGTAAAGCCGTCGGTCCCCCTGCATCAGTGTGCATCGACTCTAGTTACCTGAAACAGGATTAAAGGTATAATTTGCTCTGGAACAATCCCGAAGGATTTCTCCAGCAAAAATTCTATACGATATTAATATTATTACTATTTTAGAAAGTTTGTCACGTACAAGGACCGCAAAATCTATGAGAATTTGACTGAAGAAAACACGTTGTGATGAAAATTGTGACATGGAATCAGAAAAATAACTAATGTTTAACCCGATACAGAGCTTGTCTTCTCAGAGAAAAAGAGGCACAGAAGAAGTAAAAAATTGTAATTAAAGACACCTTACTAGGATCTGTCCTGTAAAGTCGATGTTTCCTGTTTTCTAGATACATAGATCTCAGATTTAAAAAAAGAACTTTAGCATAGACAATTTTAGTCGAAACCTATTAATTTAGGATAGTTCTGTGTGGTAAACCTAATCTTAAATACAATGATCTATATTTAATTCAAACGTTAATACTACTCTGGCAAAAGACTAACAGTGTTTGCCTTAACAAGTTGCTTAGCTATTTAACAAATTACAACTATTAACATTCTTACTTATAATAAGAAATGTGCGTCCCCGCGCATGATAAACAATCCAGAAATAATCATTCTAATTAGGTCTTCAGTTTGATGTAAGTAGTAGATCACGTAAAAATTAGAAATGATCTTCTATTACAGTTCGTTGTGTCCAAACCTCTTGCACTTTAGAAGGATGTTAACTATTGATTTATAAACGAATACAGAATTGTTTTTAATTCATCATAACAGAGTATATTGTTGGGAATAAACAAAAATGTATAAAAGTCATCCATAGTGCTCTCAAAACCATAATAATTCTAGAGTTTAACATAACATATATCGTGCTACAGAATTTACACGTTTTATAAAGTGGCTGAAGGCAGCTAATATAATTCCTATAATACAAAAATTACTCCACCCTATATTATTTAAATTAATATAAAATTTAAAGAAAGTTATTTGTTCTGCATATCTATATGTCTGACCATACGGTAGCCTTGTTATATATTTAAAGGGAAAATTAACTTTGTTGCTTTCTGCGCATACGATGACCTCTATATAACATATGAGGCCACCAAAAAGGAAATATAATGTCTCTGTTTAATTTAAACCTGCTGGTTGCTACCTTTTGCCTTGGGTATTACAATATACAAATAAATAACAAGACATATACAAATGGAGAAGTTATGCTATTAAATAAATTAAGAAAACTGTTTAATCTATGTTTGCAGCAAAGAGAGGTGCCCAAAGAATACAACAATGCTATAACCATCCTTTTGCATAAAAAAGGAGATAGCATGGACTCAGAAAATTAAAGACCTATTAGTTTGTTGAACCACATATACAAGCTCTTTACTAGGTTAGTGACATCAGGATTGGAGAAAAATTAGTTTTCTACCAACTGAGAGAGCAGGCTGCATTCCATTTAAATTATGGTACAAATGATCATCTCTATACAGTAAAGACACTCATTGAAAAATCTTTAGAATACAACAAACCTCTTATCCTCACTTTCATAGATTTTCATAAAGCGTTCGTTTCACGATCGAAATAGACAGCCTTATAGAAGCAATGAATGACAGCAGGACTGACCATAGGTATAGTGAAATTATTTACAATATTTACACAAATGCCATTATAACTGTTAAGATAAACGATAAAACCCGACCAATAAAAATAAAACGTAGGATAAGAGAAGGAGATACATTGTCACCAAAATTATTCATAACGGCATTAGAGTATGATGATGAAGATGAAGACCATTAAGATGATCAATTGGTACCACAGAGGAGTAATAATAGACGGCGAGGAACTTAACCATCTCCATTTCGCAGATGACGTCCTTATCACAGATAATTTAGGAGAAGCCACAAATATGTTAAATGAATTGGACTTTGCATGTTCGAAGGTGGGCCTCAGAATGAACTTGATCAAAACTAAGTTTATGACAAATATGGTCCCCAATAGCCATTTAAATATTCAAGACAAAGTCGTAGAACTGGTGGAGAAAGATATGTATTGGGTCATGAAATAAGAATCAGCAGGGATAACCAAATATGCGAAATCCAAAGACAAAGAACTTTAGCGTGGGTAGCCTAAGAAGAGCTCTCACTTTACTGTGAGACACATTTAGGGCCAACATACCACTTAGTCTCAAAAGAACAGTATTTGGTCAATGCGTATTACCGGTTATGACCTATGGGAAGGAAACTATGACTCTAACCAAGATTACGGCTTCGAAATTTAGAGTGGTACAGAGACAAATTAAACGTTCTATGCTGAGAGTGACGTTGCGGGACCGAATAAGAAACGAAGATCTGCAAAGAAGGACGAGTATTGCTGATGTTGTGGAACGCATAGCGGAACTGAAATGGAACTGGGCAGGACATGTAGTAAGAATGCACAACTAACGATGGACGAGCAAAATTACAAATTGGAGACCAAGAGCAGACAAATGTAGTAGAGGAAGACCACCTACACGTTGGGCTGACGACATCAGGCGTATTACCAAAAATTGGCAACAAAGAGCACAAAATCGAGCACAAAGAATGGAGGATTTTAAGGAAGGTCTATGTCCAGCAGTGGACGTGATCAATGAAGGCTGGGTAATGATGATGATGATGATGATATACAAATGAGTAAATTATGTTTAATGCAAGTGACATAAAACAGAAGATTATATATACTTCGAAATAATTAAGACCTACCAAATTAAAGTATGCGTGAAAAAGCTACAAAATAACAATTATCTAAAGTTGAGAATAAATATTAATTATACAAGGTATTCTACAAGGAAAAATAAAAACAAATCTGTTATTTAGCAGAGCCATTTTTACGTGTAATTAAATTGACGTAAAACAGCTGTACGAAACCAAGTACGATATAAATATTTTTATCAAAGAATACCGATTGTCTACCGTCTACCGTATGTCTACCGCATGAATCATATCGTATATTACGAGATAGTCACGCACCAAAAATGCGTCAAAAAAATGTCGACTTACAAAAACTACCGACGCGACGCAAAGCAATACAATACTATTTATTGTATATGTGTATATAACGTTAAAAAAGACAAACAATATTATAAAAAAATATATAAATATATACATAAACATAGCAAAGCAATTAATGTTATACAAATATACAATACAGTACATACGATACAATGAATGTTTAAATAAATGTAAAATATTCTGTTAAAAGTTCAGAATATGACAAAATATTAAATACATATTTTAGCATCATAATATAAATTCGCATCGAAATGTATATACGAGTAAACGGTACTCGATATATAGCAACAAAGTAATTTTGGTAACAAATAGTGTGTATATGACAGTCGCTAATACCTATTCTGAACACAAGAACATATAAAAAGTAATCTGGACCTCTCCTGATGGAAGAACAACGAGTCAGATTGATGACATCTGAATAAATGCAAGGCATGGAACAGATGTAATTAACTGCAGAAGTTATAGGGGCGCAAACATAAACTCAAATCATTATCTAGTGATCTTAAGGGGAGGGCTAGAATTTCAGACACCAGTAAAGAAAATATGATGGATAGAAAAATGGAATGTGCAAAAGCTAAGAGATGCGACAATTGCAGAACGGTACTCAGAAAACATCACCAACAGGCTAAAGAATCAAAATGTAAATAAAGAAGGCCAGACAGATATAGACTTCTACTGGACCAGAATAAAGGAAGACATTGAAGCAGCAGCGAAAGATGAAGTAGGAACAGAAATTTGTGCCCGTAAAAATCATTGGCTGTTGATGAATGTAAGAATGCAACAAAAGAAAAAAATTAAGCCCACAAAAACATGCTTACCCGACAAACTAGAATCACTGTAAAAAATTACCAGACAAAGAGAAGAGAAGAAAAGAGAATACATAAAAGAAAAAACTAAACCACTTAAATAAGGAACTTAAATATATAGAAAACCTCAACACAAAGAAAGAATTCAGAGCATTCTATAAGAAAGTTAACATCAACAGAAAATAATTTAAGGCAATCACAATACAATTCAAAAGTCAGAATGGCTACTTATTAACAACAAGGAAAGATGTATTGAATAGATGGGTGGAATACTTTAACGAGACACTTAATAGTGAAGAAGAACAGAAAAACCTGGAAAACAAAAGGATGAGGTAAGAGGAAAAGACGAGAGGGAAGAGGAACCACCAACGATTCCTAAAGTTAAAGATGCAGTTAAAGATCACGAATTGATAATCTCCCAGCAGAACTATATAAAGAAGGTGGCCACAATCCCATAATGGCATTACAGCAACTTATAAAAGGAATATAGAGACATAAATCCGTCTCCAATGATTGGAATACTGGAATATTGGAATACTTTGCACCCTACACAAAAAATGAGATATATTTGAATGCTCTAACCATAGAGGAATTACGCTTCTAAATGCAGCGTTTAAAATATTTTTCACAGTATTATGTCATCGTATATTACGGCTGGTTTCAAGTGTGGTAAATCGACAACATATCAGATTGCAACCCCGAAACAAATTTTGGAAAAAACACTGTAATATGGCATTGATACTCATCACATATTTATACACTATAAAGCAGCCTACGACTCTATGAATAGACGAGAAATGTTCAAAGCAATAAAAGAGCTAGAAATACCAAATTAGTTGGTAAATTTAACAAAACTAATTCTTGAAAAAGTTGAATGTAGAATACGAATTTAGGAGAAACTGTCTGAACCTTTTAAAACAAATAACGGTCTGCGCCAGGGAGACCCTCTCTCCTGTATACTGTGGAAAAGTAATACGCATGTCACAAATCACAACCATTGATTCAATATAATATAATCAATCAGCGCAAATTCTTGTCTATGCTGATGATAATAATATTGTTGGGAGAACGGAAAACGCTGAATGAGAGGCGTATGTAGCATTAAAAGAATTAGCTACAAAAATGAGTTTAATAATAAATACCACCAAAACGAAATATATAAAAATAAGCACGTAACCACAAATCCTACGACCACTTGTTATGAAAAACGACGTCATCGAAGCAGTGAACGAATTTGTATACCTGGGAGCGCTCCTTAACACTAAATAGATGCTATTTTGAGCTTATTCTCCTCCCCAAATCCACAATTATATCGAGAAATACAAAAATAAAACTCTACAAAACAATAATATGCTCAGTTTTAATATTTCAGAGACCTGGACTCTAACAAAAAGTAATGAAAACATGTTAGTATATTTAGAAAGAAGAGTACTAAGGCGAATCTATGGAGCAGTGAATGACAATCTTGTGTAAAGAAGACGATAAAACTTCGAACTTAATAGAATACAGTGTGGCGCACCGAAAACGAAACAGAGGCATTTACTGGCAGATGATTCCTTTTTTGAAAAAACGCTCGGACCCGTCGATTTTGTTTTCGAGGGGGACACAAAATTGGCATAAAATCACTTTAACATTTGCAGCCCCTTAAGCGGGGGTGGCATCATCCCTAAAATCTTAAATGAAAAGGGGGGTCGAATGATCCATTATTCATGTATTCAATTCAGTAGTTTTGGAGATTTATTGATTTAAAGTTTAAAGTAGACTTTAATAGGTACATCAAATTAGTTTGTACTTCTTTCAGAAGAAATTTGAGTAAAAGCATTTTCTTGATAAGTAAATGCTTTTATTTACTACGCCCATGGTTTATTAATAATAAAAATAGCAATTGAAGTGTCCTTTGTGACAAAAAAAGTTGTTTCTTGAAGAAAGATAAGTAGAGAATGCCACGTACTTATTTTAAATAGGAAATAGTACAGTAGTTTGCGATTGATTTGACCATTTTTTGTTGTTAAAATATCATTTATTGCTTTATACATAAATTAACCATGGTATATTCCACGGCAGAAAGGGTTGAAATTATTGAAATAGTTTTCGGAAATAATCAGTGCGCTAATAGAACAGCACAAATTTTTAATGAGCGACATGAGAACAATACTGAGCACCGAAAATATGTTCTAGAACTTGTAGCTAAATTTCGGGAAACTGGATCAGTCGCCAATAAAAAACGTAATATTGAAAATCCTATAAGGAACGAGGCAACAGAAGTGGGGGTTTTAGGGCAAGTTATTGTAGATCCTACATTAAGTACCCGCAAATTGCAAACTTCGTGTGATGTTAGTCGACGTACTATCCAACGGATTCTAAAGGCCCATAATTTTCATCCGTATAAAATTCACCTTGTACAAGAACTTAATGAAGACGATTTTGATAAGCGATTAGAATTTTGTGAAGTTATGAGTGAACGAATTACAAACGATGAACAATTTTTATTTAACATTTGCTTTTCCGACGAATGTTCCTTTTTTTTAAATGGCGAAGTAAATCGTCATAATTGTCGATATTGGTCGGACTCTAATCCCAGAATTTACCATGAGGTACACACACAGCAGCCACAAAAATTAAATGTTTGGGCTGGCATTTTTGGCGATCATTTGGTTGGTCCTTTTTTCTTACCTGGAAATTTGACTGGTGAAATGTATTTGGAATTACTGCAAAATGCCATAGATCCTGCGCTAACAGATATAATTGAAAATCAGAATGATGGTCGATACGTTGAGAATATGTTGATGTTCCAACAGGATGGTGCCCCACCACATTACGCATTAAGAGTTCGGCATTATTTAGATCAGACCTTTCCAGGTCAATGGATTGGTAGAAGAGGTGCCGTTGAATGGCCCCCAAGATCGCCAGATTTATCACCTTTGGATTTCTTTTTGTGGGGTTACTTAAAAAGCAAAATCTATGCTACTTAGCCAACATCCTTAGAAGATTTACGACAAAGAATTGTGAATGAGTGCCAACAAATTACTCCTCAAATATTGCAAAATGTCCGGCAACGTTTTCAGCAAAATCTTTATTATTGCATGGAAAGTAATGGTGGTCATTTTTAACATTTACTCGGCTGACAGGTCAGTTCATTCTTTATTTTTTAACAACTTTGCTGCTATGTATTGATCTCCTCTTACGATGATGTATTTAAACTTTAAATCAATAAATCTCCAAAACTACTGAATTGAAGTACATGAATTTTACATCATTGTAAAGGGAGTTGAAAGACCTTTTAAATGATGGATCATTCGACCCCCCTTTCCATTTAAGATTTTAGGGATGGTGCCACCCCCGCTTAGGGGGCTGCAAATGTTAATGTGATTTTATGCCAATTTTGTTTCCCCCTCGATAACAAAGTCGACGGGTCCAAGCGTTTTTTTTAAAAAGGAATTATCTGCCAGTAAATGCATCTGTTTCGTTTTCGGTGCGCCACCCTGTATACCAGGAACTAGATATCGTAAAACATATTAACATAGGACATCTGAGGTGGATAGGACATGTAATGCGGATGAAACAAAATGACCTAGGTAAAAAAATGGTCCTTGATAGACCTATTGGTCAGAGAAGAAGAGGAAGACCCAGAACACGGTTCCTTGACAACATTGATGAAGACATGAGAAATATGGGAATACGTGCTTGGCGGAGAAAGGCGATGGATAGGGACGACTGGAGAGAAATTCTTGAGGATGCTAAGACCCATGCAGGGTTGTAAAGCCAGAATGATGATAAAGAATAGTGTGTATATAGGTTGTAATTTACAGTTTTTGTTAGGATTAAGCCACAATTTATTCTTTAAAATTAAGTTTATTTGACGTTTCGATTTCCACTAGTTTATTATTTACAACAATGTATCAATCTATTGTTTACAACAATTTATTGTTTAGAACATTGTATTAAGAACCGATGATATCTTATTTGAAGTTTATCTTAATATAGAAAACCAAGATTTCGCTTACCAAAACTTAGATACCATCAAGCAATAAATGGTTCTTCATACAATGTTGTAAACAATAGTTTGTTGATTAATACATTGTTGTTAATAATAAACCATAGAAGAATGGATGTCTTTTGTTAAAATTGCAAATAGCTTGGGTACTTATACATCCACACGTCTCATCAACTTGTAAAAAACAATTATAAACCGCCGTTTAGATAAGAAAACCGCTGTTAGATATCACAGCTACACACAAGTTCCAAGAAAGATACAATAGCTAATAGACTATTTTATAAATTATTGTCAAATCTCTAACAAAAACATAAATGGGCGTAAAAGTATATATTGGGGATCAGAATATCGCAGCGTGCCTTCCAAAAATTGAAGTGCTCCTAATTTTTGAAATTCATATCATGAACATATTTAGTCAGTATCGTTGCAAAATTATTTCGAAAATAATAATATATAAAATAGTAATAAATAGTAATTTTAAATTCGCAGAGTATAACGTAAATTTGTATTATATTCCTGTTTTCAGATCGAGGTGGTTCTTAAAGTAAATAGAAATTAAATAAATTTCTAACGTGAATTATTTGACTGGCATTTTTGTCTCGTTTTGTCAAACATTAACAAATACATTATACAAAGTTTTAAGTTAAGCATTTTTTTTAAATTTTGTATACAATATCTAGAAATTCGTAAGAGGTTTGGATACACAATAAGCATGACGACACATTATGACAAATTGGTTTTTAAATTTTTGGCGATATGCTTTTTATTTACGTATTTTATTTTCAGTTTTGTATGGAATGATTTTAGATAGTAGAAACTTGAAACGACAGAAGCATGAACAACAAATTAGTGTAGAGAGTTTTCAAAATTAGAACTTATATCAGAAAGTTAAATTCAGTATAAGTTTTTTATCAACAAAAGTATATTGTTTCTCTTAGATATGTTTCATAGTACTTTCATATATATTTTTATTCAAGTATTATTTTATATTTTTCAAGGGTTACTATTTCTTAATAATAACACTTATGCTTCACAAAAATATATTTAAGCATAGAAATTGATCAAAAAAACAAAATAAAAAGTGTTGTATCAAATAAATATATATTATCTTCTTTTAGTTTTATATTAAGAAAAAAACAATGTGAAGTTAACTGATGTTAGTTTTGTTTAAATATAATATATTTTTATTTGATATAGCAATTTTGATTGTTGACAACAAATTGGTACAAATGATCAACAAAATCATTTTAGAGCTCTCCCAATATTATATTGTCCATCAAACGCGTGTAACGCAATATGTAATACTGTTTGCAAAGCTATGTTTGCCAATCAGTATTTTTTTACGTATTGGCTCCAGGGCCCTATAGAGGCGAGTTTTCTAAATAATCATCTACATTGTCCCAATTGTGGTCGTAAGTTTAGCCGTGATATCTTCCGCCTAACTCGTTAAAGGAAGATTATGCCCTGTTTGCTTTACTGCTGGTTTTACTGATATATTTTTTTGAATATATGTTTTTTGACATGCGCTATAGAAGTTCCAGATCACTTATCTGATCCTTTTTTTCATCTCTTTAATAAACTGACACGAGGTAAAATATTATATAATAAAAAATATAAACACGAGCAGGTGTCGTGAATCAAGGTGTTCAATAAAACGAACTTGTAGATATATTGAAAAAGTAAGATTCTGTAGGAATTTTTGAAAGCTTACAATTATACGACTGCATCATAAAAGATGCCACAAGAAATAAAATTCAAAAGTGGCTGAAAATAAGTTACAATAATAGATAGACAGCCCTACAGACGCAACGCAATCATTAGTAGTACTACAGGAAAAAATGCTCACAGAGATGATGACTGGGCGCTGTCAGCTGAGATAATTAATACCTTTGCATAATAGGTAGGGTTAATAAATAATTGTATATAGAATATGAAATGGAGAAAAAATTGTAGTATACATCCTCTGTAAATGAGAACTGATTAGTAAGGTGAGGTGAGGCAGTGTCCATGCTTCTAAGCCATAAAGAAGAGTAGTGAATACATAACACCGAAGCATCCTTAGGCGTCCTAATCTTATATCCCGACAACAAAAAAAACATTTTAAGTTTAACGAATGATTTAATTTCTGTGGTTTGGTATTTGTAGATATCCACACTCTCAATTACAGTATCTTCAACAATCAATTGGATATTTGCATCTGCTGATTTAGGCATGATGATGAATTTAGTTTTTTTTTTAAATCCTTAGTGCGTATTCTTGACAGCATTCATTAAGCCTTAGAATTACGTTATGTAAAACATTGTTGTTATCCGTCATTATTACTGTATCGAGTGAAAAATGCAAGTTATTCAAAACTTCTCCATTGATAGATATACCTTTTATTGAATCTGAGAGCACTTCATTAAATATCGCTTTACTCTAGTCATTAAAGAGTAGTGGTGACAGCACGTAACCCTGGCGAACTCCTCTCTGTATTTTAATATCTCAGGTGTTGTGGTTATCAACCCTTACCTAGGCAGTTTGATTCCAATATACATTAGATTTAATTTTCATATCACGACTATATTATTTTTGCTTTTTAATATATCTACAAGCATTTTTTGTTGAACCTTATCAAATATCTTTTAAAAATCTACAAAACATAAGTACATGTCCTGATTCATATCTATACATCTCTTGGCCAGCACATTTAATTATGTGCCACTAATTTCATGTTCATGAGTTTTAACAATTCTGCTTTGTATAATTTTCAAAAATATTTTCAGTGTGTGACTCATCAAGTCTATTACGCCAGTCAATTCTATCCATTGCCAACTGTTGCCAGTTTGCTGCGCCTATTTTTCTAACATTCTCATCTACACCATCCCTCCATCTGAGTTTTGGCCTATCCCTACATCTTCTTCCCACAGGTTGTGACATAAGGATTCTTCTAGGAGGGTTGTTCTGCTGTGATCTTGCCAGATCTCCTTCCTATTTTTATAAGGGATACTACGTCTTTACCACCAAATATATGTTTATATCTGTAATATATCTCGTAGTTGTACCTCCTTCTCCAAACACCATTTATACAGATACCACCGAATATTCTTCTCAGGATCCCTCGTTCAAAGATAAGCAGGTGGTTTTCATCTGCCTTCGAAATGGTCCATGTTTCCGGCCCATATGTCAACACTGGTTGTATAAGGGTTTTGTGTATAGTTATTTTTGTTTTTGGCTTAAGTTTCTGGTTCTCATATGTCTACTCAGTCCAAAATAGCATTTGTTTGCTAGGATTATTCTTTGCTTGATTTCTTCCGTCACGACGTTCTCTTTAGTGATCAGGGAGCCTAAGTATGTGAATTTGTCCACCACTTCAAAGGTAGAGTTATTAACCGTGAATTGGTGGCCGATGTTTCTGGCTCTTTTCTTGGGTGTTGATGCCATTATCTTAGTTTTCTCCTCATTTACTTGCAGGCCCATATTTTTTTAGGCGTTTGACAATGTGGTATACACTTCTTCTAGCTTGTGTGTTGTGCGGGCAACTAGGTCAACATTATCTGCATATGCCAAAATTTGGGATGACTTATTAAAAATGTTTCCTCTGTTGTCTATTTGGGCATCCCTGACCGCCTTTTACAGAGCTATGTTGAAAAGGAGACACACCAACGCATCTCCCTGTCGCAGCCAAACATGTGTTTCAAATGCCTGTGATTGTTCGCCCTGTATTTCGACTTTGCAAACAACTCTACGCATTATAGTCTTAACCAATCTTATCAGTTTATCTCAGTTTATTGGGGATGTGGAATTCATCCATGGCTTTATACAATTTATTTCTTAGGACACTATCATAGGCCGATTTAAAATCTACGAAAAGATGGTATGTGTCGATATTGAATTCATTGGTTTTTCTATTATTCTATTATTTGCCTTAGCACAAAGATCTGGTCTGTTGTTGATCGACCAGATCTAAAACCACTTTGATGGCCTGATGATGACTTTGATGGATATTCGCCAAGAAGCTCATCAAGCTCATAAAGCTGAATATGCACTCAGGCGACCATATAAAATACTCGAAAATATTTTGTATGCTGTATTAAGGAGGGTAATTCCCCTATAGTTTCTACATTCCAATTAATCACCCTTTTTGTTTAGCGGACAAACGATACCAATACACTACTCCTCCAGGATTTCTTCCTCATTCCAGGCTTTCAGTATGATTTTATATATATGATTAGTCAGAGTAGCACTTCCACATTTAATAAGTTCCGCGGGTATACCATCACTTCCTGGAGATTTATTATTTTTTAGGTGTCTTATTGCATCCCGTACTTCTTGAATTGATGGAGGCTTCAATGGTGTATTGTTGCTTGCTCCTGGGGGTGGTTGATTTGGATCTTCCACTTTGATAGTAAGTAGTTCTTTATAGAGCTCCACCCCAAAAATCTCTCAATATAATATTTATATCATATCTTTTAGCCAGCTTTAACACATTGCCATTTTGTTCGTAGAAGTTACCACCACTCTATGGTGTCTTCATCCTTATGGTGTCTTCATCCTTGTCTGCAGCGGGTGCATACACTTGGATTATACTTATTTTACGTTTTAAATGAGATTTTAGAGACAGCATCAATATTCGATCAGAGTAGGAAACAAAGTTACAAACAGCTTTTTAAGAATTCTTATCAACTATAATGCCAACTCACTACCTGTGATTGAAGTTGTTGTTACAGGAATAATACATTGTTTCATTTCTGGTGTTACATTTTTCTGATTCAGGCCATTTATACCGCTAAGCCCTAGTATGTTAATCTTTATTCTGCATATTTCCGATACCGTTTTATCTAGTTTTGGAGATTGGTATAAACTTCTTACGTTCCATATTAAAATTTTTAAGGCGTTTTAAGAGTTATTCTTATTTGTTTGACAGGGATTTACATTGATGACGACCTGAGAGGCCCTGTCGTCTAAATCTGATTGTCTTTCTCTGCCGGATCTTGGATTTCAAGCTCCATGATCATTAAGTAAATTATAGACTAGTGGGTCCATGATGATTTTTATTAAGGATATCCATGCGGATCTTTAATGTCGTAGTCATACCGGGGCTTTCCACATCTCAATTCCGTTGAATAATTTAGCTCTTCCGCCTTCGGAGTTAATTTCCCAGCTCCAGGCAACAAAGTGCCCTACTACGTATCAGTTTTCCCACCCGTAGCTGTTGACCAATAAGTGGGGATTACTTATATAATAATGGACCTATCCAATATCATTTGCCTTACGCTCTAGGTTAGTACTTATGATGCTGCTGCTCGACATCAAAGTAGGACATGGGAAGGGAAATTTTGGCAATTAGATGGAAAAATGGGTCTAGGACATAATTTCTCCTAGGTACCAGAAGTGTGGGAGATAATTATGGCTCACGTGGGTAGATATATCTTCTACCTGGAACGTAAAAGAGTATCTACCCGCTACCCCTTATATTTGAGATTATAAGAGGTACCCTAAAAGGTTTACAAATTATATTTGAGATTAGTGAGATAATTATAAAAATAAATACAAACATACGAGGCTTAGATGCCAAAAAGATCATTCGACTTTTGTTTTATAACCAACTTAGGAAAAGACGTGGCTAACAAGATGGCATACCTTGATGTCGTTAAAAACAATTGCTTACCTTCATGTCGGAAAAACTGGAAGTGTCACTATCACTATTACCACCAATTTCTATAATCAATCAACAGTTTAACCATAACGTCCATATTATTATCAGCTTTTTTCTACTGTATTCTGCAAATGCTTCACAGTTTTTCCAATTTTTCGGGGTAATGTTGCTCAGGGCAACATTTAAAAGGATTTTCACATCTGCATTAAAATAGTTATTTAAAAGCTATAAGTTTTTTCCATTTTTTTTTTTTGATAGTGTGTTATCAAAATAGATTCAATCTTTCTACTTTTGTACAGCTGTTAGATAAATAAGCACTTCTTGATTTAAAATTTTTAATAACTTTTAAACTATAAACTTTTTATGTATAACATATATAGCATGTTTAATGTATTTTTTCACAATGGGACGTTGTAAATGATAATATTAAAATTTGAAAATTTATTTATAAAAAAAAATGTTTTTAAAGATTGGTACTACTTTTTGGGAGGGGGACCTACATATTTTTTGTATTTAACAAAAAACTTTACATAAGATAGAACAGCTGTCTGGTCGGACTAAATTGATCGAAATTAATTTTAATTTATATTCATGTATTTTTGTCACTATGATTATCTCCGGACATCTGTATTTCTTCTTCCAAATATTTAGAAAGTTGAGTTTTTATTTCCGTATTTAAGTTTTTATTATTTCATATTACATTATATAAATATTCTGGTAATTTTTTGCTTTCTATACAATTGTAAAGCTGTAAAGGTATAAGTTGTAAAGAGTTGCCTCTTAACATTAATTACACGAAAAACGTTATAAGCATGACAAATTAATAAAAAAAAAATGAATTTGTACCAGTTTGTTGTTAATACATGCTCTGTATCTGAAGTGTACTTTGGTTTATGTAATGGTTAATTTTAAGGTGCACGAAGCTGACGCCTGCCTCGTTCTTGCAAACAAATACTGCCAGGATCCGGATGCTGAAGACGCCGCCAACATTATGCGAGTTATCTCAATAAAAAACTATAGTGATGATATTAGAGTGATTATACAATTGATGCAATATCATAATAAGGTTTGTTGCTAAATTATTATCTAGTATCTAATATGTTTGGTCCGAAAAGAAAATATTGATAATATTATTATTTATTGTTTTATTTATATTATTCTAATTAGCCTAGCTTTTAGCGGTGCTCATTTATCATTGTTTATTTAATTTTACTTCACTAGTTTATCGACGGTCTCTTGTTCTTATGCATGAGTGTCCTCATTTTCTTCTTTTTAGTACCCTAGTTTTTACCGCGGTGTCTCTTTTTTTAATTATTTTCTTCTTCTTTTCATTAACTTTAATTCTTATCGTTAAAAGTTTAAGATTATTCATTTCAGTTTTGACCCAATGATTTCATTTTAAAATGGCATTCGCGCTGGTGGTTATATGAATACTTTAATTTTTGTCGAAGAATAATTATATTCGCAATAAGTTAGTGTCTTGCGGGCAATATGTTAAAGGAAATTTGCCGAAAATTTCGGCGCAATAATTTTTATGACAGAATAATAAGCAAAAAGAAATGGAATTGTCTTTAATTTTTGTATAAATATACATATACATTTAATTTTTATTTATTTGATAGCTACAGAAATCATAACATGTATTTTTTAACATGCTGATTTTTGGCAATATTGTTAATTTAACATTTTGGATATTAAGAAAAATTTAAATACTTTGTCATCATTCTGACTTTACAACCCTACGTAGATTTCTCTTCTTGCCTTGCCTTGACTAAAGAGAAATTCTTGTCTCCGCAAGAGTTTCTCTTCCGTCGTCCCTATCCATTGCCAAGCTCGTATTCCTATATTTCTCATGTCTTTATCGATGTTATCAAGGAACCCTGTTCTGGGTCTTCCTCTTTTTCTCTGACCAATGGGTCTATCAAGGAGCGCTTTTATTATTTTGTTCCATCCGCATTACATGCTTTATCTACCTCAGACGTTCTATTCTTTATATGTTTTATGAATCAGGTTCCTGGTATATTCTATAAAGTTCGAAGTTGTATCGTCATCTCCACACTCCATTGTCATTCACTGCTCCATAGATTCTTCTTCTTCTTCAGGTGTAGGTCTAGGTCTCTGAACCATATGTTAGCATATGGGCGTATTATTAATTTATAGAGTTTTATAGAGATTGAGCCCAAAAATAGCATTTGTTGGCCGTGCAAATTTTGCGGTTTAAGGTCTCCTTAATTCTTTTCTGTTGATGTTATTTGACTTTCTTATAAAATTCTCTGAATTCTTTCTCTTTTTTGAGGTTTTCTATAAATTTGGAGTTCCTTATTTAAGCAGTTTAGTTTTTTCTTTTGTGTATCCTCTTTTCTTCTCTTCTCTTTGTCTGGTAATTCTCTACAGTTGTTCTAGTTCGTCGAGTAAGCATCTTTCTCTAGGCTTCATTTTTTTCTTATGTAGCATTCTTGCATTCATCGTCAAACCAATGATTTTTACCAGCACAAATTTCTGTTCCCATTTCACCTTTCGCTGCTTCGATGTCTTCCTTTATTCTGGTCCAGTGGGAGTCTATACCTGTCTGGCCTTCTTTATTTACATTTTGGTTCCTTAGCCTGTTGATGATGTTTTCCGAGTACCGTTCTGCAGTTGTCGTATCTCTCTTAACTTTTGCACATTTCAGTTTTTTTTTCTATCTATTTTATTTTCTTTACTGGTATTTGAAATTCTAACTCTCAATGTTTAGATCACTAGGCAATGATCTGAGTCTATGTTTACGCCTCCTAAACTTCTACAGTATATTAGGTCTGTTACATGCCATAACATAGGTTTCCTCTTCCTTCTTCCACATCTCTCTATTGTAGGCAGTTTGTATCCACTTCGGGCCTGCGTGTTTCTTCAAGTCATCTGACCATCTTATTTGTGGCCTTCCTCTTTTAGTTTGTAACTATATGGTCTCCAGTGTTTTATTCCATCTGTCTTCTTTCTTTCTTATAGTATGTCCAGCGAACTTTCACTTAAGTTTTGCTATCTGCGTTAATACATCGGTCACTTTTGTTTTGTTGCCGATCCAAGTATTTCTTTTCTTGTCTGATAGCCTGGTGTTCAGCATTATCTTTCCCATGGCTCTTTTGGTTTTTGCTATTTTTTCCATGTTTTCCTTTGTAGACGTCCAAGTTTGAGAACCTTAGGTGAGAACAGGATGTAAACATTAGTTGAAAACTCTTGTTTTTAAATATTGGGGGTATTTACTATTTTTTAGTATATAGGAAAGTTTTCCAAAGGATATCCAAGCCAACCGTATCCTTCTCTGTATTTCTCCATTCTGATTTTCTTTATTTAATTTAACTTTCGAAAATATACATATTCTTTTACTTGTTCTATAGTTGTGTGTGCAATTGTAATTATTAATTCTTCTGGTTGGTTGGTCATAATTTTCGTTTTATTATAATTTATTTGTAGACCTATTTTTGTTGATTCGCTATTTAATTCATCCGTGATATTTTGTAATTCTTCCCTTTTATCTGTTATTAATATAATGTCGTCTGCATATCTCAAGTGATTCAAGTATTGGCCATTTATGGTATTACCATGTTTTTCCCATTGTAATTTCCTCATAACGTCTTCCAAAGCTTGATTGAATATTTTGGGTGATATAGTGTCACCCTGTCTTACTCCTGTCCGTATTTTAATGAGCTCTGTTTGTTCAACTATTTTGATGGATGTTGTTGCTTGATCATATATATTGGAAATTAAGTCCGTATATCTAGGTATAGTCTATTCTCTCATTTTGTAAGGACTTCTTTACTGCCCAATGTTCCACCTTATCAAATGCTTTTGCAAAGTCTACAAATGCCATATTGCATTATTAATTAATATTTTTATCGTAAGCATATGGCCGCTTGTACTGAATCCTTTTCTAAAACCGGCTTGCTCTCGACTGCTAATTATCTAACTTAGTTGTTAATCTGTTTGTTAGTAGTTTAGTTAACAGTTTGTACATTACATTCAGTAGTGTTATGGGCCTATCGTTTTTCAGATCTTTTCTATCTCATTTCTTAAATAGTAATAGTGTTATTGCCTCGTTCCATGTGGTGGGTATTTGTTTTGTGTTCAATATTTTATTCATTAGAACATAAAGGACTTCCACTGTAGTTTTCCCCCCATTTTTTAGCATTTCCACAGTTATTCCATATTTCCCAGGAGATTTGTTATTCTTCATTTCTTTGAGTGCCTTTTTCATTTCATTTTTACTGATTTCTGGTTGTAGGTCAGAGTTAACGTTCTTTATTTTCAGTTGTAACTGATTACGGATTTCTTGGGTTGGTTTTTGTTTTGTTTTATAGAGATTTGTGTAATATTTTTGCATTATCTGTAAAATTTCTTTTATATTGTTGGTCTCCATTCCTTTTTTGTTCTTTATGCTATTAATTTGTATGTTTCCCAGGTTCTGCTTTAAGCAATTTCTGTTTCTATTTTTTAAATTGTTTTCTCTATCTTTTCTTCCTGTACTCTTTGTTTACTCTCCTTGATATTTTTTCTAATAGTTTTGTTTATTTCTTTGTATTCCATTTTATTTCTGTCCCCTTGTTCTAGTAATGTTTTTTTGGTGTTCATAAGAATCTTTTTTTCCTGGGATATGAAACTTTCTTTTTTTGTTGTTCTCTGTGCTATTTCTGTACCACCTTTCATTAGAGTTTCAGCAAATATCATGTTTATTTCATCAATATGTTTGTGTGTGATCTATATCTTCCTTGGTCGGCAATATTTCCTTTATTCTCTCTTCGTACGTCTGTTTCTCTTTTTTTAGTTTTTCCATGTATAATTTTCGATTATTTTCCATTTTCTTTCTTGTTTCAAATCTACTATCAATGATCAGCTTGGCTCGGACTAGTCTATGGTCGCTACCAGTTGAGAAGCGATTAAGGGCTGTTACGTCTTTAATCAAGGATTTTTACGTTGAAAGAATATAATCAATTTCGTTTTTAGTTTCACCATTGGGACTAATCCATGTCCATTTTGTTATAGTCGCAGATAGTTGCCTTTCCTCCAAGTAATTCATCAATGTGTCCTCTATCATTTCTTTTGCCGTATCCATGGTCTCCTACTTTGTCTTTTTCTTTATATAGTTGTTTTCCTATTTTGACATTGAAGTCCCCGATTGTTAGCGTTAATTTTGATTTCTTTTCTTCCATAGTTGCTGTTATGTCTTTGTTGAAATGTTCTATATCTTCATCGCTGAAGGTACTTGTTGGAGGTTAATAATTGGACAGCAAGGGCTGTATAAATAGATAGATAGACATGCAATAAATCTATTAAGATGTGATCAACCTGACTAGTTTTTCTTTCATCAGAAGAGGTCCAGGTTACCTTGTGTATGTTCTTGTGTTCAAAATAGGTGCTAGAGACTGTCATATTTAGTGCTGTTGCTAAGTGTATCAGTCGTAATCCATTATCGCTACCGATATTGTGTAGGCTATGTTTTTCTATCGTAGGCATGAAAACTCGCTGCTCTCGTTATATTCTTACATTCATGTCACCTAATACAGTTTTAATGGCATTTCTGGGTCATCTTCTATAGGCTTACTCTAGGTCTTTAAATAACTGTACCTTTGTTAGCTCTGGGTTATTAGTCGGAGCATGTGTATTGATCAAACTGTAATTATTAATAAATTTCCCTTTTAAGCGCAAATATCACATTCTTTGACTGTAGGCTTTAATATCAATAATAAGGCCTTTTGTTCTTTGGTTTACAACAGATCCCACCACATCCATGTGTTGGCTTTCATTGCAGCTATAACACATGGAATGGGTTCTCTTGTCAAGAGTGCCAGTTTTCGTCCACCGCATTTTCTGCAGTGCCAAAACATCTACTTTTTACGTGTTCACTATGTCTAGTAAAGATAGTGAGTGCTCCAGTTCGGTACAGGGTTCAAGTATTCCATGTTCCCATTCTCAATTCCATTTTTTATTTGCAGAATCGTCGTCGAGAGTTCCGGCCAGCTAATAGTTCTTAAGATTCTCTAACAACTGCTTTTAAACAGGAAGATGTTGTCGGCCTCTAGCCCAACCAACAACCTGAAGAGCCAGGGACTCTTCTGTTAGGGTTGCCATTCCTTAGTTTGTTTTGGTTCACGGTTGTTATTTTAATTTTCCAGCTACCTACCAGTCCTATTACGGGTTAGGGCATTCTGATATTTACCACCTGGGGACATGGAATTAAAATACTTTAAAAAACATAAAAGTCACGTTAAAAAAAAAGAAGTTATAGGACCGACAGAAGCAAAAAAAATAATGAATGGTTCACCCCAGAAATATTACAGATAATTTATATAAGAAGTTTATCTAAGAACAGATACTTAGCTATGTTTAAAAGAGTGGATAAAGAGAAAAAAGAAGATCTAGAGGTGAAGAAACTAGAACAAAGATACAATTATTTCGCTATGCCCAAAAAGACAAAGAAATGACAGGATCGAGAAGACCAGACCATACAACATAGGATGTTAGATAATAACCAACCTATATTTGAAAACAACAACGTGTGTAAATAATGGATTAAATACATAGAAGAACTATCTGCACCACAAATTCTTATATTTTTTTTCAATAAGGAACAGCTGGCATACTAAGTACAGAAGTCACCAGAGCTATTAAATGTATAGTACAGTGTACCACATTAAAAATATGGTATAACCTCCGATTTCCATTAACACACATTGATTTTGAAGAAATTTTGGAAAACCTATATTCACCATTACCTTGAAAATCTACCTTAAAAGAAAATGGCTTAAAAATCAAAATCTAACCTATGTATATATGTGCTTTTTTTCTGGGTGGTGGTTACTTCACTAGAACTCGAGGGTGGAGAGGTTTATCAAAAAAATTGATAGTCGCTATAATAATGAGTTTTGAACAAAAATATTCTTAAAAAAAAATAACTTTTTCAAAAAGTCAATATTTTTGGAATTATTCGTGACTGAAAGTTCAAAAATGTAAAAGCTGTTCGAAAGTAGACTTTTATTCATCGAATACAAAATTTATATGATGAACATATGATGTTAAATAACCGAAAAACGGTATACTCGGTATACGGTATATAAAGTGGCCAGAGAAGAAAATACGACTGAACCTCTAAAAATAATACAATCGAGCTGAATTTTCTTAATAATGTCAAATTTTGGACCCCAAAAAAGGTGCAAAAAAGTTTACCACTTTTACCCCACGGTTTCTCCCTAAAAGGTCCTCTCGAAATGCGCGATTTTTGTTATTAGTCTTCTGGTCTAACGGTTGTCGGTCATTCGGCGTTTGGAAATTTGGCTTTCCCGGTTCTGTATCTTTATCTGTGGAGTAGGGAGGGCGAGTTAAGTTTTACAGCACTTAGGTCACAATTGATCCATTGTGCATCGTCCCAGGGAGCTGTCATCCTCAGCTCATTGTCCATCCTGCCATTTCTATTAAGGTGGACAAGTCAGCAGGAGACATCTCTCTTATGTGGGCAGGTGTGGGCCAGGACTCGCCGAACGCGTACTCTCGTATTAACGATAGCTCCGGGCATTCACATAGGACATGCTCTACAGTTTCGTCTTCTCGTTCACACTTCCTACATAGAGGTGTGTCTGCTAGCCCCAGTGTGTGGAGGTGTTTGCTTAGTTGACAATCACCAGTTAAAAAACCAACTGCCAAACGTAGGTTTTTCCTGACCATTCTCAAGTACTTCTTTGATGTTGACTCTTTAAGGTTACTTAGTGTTACCCTGGCAAGTTTACATCCTTTTCCTTCTTCCCATCTTTTCACGGTTTACGTATGGGAGTGACATTTGACAATTTCCACGATTGTTGTACTTGCCTAACCAAAAAGATCCCCAGGTCCTAAGAGTCTTAGGACTGACTATATAGAATATACATCACTGTAACAGAACAATTTTAAATTTCAGGCTTATTTATTAAATATCCCATCATGGGACTGGAAGCAAGGAGATGACGTCATTTGTTTGGCAGAACTGAAATTAGGCTTTATAGCACAATCCTGTTTAGCTCCTGGATTTTCAACAATGATGGCAAATTTATTTGCAATGCGATCCTTTAAAACGGTAAGTTCTCTTAAATGTTTCGTATGTATTATAATAATATATAATTTCTTCTGAATATTTCAGTAGGTAGCATAATTATTTCTTAAAAAGAAATGATATCTTTTTATGGTCCCATTGATTTGCAATATTTTATGAAAATAATGACATATAAATTAAAAAGCTATTGTCATACACAAATAATAATTACACAACAAAATGGTGGGTAGATAAAGGGATGTGCAAATTTTTTGAGACATTTTGAAAAATAGCTCATAGACTACAACATTCTAGAACAATTTCAATTTAGTTTTTGAGTTTATCACATTCTAAAAAAAATCACTTTATTTTTTTATTGACATATATGTTAAAAAAAGGTGATCAACATTTTTTTAAATGACAAAATATACAGCTAGTTCCTAAAAAAACTGATACGACTCTTATCAAGATTTGATCATTGTGAGCAGTGTATTTGATTGGTCTGACATTATATTATATTTATTATGACAGACAAATAGTAAGATAAACAAACAAACAAACAATTGATTACATATATGTTAATTCATAAATTATAATAATAATTATTACGGTCTAAATTTTGAATTTCTGCATTTTATAAAAAGTATATAAATGAATGATGATTTTTACATAAAATAGGGTTGTTGTTATTATTTTTATTGTTATTAAGCAATAAAACAAATGACTTAACTCAAAAATATATTAAAGCAAGAATTGTAACGAAATTAAAAATAGCTGGACACTATCAGAGGCAGCAAAACATTTTACCCTATGCAGAACTACAGTTTTACTATTAATAAAAAATGGAAGGAACAAGAAACTCCCGAAAGAAAGCGAGGGTCTGGAAGACCAAAACTATACTAAGTTTAGGTATGTAAAAATAAAATTAATATTTTGTAATATCTCCATTAGCATTGATAACAGCTTATAGTCTTCGGTCCATCTGCGTGAAAGGAACTATGAAATTTTCTTCTTCAGAGAGCTATTCCCAAACCTGATGTATACCGTGCCACAGCACATTTTATAATAACCCCCGACATATTCTCGATTGGGCTTAAATCTGGACTGTAGCTGGGCCATGGTAATGTTTCGATGTTGTTATTCTGAAGCCACTGATTTATTATAATTTTAGTGTGAGCAGGACAATTATCTTGTTGGAGGATAAAATTATTTTCTGGATACAACTGTTCTACACTGGGAAACATGATGTTTTCTAGAATATTCAGATAAGTCTGTCCAACAAACCTACCATTTATACGCTATACCATTCCTATTCCTGTAGATGAAATCCATCCCCATACATTGGCGCTAAAATGACCAGCTAAGAACTTTTAGAGATTTAAGATATTTAGCGAAATATTTAAAGTGACGACCGTTGTCAACTTTAGACTGTCCAAGTCTTGAAAGAAACCATTCTTGAACATTTGATATTATTTTATATAAATGTTAAGTATTTCTATTTTATGTGGCACTTTAAAACATCAATGCCTCGTGATATCTTCGAAAAACTTCGGATTTTAAACATCTGTCGTACAACTCTTATCGTACATCCAGAATTAGCTACAGGACGCCTTCATGACTCCCTGTTCACTAATCCTATACTTTTCATGTCCAATTTAGCCATTCAGTCTTTTTGGGTCAATATACGACTCTATTTGTTATCTTCTGTGATATGGTTTCGATTTAATTCCTTTTGTACTTCAACTTTTATATAATCATCTTGAAATGTGTCCTGAAAACTCCCACTTCAGTTTTGGGTTTGTTTCTGTTATCTATCTTACCTTTATTTTATTTTTCAGTTCACTTTAAACTTTGATGTTATTTCCTTTTTTAGATTCAAAAGGCTCCGCATATATTGAGTATCTGAAGAATATATTGATTCAAGGTGACTCATACATAGCTATTTTTTTTTTCAATATATGTAGGTGAAGTTTGACGATTGAAGTGATAGCTTAGGAATTTAGAGTCAAGTCTCAGCAATTGGACAGAAGAAACAAAGACAATTTTTGTTGAAATAAAAAAAAGAAACTATAAAACAGAAGATACGGTGTCAGAAAAAAAAGGAAGTATCGAACCTGCATGAAACAAAGAGAAATTCTTAGATTTAGTACGAAAGTTGCCAATTTCTATTCTATGAAGTTCACAAAACTTTATGTTGGTGTTTTTTAAATGGACAGGGTTTCACAGAGATGTCCCTCTACCAAGTACCAGGGACCGGAAGTGTTTTAGCTAAGTAAGAAGAAGTCCTCCTTATAAAACTGATTAATTTAAATATTTCGTCTTAATTAGCGCCATAAATTCTGATACTTCTCGTTGAAAAGAACTTGTAAAAATGTTTTATAATATACCGTATAATATACGGTAACATTGTTCTTAAATGATAATATCATTTAAGAACAATGTTAATGGTATCATCTTTTTGCATCAGAAAAAAAAAGAATTAAATCAGAATGTGGAAAACTTAACGTTAATTCGACAAGTTCGACAGTCTTTTACATATACCTATACATACATACAAAATGATCACTTTTCGTCTAAACAAACGAAATTCGTTAATAGCCCAGTCTGGTTAAAAAAAGGTCGAAAATTTTTTTGCAGATATTGAAGATTTTAAGACATAGGTGGGGGTTACTAGATGACGAATAGATGAAAATGTACTCGTATTTTTACCTTGCGTTTTTTTAAACAATAATTTATGGTCATAATTTGATTTTCCTATAAGTTTGTCTCTTATATTTTACATAAACAATATTAACTTATTTCATTTTCTTTTATCAAGAATATCTTTATTTTCGCGTTTTTTAAATTAAAATTAATAAATAATTTAAAAAGATATTTGCAAAAAAGCAGATTTTTTGCACTAATTTATAAATTTTAGATCGGTAAATGGTAAATTAAACGGTAATTAAACATCGAGAAATTACCGTTTTTTAAATTTGTGCGAAATTTTTCCCCAATCGGTCAAATAGTTTAAAAGTTATTTAATTTGTTTATCCCTGAGGCTAAATATTTAAACTATTGAACTTGCTCTATTAATGACGCTAGACACATTTAGCAAATTTCATAGGATTCTTTAAGACTTATACTATCTCGGAAGTTAAATGTATATTGCGTTTTCATCGAAATTATTTACAAAATAAACGTTTGAAAAAGTTATTATAAACAGTTATTATGAAAAACAAAAGTTCTTATAAAAAAAGTTATTATAAAAAATAAAAGTACTTATAAGTACATATAAACAATTGTAATAACTTCTATATTTTTCAACCTACAGACTTGTACGTACAACCATTGATAGCTGGTAAAAAAACTTACGAAAAAAACCTTCCACGATAAATAGGAACGAAATTAGGAACTATTTTTAAAAAAATCATATCTATATTGGTTATGAACATTGAGAAGTAGAATTTGCAAAAAATTTTAATGAAAATCGAAACTTTATATTGAAAGTTATAAAATTCATCCAATTTTTCGAAACTTACAGCCCTTCGAACCGAAAGTACTTTCGAAAGATCAACATAGGAAAGTGGAGAATAACTATTTCAGGTCCGTTTTTTTTTTCGAGATCGGAACTTCAAATTGAAACGCGTAGAAAAAATTTGCACTATTTTGGTTTCCATTGCAGCTAGAAGCCTCTTTTTTTTAATCTGGGGTAGCTCGTCGAAATATGAATAACTACATAGTTTTCACTGGCCGGCAAATATGGAAACCCTCGAAAAAATTGAGTCCATTTGAAGTTCACCGTAAAAACTTACTTTTTTTTTTTTAATTTGGCTGGCATAGTCTGTCGCAGTATTAATAATGATGACATAATTTTCACTTCCCCGGTAATCTCGGAAAATCCCGGAAAATCAACATATTATAATTAATATAAGGAATTTAATATGTGTAAAAAATTACCTGAAATTTAATTTATCAAATATATAAGTATTATTACATCATTATATATATATATATATATATATATATATATATATATATATTGATTTTCCGGGATTTCTGAAAATTATGACATCATTATTTAAGTTGTTATTTATGTTAAGCTGAATTTTAAAATTGTCGTCTTACACTAGATTAAAAAAAGAGGCTTCTAACTTCAATGGAAACCGAGATAATGTAAATATTTCCTACGTGCTTCAATTTGAACTTCCGATCCCGAAAAAAAAAAACGGAGCTGAAACAGTTCTCCACTTTCCTATGTCGATCTTTCGAAAGTACCTTTGTTTCGAAGGGCTGTAAGTTTCGAAAAATTGAATGAATTTTATAGTTATAAGTTTCAATTTCAAAGTTTCGATTTTCATTCAAAATTTGTGCAAATATTTATATCTTAATATTTATAAATAATGGCGAAATGATTTTTAAAAAAATAGTCCCTAACTTCGTTCCTTCTGGTCATAGAAGGTTTTTTTTTTAATTTGAGTTTTTACCAGCTATCCAATGGTTGTACGTACAAGTCTTTAGCTTGAAAAAATATAGAAGTTGTTACTATTGTTTATAAGTAAAAAACACCCCTTTTTCAAACGTATATTTTGTAAATAATTTCGATGAAAACGCAATATGCATTTAACTTCTCGAATAGTTTAAGTCTTAAAGAATCCTATGAAATTTGCTAAATATGTCTAGCGTCATTAATAAAGCAAGTTCAATAGTTAAAATATTTAGCCTCAGGGATAAACAAATTAAATAACTTTAAACTATTTGACCGATCGGGGGGAAATTTCGCACCAATTTAAGATGGTAATTCCTCAATGTTTACTTCAACATTTTATTTTGTTAATAAAAAAATTAATAAAATTTATAAATTAGAGCAAAAAACTACTTTTTTGCAAATATCTCCGTAAATTATTTATCAATTTTAATTTTAAAAACGGGAAAATAAAAATATTCTTGATATAAAAAAATTATATAAATATTGTTTATATAAAATATAAGGGAAAGAACTTGTAGATAAAAAATCTAATTAAGAAGATCAAATTTGCATTTATTCGTCATCTAGTAACCGCCACATCACGTCTTAGAAGCTTCAGATGCCCAAAAATTTTGCCGTGAAATCGATGATTTTTGCATAACCAGACTGAGCTATAATGTATAGAAACCCATTTGTTTAAGACACCTTATTGAAATTTATATGGTTAACAGAAGATTTTTTACTCAATAAAAAGAACTATCTTACTTTGAACCACATAGTTTGTAGTCAGTAAATATAGTCTGTCACCTTATCTCAAACATTTCTGAGTGTTTTAAAATAGGTTCTGCGAAACTGCATGAATAATTTATTTCGTAATTTGAGACTTTGATAATGGCTTGTCATTGCAAATCAAAACGATAAAACCAAGCTTTTATTTCTTCAATAATTATTATGTCGTAATATTTCCATAAAATATTGCAAAAAGAAATTATATACAGTTGTTTATTATTCTTTGCTATTTAGGTGCACTGGACAAGTTATTGTAATAGCGCAATAAAAACTTAATGGCCAAATAGATTTTTACGGACAGTAAATCTTTATCGGTTATAAAAATTGGCTAAGTGTTTATTGTTTTCAGAACATCAATTTTATTGATATTCATTTGAAATTCTGTTGATATTTTATTTTTTGTCTTTGTTGAAAACCTATTTAGTAAAGATTAGTTATGCTTCCGCATATGTTTGTTACTATTTTGTGAAGCTTAACAATGGCATTACTATACTATAATATATGTGTACATTTATGCAAGCCTTAACACCTGTTTTTTATTCACTTACACGTTTCTGATTAACTAAAATTGCAATTGACAATGTTTATTAAAAGTGGTCTTTAAAAAAATTTTTATGAATAATGGGGAAGATTACATACTATTTTAATGATTTATAAATAAAATGTTCAATATATAGATATACAGGGCGAGTTTTTAGTGCGAAATTGGTCAATAAGTCCATTATGGTACACAATATTCAAAACAGTTATAAAAATGTAGGCAATGATATTCTCCAGGCTTGGATAACATGCCGAATTATATTTTCTTTAATTCGTTCATTTCTTACTTTGTCCATAGTGTTAATCTGTAGCTTCTTCTCCAAAACATTATTTCTATTGCACTTATTTTGTTTTCTATTATTTTATTTGTCACCCACATCTCCGAGCCAGACATATTTATTTATCGTATGGGAATTAAAACACATTTAGAACAAATACACAAACACTAGTAATATAGGTATTTGACAAACTTTAAATAGTTACAAACAAACATCAAGTGTATTTATATAATCAATTGACTCTGAAGTTGCAAACAGGAAGTCTTCAGGCTATCATTGTAGGACCTTGAGGGACAGTCTTCAATAATGTGGTCGATGGTTTGGTTCTCCCCAGTCACATTGAGAAGACGGGTTCTTTCCCCATTTATGTAGCATGTATGCACATCTGCCATATCTGGTTCGGATCCTATTTAGAGTGGACCACGTTTTGCGTGGAAGATCAAAAGCTGGTGGCTTGTGGGTAATGCAGGGCATGTTATTTTGCCATTCGTTCCATTCTTGGGACCATGCATTCGTGATGTTAAACTCCTTATGTATCATTCTTGCCGTTTTCATTGGTGGTTTTCTAAAACAGAGACGGGTATTTCGTGCATCCTCGGTATCTTGGTGGATTGGCAGGTTTATATTGTTCATGATCTTTTTGTATTCACGTGTAAATGTCGACTCGTCGTAAATGTGGAGGTGGGATGTGACTTAATACTGGAAGCAATTGGGTGGGAGTTGATTTAATTGTACCAACTATCATCCTCATAGTGCTATGCAGCTGATTGTCGACCTTTTTGACGTGTGGACTGTGTAGCCAGACTGGAGCACAATATTCAGCGGTCGAGAAAACAAGGGCTAAGGCAGTAGAGCGGAGAGTGGAAGCCGATGCTCCCCAGGTGGTACCGCAGAGCTTCTGTATAATGTTATTTCTTGTACTCAACTTTTGGGCAGTTTTTGTTAAATGCTCTTTAAATGATAGCGTTCTGTTTAGTGTTACGCCCAGGTACTTCGGTGTTTTGTTGTGGGTAAATGTGGTATTCTCAAACCGTATGTTGAGTTCCTAGTCAGCAAGTTTATTGTTCAGGTGAAAGCAACTAACTTCTGTTTTGGATGCATTTGGTTGAAGTCTCCACTTGCGAAAATATTTGCCCAATATATATAAGTCTGCCGTCAGAACTTTTTCAGACGTTTGTAGTATTTTGCATTTTGTAGTGAGGGCCCAGTCATCAGCGTATCCGAACTTTCTTGACTGTGTTTCCGGCATATCTGCTAGGTATAAGCTAAATAGTAGTGGAGAGAGCACTGACCCCTGTGGTAGACCATTCTTAAGTTTCTTTGGTGGGCTGATATCTGTGCCCATCACTACTTGAAACATTCGGTCGTTGAGCATGCTATCTATTAGGCGTGCTATTGGTTTACAGGGGATTGCACGGAGAATTTTGTATATAGGGCCCTCTCTCCATACTGTATCGTAAGCTGCCGAGAGATCAATAAATGCCGCTGAGTCTGTAGTCTTCTTTGGAAACCCGCTTCGATGTAGGTGGTGAGTGACATTACCTGGTCTGCACAGCTTTGTTCTGGTCTGATTCTATTATATATAAGCCTCTCTAATAGTTTGTAGATGGCAGAGAGAAGCGCAATTGGTCTGTAGTTTTTTAGGTTGTCGGCGGGTTTGCCTGGCTTTAGTAGCCAGACAGTGAGCAGCTTTCCACTATTGTCTTAACGATTTGGTGCTTAGTTTTGCTTGTAATATTGTCGCTCCATACAGTCGCGTGTAATTGTCATCTTATTTCTTTTCTTTGTCTTTCCTTTCTTTATTTTATTTAATTTATACGTTTCATCTAATCCTGTATTTGTTAAAGTTGTTCTTCTTCTTCTTCTTCAGGCTTCATTTATCCATTGTTGGACATAGGCCTCCTCCAATTTCTTCCACGCTTTTCTATCTTTTGCAATTCTCATCCACTGATTTCCAGCTACAGCTGTTATATCGTCTATCCATCTCTTTTTGGGTCTTCCCACGCTTCTTCCATCTGTTGATGTCTTGTCTTGCTACATGTGCTACCCATTGCTATCTCAATTTCACTATTTTTTCCATGATGTCGGTTACTTTAGTTCTTCGACGTATTTCGGTATTAGGAATTTTGTCTCTGAGGCTTATATTTAACGTGGCCCGTTGAGTTACTCTTAATTGTTCTGCCATTTTTCTTGTTATTGCCGTAGTTACCAATCCATAAGTTGCAACTGATAGTATACAAGTGTCACAGGTTTTTCGTTTTAAGTGTATTGAAATTTTTCTGTCTTTTAAAATGAACCTTAACTTACCAAAAGCAGCCCATGACAATTATTGTGTCCTTCTTTTAATTTCTAGGGTTTGATTTTCCGTTTTTAATTGCATACACTATATATATATATATATATATATATATATATATATATATATATATATATATATATATATATTAGCATATCCTGAAGAAGCAAATAAATTTTGCGAAAGCTTGATAAAGAACTAAGAGTTTCACTTTCCTGCCCTATTAATGACTGCAACCTCATAATAAAACTTTATTTTATATGTATATATATATATATATATATATATATATATATATATACATTGTTCTACCTTTTCTATATTGATGTTATCTATCGTGATGTTTTCTAGGCTGTTGCTTAATATCTTTGTTTTGTCGAGATTCATTTTTAATCATATTTGATTCGATTTGTGATTTAAATCTTGTAGCATTGATTTTAGTTCATGGATATCTGTGCTTATTAGTACTATGTCGTCTGCGAAACCCAAATGGTTAAGATATACTCCATCTATTTTTAATCCCTTTTCGGCCCATTTTCATTCAAGACATTTTCTAATGCCAAAGTAAATAACTTGGGTGAGATGGTGTCGCCTTGTCTCACACCTTTGCCAAGGTCTATTTTCATAGTTTCCAGACCATCATCTATTTTTACGTGAAAAGTAGCATCTTCGTATATATTCTTAAGGAGGGCAGCATATATTGAATCTACTCTGGCGTCGTCCCATGCTGTTAAGAAAGCCCATGTCTCGATACTGTCGAATGCTTTGTAATAATCGACAAATGCCAGATGTAGTGGTATGTTGTACTCTATTGTTTTTTCAATAACTGTCCGGATTGTTTGCAAGTGATCGATAGTGCTAAAACCCTTACTAAAGCCTGCTTGCACCACTAGTTGGTATGCATTTAGCTTAGCTGTCAATCTATTTGTTATTATTCGGGTTAGTACTTTGTAAAGGTGTGACAATAAGCTTATTGGTAGGTAGTTTTCTATATTTGCGGCGTCTCCTTTTTTATGGAGTAGAATGACTTCCGCATTTTCCATGCTTTTTGGTATTTGTCCTTCTAATAAGCATTAATTCATAATATAATTTATTCACAATATTAATCTTATTTGTTAAAGTTACCCATAAGGATTTATATTCTTATGGATTGTTATTTATCTCTAGGTCTTCTGCTGTGTTTTTATTGAACATGCATTGCATTTTATCATAATTAATTTTCAAACTCCAGCTTTCAAATTTTTCTCGCAGCTTTTTTATCATGTAGTGTAAACGATATTGTCTTTGTCTTCTGCTAAAATTATTTGAACATTTAATTATACTGACAATTATGTTAAACTCGTGAAGTGTACTTCGTAAACCGTTTTAAGTTTATACTATTAATATATCATCTTTGCTTAGCCTATTATATTTTGTTGTTTTATTCCTATCTGGTATCCTTTGTTTATTTTTTCTTTGGGCTGTATCATATATATTTCTTGAACTTAACTCCTTTCTTATTCAAGAAACTCTTTAGCTGAAAATTATTACATCTATTACTATGTGACTCTCTATTTTTACGATTAAATCTTATTTGCTTCATCTTTTTTTTTGTCAACCATTTTCCATCCACTCCTGAATGTAGGTATCTCCCAATTGCTTCCATCTTTGTCTGTCTTACGCCAATCTAATCCAGTGTTTGCCTGCCACTGGTCTTATGTCATCTACCCATCTTTTTTGGGGTCTTCCCATGCTTCTTTTTGTCGTCCTTGGTCTCCATTCTAGAATTCTCCATGTCCACCTCTTGTCATTATATCGGGCTACGTGACCTGCCCAGCGCCATTTCATTTTTGTAATTTCTTCCACAATATCCCTAATCTGCATTGGCGCAATTTATTCCTCGCATTTTCAGTAAATTTTTTTGTAGATGACTTTTAAAAACAGCTTTAGCCGATGGCTCATTAAGCTATGGTCCTATAGTCCTCACAAACTTTTGTTCCTGGTTTTTTGGACAATGGTACGAACTACGATTTGAGCCACTCTACGGGTATTTTTTCTGCGTTGCGTATTTCGTTAAATATTTCAGTTATTATTTTTTTTTTGTTTGCATCTAATAGCTTTAGCAGTTCTGCAGGAATTTCATTAAGTTCCGGTGACTTTCTATCATTTATTTGTCTGACAGCTGAACCTGAATTTTCTTCAATGGTGGGTTCTTATATTCTTTTAAGATCGTGGAAAAGTTTCTCCAAGTATTCTTTCCATACTTTCTTTTATCTCCTTTGGCTATGGCAAGATTGCCTTCATCATCTGTTATTTTTCCAATGTTGCGTTTTTGGAACTTTCCAGCTATTTCCTTCACCTTTCAATGGACATTGAAGTTATAATATCGACTCTGATACTCCTCTATTTCTTGACATTGTTCTGTTTATTGTTTTTTGGCAAGTATATCTACAAATAATTAAAACTACAATATGGGTACATATCTTATTGTTTCACAAACATTCCCATTGTATACCCTGCTTGTGAAAAGGGCAGTATTCTTTTTATGGCATTTTGTAATTTTTCATGCGGCTGAAAACGATTATCTTCAGTGGCTCAAATTTGTGAAAATCGCAATACAGTAAATCAGAAATATAAGCTGGATGCTCTAATGTCCTCTATTTATTTCATTGTAGATTTAATTTTACTACTTTCACAACATGAGGCCGACTATTATCGCGTAGAATAATGACAATTTCCCTGGACTTTTCGTTTTACTGCTTGATGAAGCGTGTTCAAAGTTTCATTATACAGGCGTTGATATGCACAATACGTTCTATAAGTTTTATGAGCAAGTGTGTTTCAAGGTCGAGAGACTTGGGTATTTCCATTGCATCGATGACAGCTTACTGGATGACATTAAAATTCGTCGTTAGCAATTATCAACGAAAGAAATTTATTACTGTATTAACTGTATTTCGCAAAATTTTCCAAAGATACACCAATTCCCAAGCCTTGTTGGTCCTGTGGCAAAAGGCAAGGAACACATATTGCCCACAACTTTACTGTAACCCAGTTTATGTACACTACTACAAACAGATGCTATACTCACATCAACATTTTCTGAAATTTTCCTGATTGAAATTCGACGATTTTCTCTAATCAAGCCACATGCCATATTCATATCTGTTGATGCAGTACTAAATCTACCTATCCTCAGCTAATCATTTATCTCCTCTCTCCTACTCTTAAATTTTCAACACCACTCCTTTATCCTTGGATACACAACATATGCGTTTTAAATACAAATGATAGGAACTCCTTCTTCTTCATGTACCATGTCCTTTCAGAACGTTGGTTACCTCCATATCTATCTTAATTTTATTCACTGCCACCCTAAATAGCATGCTTGTCTCAACAGCATACCAATCTCGCAGTTTCTTCAACCATGAGGTTTTTCTTCGTCCTGGACTGCGTTTGCCTGCTATTTTTCCTTGCATGATATTTTGTAGCAACCTATATTTGGGACCTCTCATTACATGTCCGAAATACTCCAGCTTTCTCTGTTTGATGCTTTTTATGATCTTAGTAGTCTTGCTGAGACGTTCTAGTATTGTGGAGTTTCGAATTTTCTCCACCCAGAAAACTTTTAAAATTCTTCTATAGCACCACATTTCGAAAGCCTCAAGGCGATTTAGATCGATTTTATTTACAGTCCTGGACTCGACACTATAAAGTAAGACCGAGAACACGTAGCAGCGA